>NC_054848.1:98232885-98837394 GCF_018345385.1 Vulpes lagopus
ATGCAGAAGAATGAAACTGGACCACTCTCTTTCACCATACACAAAGATAAACTCAAAATGGATGAGAGATCTAAATGTGAGACAAGAGTCCATCAAAATCATAGAAGAGAACACAGGCAACACCCTTTTTGAGCTCGGCCACAGTAACTTCTTGCAAGATACATCCACGAAGGCAAAAGAAACAAAAGCAAAAATGAACTATTGGGACTTCATCAAGATAAGAAGCTTTTGCACAGCAAAGGATACAGTCAACAAAACTAAAAGACAACCTACAGAATGGGAGAAGATATTTGCAGATGACATATCAGATAAAGGGCTAGTTTCCAAAATCTATAAAGAACTTATTAAACTCAACACCAAAGAAGCAAACAATCCAATCATGAAATGGGCAAAAGACATGAAGAGAAATCTCACAGAGGAAGACATAGACATGGCCAACATGCACATGAGAAAATGCTCTGCATCACTTGCCATCAGGGAAATACAAATCAAAACCACAATGAGATACCACCTCACACCAATGAGAATGGGGAAAATTAACAAGGCAGGAAACAACAAATGTTGGAGAGGATGCGGAGAAAAGGGAACCCTCTTACACTGTTGGTGGGAATGTGAACTGGTGCAGCCACTCTGGAAAACTGTGTGGAGGTTCCTCAAAGAGTTAAAAATAGACCTGCCCTACGACCCAGCAATTGCACTGTTGGGGATTTACCCCAAAGATTCAGATGCAATGAAACGTCGGGACACCTGCACCCCGATGTTTCTATCAGCAATGGCTGCAATAGCCAAACTGTGGAAGGAGCCTCGGTGTCCATCGAAAGATGAATGGATAAAGAAGATGTGGTTTATGTATACAATGGAATATTACTCAGCAATTAGAAACGACAAATACCCACCATTTGCTTCTACGTGGATGGAACTGGAGGGTATTATGCTGAGTGAAATAAGTTAATCGGAGAAGGACAAACAGTGTATGTTCTCATTCATTTGGGGAATATGAATAATAGTGAAAGGGAATATAAAGGAAGGGAAAAGAAATGTTGGGAAATATCAGGAAGGGAGACAGAACATAAAGACTCCTAACTCGGGGAAACGAACTAAGGGTGGTGGAAGGGGAGGAGGGCGGGTGTTGGAGGGGAATGCGTGACGGGCACTGAGGTGGACACTTGACGGGATGAGCACTGGGTGTTTTTCTGTATGTTGGTAAATTGAACACCAATAAAAATTAATTAAAAAAAAGATAGTGATACAGAAAATAAGAGGGTGTAATACGATCTAGTGGAAAGATATGCTAGTCAATGTTTTTGATCTTGCAAGGAAGAGATAAACTAGGTTACTTTTAGTTTTGGAGCTTTGTTATAACAATATTCAAGAATAATTTATTATGAATGGCCACTTCATCAACTTTCTAGTCTGGGATTCATTCCAATTTATGAAAACTGGAAAATTTGTTCAGTGTTCCTTTTCCTGGCATATTTGTAACCCTGTCTTCTGTTTATAACTATCTTCTATTTGTAACTCTAATATAGTTGCCCAAATGGAGAATCTGAATGGGTTGATAGACTGCTATCTGATATGGAGTAACTAATAGACAGTTGGTTTCCTTCACATTCAGCATATATACTGTTGCTTTCAAAGAAAAGACTGACACTTAGTACATTCCTTATTTTAGGGCAGCAGAAATGGTTTCAATAAGATATAGTGTCAAAAGCAAGTCACTGCAGCCAATGCATGAGAGAGAACACTAAAACTAATGATAAACCATTAGCACATGAATGCAGTTGCATAAGAATAGTATTATATATTGACTATAGTATTTTAATACTGATGAACATATTTTAATCTGTTTTGGTTTTCGTTTTATCCCAATATTTCTGACAGTGTATATTTAGAAAGAAGTTTTCCTTTATGAGACAGTTTGCTTATTTTAAACATTAAACAACTTTAGAAGATCTCCTTCCTGTTGAAGTTCTCAGAAGTATGTTTGTATCGTAAATCTCCAACAGTAAAGGAATCTCTTTACAGTGTTTCTATGTCTTTTGTTTCTTCCTACGAAACAGTTCTTAGAGTACAAACTAAAATTTATTTCCCCTTGAGGTACAGCTCAGAAACTAGTAATTTAAGGGGTCATCTTGTAAGTTTTAAAGTAATATTCAAACTTCCTTTCTTAATTCCACATTGGCTAGAGTACTATAAAACCAATTACACAATCCTAAAGAAGCATAGTAATGGAAATATAAGTAATATCACAATGGATCACTTTATTAATCTAATTTATTTTATATAATTTAGGTTCTATTTTATTTATTTTTTTTTTTTATTTTTTATTTTTTTTTATTTATTTATTTATTTTTTTTTAATTAACTTTTATTGGTGTTTAATTTACCAACATACAGAAAAACACCCAGTGCTCATCCCGTCAAGTGTCCACCTCAGTGCCCGTCACCCATTCCCCTCCAACACCCGCCCTCCTCCCCTTCCACCACCCCTAGTTCGTTTCCCAGAGTTAGGAGTCTTTATGTTCTGTCTCCCTTCCTGATATTTCCCAACATTTCTTTTCCCTTCCTTTATATTCCCTTTCATTATTACTTATATTCCCCAAATGAATGAGAACATACACTGTTTGTCCTTCTCCGATTGACTTATTTCACTCAGCATAATACCCTCCAGTTCCATCCACGTTGAAGCAAATGGTGGGTATTTGTCGTTTCTAATTGCTGAGTAATATTCCATTGTATACATAAACCACATCTTCTTTATCCATTCATCTTTCGATGGACACCGAGGCTCCTTCCACAGTTTGGCTATTGTGGCCATTGCTGATAGAAACATCGGGGTGCAGGTGTCCCGACGTTTCATTGCATCTGAATCTTTGGGGTAAATCCCCAACAGTGCAATTGCTGGGTCGTAGGGCAGGTCTATTTTTAACTCTTTGAGGAACCTCCACACAGTTTTCCAGAGTGGCTGCACCAGTTCACATTCCCACCAACAGTGTAAGAGGGTTCCCTTTTCTCCGCATCCTCTCCAACATTTGTTGTTTCCTGCCTTGTTAATTTTCCCCATTCTCACTGGTGTGAGGTGGTATCTCATTGTGGTTTTGATTTGTATTTCCCTGATGGCAAGTGATGCAGAGCATTTTCTCATGTGCATGTTGGCCATGTCCATGTCTTCCTCTGTGAGATTTCTCTTCATGTCTTTTGCCCATTTCATGATTGGATTGTTTGTTTCTTTGGTGTTGAGTTTAATAAGTTCTTTATAGATTTTGGAAACTAGCCCTTTATCTGATATGTCATTTGCAAATATCTTCTCCCATTCTGTAGGTTGTCTTTTAGTTTTGTTGACTGTATCCTTTGCTGTGCAAAAGCTTCTTATCTTGATGAAGTCCCAATAGTTCATTTTTGCTTTTGTTTCTTTTGCCTTCGTGGATGTATCTTGCAAGAAGTTACTGTGGCCAAGTTCAAAAAGGGTGTTGCCTGTGTTCTCCTCTAGGATTTTGATGGAATCTTGTCTCACATTTAGATCTCTCATCCATTTTGAGTTTATCTTTGTGTATGGTGAAAGAGAGTGGTCCAGTTTCATTCTTCTGCATGTGGATGTCCAATTTTCCCAGCACCATTTATTGAAGAGACTGTCTTTTTTCCAATGGATAGTCTTTCCTCCTTTATCGAATATTAGATGGCCGTACATTTCAGGGTCCACTTCTGGGTTCTCTATTCTGTTCCATTGATCTATGTGTCTGTTTTTGTGCCAGTACCACACTGTCTTGATGACCACAGCTTTGTAATACAACCTGAAATCTGGCATTGTGATGCCCCCAGCTAAGGTTTTCTTTTTTAAAATTCCCCTGGCTATTCGGGGTCTTTTCTGATTCCACACAAATCTTAAAATAATTTGTTCTAACTCTCTGAAGAAAGTCCATGGTATTTTGATAGGGATTGCATTAAACGTATAAATTGCCCTGGGTAACATTGACATTTTTACAATATTAATTCTGCCAATCCATGAGCATGGAATATTTTTCCATCTCTTTGTGTCTTCCTCAATTTCTTTCAGAAGTGTTCTATAGTTTTTAGGGTATAGATCTTTTACCTCTTTGGTTAGGTTTATTCCTAGGTATCTTATGCTTTTGGGTGCAATTGTAAATGGGATTGACTCCTTAATTTCTCTTTCTTCAGTCTCATTGTTAGTGTATAGAAATGCCATTGATTTCTGGGCATTGATTTTGTATCCTGCCACGCTACCAAATTGCTGTATGAGTTCTAGCAATCTGGGGGTGGAGGCTTTTGGGTTTTCTATGTAGAGTATCATGTCATCGGCGAAGAGGGAGAGTTTGACTTCTTCTTTGCCAATTTGAATGCCTTTAATGTCTTTTTGTTGTCTGATTGCTGAGGCGAGGACTTCCAGAACTATGTTGAACAGCAGTGGTGAGAGTGGACATCCCTGTCTTGTTCCTGATCTTAGGGGAAAGGCTCCCAGTGCTTCCCCATTGAGAATGATATTTGCTGTGGGCTTTTCGTAGATGGCTTTTAAGATGTCGAGGAAAGTTCCCTCTATCCCAACACTCTGAAGGGTTTTGATCAGGAATGGATGCTGTATTTTGTCAAATGCTTTCTCTGCATCTAATGAGAGGATCATATGGTTCTTGGTTTTTCTCTTGCTGATATGATGAATCACATTGATGGTTTTACGAGTGTTGAACCAGCCTTGTGTCCCAGGGATAAATCCTACTTGGTCATGGTGAATAATTTTCTTAATGTGTTGTTGGATCCTATTGGCTAGTATCTTGTTGAGAATTTTTGCATCCATGTTCATCAGGGATATTGGTCTGTAATTCTCCTTTTTGGTGGGGTCTTTGTCTGGTTTCGGAATTAAGGTGATGCTGGCCTCATAGAACGAATTTGGAAGTACTCCATCTCTTTCTATCTTTCCAAACAGCTTTAGTAGAATAGGTATGATTTCTTCTTTAAACGTTTGATAGAATTCCCCTGGGAAGCCATCTGGCCCTGGACTCTTGTGTCTTGGGAGGTTTTTGATGACTGCTTCAATTTCCTCCCTGGTTATTGGCCTGTTCAGGTTTTCTATTTCTTCCTGCTCCAGTTTTGGTAGTTTGTGGCTTTCCAGGAATGCGTCCATTTCTTCTAGGTTTCCTAATTTATTGGCATACAGCTGTTCATAATATGTTTTTAAAATCGTTTGTATTTCCTTGGTGTTGGTAGTGATGTCCCCTTTCTCATTCGTGATTTTATTAATTTGAGTCTTCTCTCTCTTCTTTTTAATAAGGTTGGCTAATGGTTTATCTATCTTATTAATTCTTTCAAAGAACCAACTCCTGGTTCTGTTGATCTGTTCCACAGTTCTTTTGGTCTCGATATCATTGAGTTCTGCTCGAATTTTAATTAACTCTCTTCTTCTGCTGGGGGTGGGGTCTATTTGTTGCTTTTTCTCTAGTTCCTTTATGTGTAAGGTGAGCTTTTGAATTTGAGATCTTTCCAGTTTTTGAATGTATGCTTGTATTGCGATGTATTTCCCCCTCAGGACTGCTTTTGCTGCATCCCAAAGATTTTGAACGGTTGTATCTTCATTCTCATTAGTTTCCATGAATCTTTTTAATTCTTCCTTAATTTCCTGGTTGACCTTTTCATCTTTTAGCAGGATGGTCCTTAACCTCCACGTGTTTGTGGTCCTTCCATATTTCTTGTTGTGATTAAGTTCTAATTTCAAGGCATTATGGTCTGAGAATATACAGGGGACTATCCCGATCTTTTGGTATCGGTTCAGACCCGATTTGTGACCCAGTATGTGGTCTATTCTGGAGAAAGTTCCATGTGCACTTGAGAAGAATGTGTATTCAGTTGAGTTTGGATGTAAAGTTCTGTAGATATCTGTGAAATCCATCTGGTCCAGTGTATCATTTAAAGCTCTCGTTTCTTTGGAGATATTGTGCTTAGAAGACCTATCCAGGGTAGAAAGAGCTAGATTGAAGTCACCAAGTATAAGTGTATTATTATCAAGGTATTTCTTGAGTTTGGTTATTAATTGGTTTAAATATTTGGCAGCTCCCACATTCGGGGCATATATATTGAGGATTGTTAAGTCCTCTTGTTGGATAGATCCTTTGAGTATGAGATAGTGTCCCTCTTCATCTCTCACTATAGTCTTCGGGGTAAATTTTAATTTATCTGATATAAGGATGGCAACCCCTGCTTTCTTTTGAGGACCATTTGAATGGTAAATGGTTCTCCAACCTTTTATTTTCAGGTTGTAGGTGTCCTTCTGTCTAAAATGAGTCTCTTGTAGACAGCAAATAGATGGGTCCTGCTTTTTTATCCAGTCTGAAACCCTGCGCCTTTTGATGGGGTCATTAAGCCCGTTCACATTCAGAGTTACTATTGATAGATATGAGTTTAGTGTCATCATATCTATTCAGTCCTTGTTTTTGTGGATTGTTCCACTGAACTTCTTCTTAAAGGGGAATTTTAAGAGTCCCCCTTAAAATGTCTTGCAGAGCTGGTTTGGAGGTTACATATTCTTTCAGTTCCTGCCTGTCTTGGAAGCTCTTTATCTCTCCTTCCATTTTGAATGAAAGCCTTGCGGGGTAAAGTATTCTTGGTTGCATGTTCTTTTCATTTAGGACCCTGAATATATCCTGCCAGCCCTTTCTGGCCTGCCAGGTCTCTGTGGAGAGGTCTGCTGTTACCCTAATATTCCTCCCCCTAAAAGTCAGGGACTTTTTTTCTCTTGCTGCTTTAAGGATCTTCTCCTTATCTTTGGAATTTGCAAGCTTCACTATTAAATGTCGAGGTGTTGAACGGTTTTTGTTGATTTTAGGGGGGGATCTCTCTATTTCCTGGATCTGAATGCCTGTTTCCCTTCCCAGATTCGGAAAGTTTTCAGCTAGGATTTGTTCAAATACATATTCTGGCCCTCTATCCCTTTCCGCGCCCTCGGGAACCCCAATTAAACGTAGGTTTTTCTTCCTCAGGCTATCATTTATTTCCCTTAATCTATCCTCATGGTCTTTTAATTGCCTGTCTCTTTTTTCCTCAGTTTCCCTCTTTGCCATCAACTTGTCTTCTATGTCACTCACTCGTTCTTCCACCTCGTCAAGCCTCGTCGTTAGGACTTCTAGCTTGGATTGCATCTCATTTAATTGATTTTTAATTTCTGCCTGATTAGATCTAAATTCTGCAGTCATGAAGTCTCTTGAGTCCTTTATGGTTTTTTCTAGAGCCACCAGTAGCTGTAAAATAGTGCTTCTGAATTGGCTTTCTGACATTGAATTGTAATCCATATTTTGTAACTCTGTGGGAGAGTGGGCTGTTTCTGATTCTTTTTTTTGAGGGGTTTTCCTTCTAGTCATTTTGCTCAGTGCAGAGTGGCCAAAAACAAGTTGTATTGAGAAAAGGAGAAAAAGAGAGAGAAGGAAAGAAAAGAGAAAAAGAAAAAAGAGAAAGAAGAAAAAAATAGGGGAAAAAGAGAAGAAAAAGAAAGAAAAAGAAAGAAAGGAGAAAAAAGAAAAAAGGGGGGGTGGGGGAAGCAATCAGAAATCAAGAAGAAAGAGAGAAAAAAAAGCACAAAACAAAACAAAAAAAAAAAAACAAAAACAAAAAAACAAAAAACAAAAAAAACCACGGGGGAGTATCTTCCGATTCTGTGTAGTTTAAGTCCCTTGACTTCCCTTGGAACTGGTCCGTCTCGCTGGTCTTCTGGGGGAGGGGCCTGCTGTGCTGATTCTCAGGTGTTGGCACTTGGGGGAGCTGCTCTGCCCCTGCCTGGTGCAGGGCTCGGTGGGGGTTGTTGACCCCGTGAGGCCCCGGGAGGAAGCCACAGTGGCGGGGGCAGCTCTGGGACCCTGGATCCAGCCCCCGCAGTAGCCCCGGGGCTCTCCGTCTGCAGGGCCTGGGGGCTCCGGGGCGGGGCCGCTGATCTGCTCAGTTCCAGGCAGGAGCGTCCTTGCTGTCCTGGGCCCTTCCGGCCTCTGCCTGTCCCGGGGGAGGCCGGATCCTGGGCTGTGTCCCGGCGCCCTGTGCTCCGGGGCCTGCGCTGTTGGATTCGCGCTCCCGGCGGTGCAGCCCCCTCCGCGGAGCCGCCGCCCGAGCCCCTCCGAGCTGTTCCCGGAGCCGCGCAGCCCCCTCCGCGCGGAGCTTCTTCCTCTGCGCGAGCCGCCGCCGCTGAGCTGTTCCCGGAGCCGCGCAGCCCCCTCCGCGGAGCCGCCGCCCGAGCCCCTCCGAGCTGTTCCCGGAGCCGCGCAGCCCCCTCCGCGGAGCTTCTTCCTCCGCCCGAGCCGCCGCCGCTGAGCTGTTCCCGGAGCCGCGCAGCCCCCTCCGCGGAGCCGCCGCCCGAGCCCCTCCGAGCTGCTCCGGGTCCCGCCGAGCGCTGCAGCCCTTAGGGAGCTCGGCGCACTCTCCGGGGCGCAGTTCCTCTGTTACTGTCCCAGGGAGCCCGAGGGCGTCCCCGCCTTTCTGGGGATCCTGCTCCAATTCCCGGGGAGCCCCTTTCCGCGGGGAAGGTCGGTGCAGGTCCTCCTCCTCCGGGACGGGGCTCTCCTGTCCTGGGGACACTCGCCCCGGCCTCAGCCCGGCTCCTCGCGGGGCCCCTCCCCCTTGGAGGCCTTTTGTTCCTTTATTTCTTTTTCCCCGTCTTCCTACCTTGATAGAGGCGCGAACTCTTCTCACTGTGGCGTTCCAGCTGGTCTCTCTTTAAATCTCAGGCCGAATTCGTAGGTTTTCAGGATGATTGGATGGTTTTCTAGGTAATTTGCTGCGGACAGGTGACCTGGAGACCCTACTCCTCCGCCATCTTGCCCCTCCCTCTTAGGTTCTATTTTATACAAGAATACCTCTGACATTTATTATTCTGCAGGCAGTTGAAATATAGTATTCCTAGATTATTTGTAAGCAGGGTTTTGGAAACTCTGAAGGAGAAAAGAGCCATGGAAATTTTGTATTAGAGTCTCTGTTTATTGTTTGTTCATTTTAGGAATCATACTTTATAGGTATACCTTTTTTTAAAGTAAAAAGCTGATTCTGATAACTTTCTTCAGAATTCTTGGTATTTGGCAAGCACTTAGAGGTTTTATTTGTCTATATATTTAAGTAGGCTCCACACCTAGCACGCATAGAGCCCCACATGATGCGCAAACTCATGATCTTGAGATCAAGACCTGAGGTGAGATCAAGAGTTGGATGTTTAACTAACTAAACCACCCAGACATCCCTAGAGGTTCATATGCATTACCTGGAGCCCATAAAGAAGTACCATATTCAAAGAGGAGTTAATTTTTGGTTTACTTGGTTAGTAATATTTCAAAGAAGAGGAAATTAATAGAGCATGATTCCAAATTGGTGAAGAGAGGATTAAATGATCTAGTGATCCTGCCATTTTTGAGATCTAAATGACATTTAATAATTCCTGAGAATGAGATAGTTACTGTGAAATCTTGCCATCCACTGAAATTGATGGCAATTTATTTAGAAATAAAGATAGTCATCAATATTTCATATAAAATTGCTCCCAGGGAGCTTATTATATAATTTGAATTTACATTTCTACTTTATCCATTAATCCTGGTCCATAATAGATTTTTAACGACAGATTTTTGGGTGATGGATTAAAAAATAAAATCAGTGTGATTGTCACAAGTTAGAAAAGCTTGGTTTTGTAATATTTTGCTATTTGAGGGAATGGAAAAATGTCAAACACCAATATAATGTTTTCTGTGTACCAAATACTATTAAATTCTTTATTAGTTCATTGGATACTGAGAGCAATCCATGAGGCAGGTATCATTATCCTCACTCCTTAGGTAGTTTTAAAATATATCCACAAATTCTTTAACATTCCTCCATTCAAGAGGTGGAGTTTAATTCTTCTCTGTGTGTAATGTGGCCTTAATAACTACCTAATGATAAAATAAGACAGAAATGACAGTGTATCATTTCTGAGACTTGGTCCAAAAGATTTTTTTTTAAAGATTTATTTTATTTACTCATGAGAGATACAGAGCGAGCGAGCGAGCGGCAGAGGGAGAAACAGGCTCTATGCAGGGAGCCCGATGCGGGACTCTATCCCGGGTCTCCAGGATCAGGCCCTGGACCACAGGTGGCACCAAATGGCACCACCGGGGCTGCCTGGTCCAAAAGATTTTTTTTCTGTTATCGCTCTCCATAGCAGTCATAATGCAGGAATCCAGCCACCATATCATGAGGACATTCAAGCCCCAATATAGAAAGGCTCGTGTGATGAAATATCGAGGATGTCTACCAAAGGCCATCAATGAACCTGAGTCCTCCCATTGACAATTATGTAGGTATGTTTAGAAGTGAAGTAAGTCAATCGGAGAAGGACAAACATTATATGTTCTCATTCATTTGGGAAATATAAATAATAGTGAAAGGGAATATAAGGGAAGGGAGAAGAAGTGTGTGGGAAATATCAGAAAGGGAGACAGAACATAAAGACCCCTAAGTCTGGGAAACGAACTAGGGGTGGTGGAAGGGGAGGAGGGCGGGGAGTGGGGGTGACTGGGTGACGGGCACTGAGGGGGGCACTTGACGGGATGAGCACTGGGTGTTATTCTGTATGTTGGCAAATTAAAAACCAATAAAAAATAAATTTATTATAAAAAAAGAAAAAAAAAAGAAATAGATCCTCTAGGCCCCATCAATCCTGCAAGATGACTATAGCTCCAGTCTTCAACTTGACTACTGTATCATAAAAGTTATGACTAAATTATCCCAGGTTATTCAGGACCTTATTGGGTTTAGGATAGAATCTTATATCCCAGGCATCTAGTTTCCAAAATGAACTTGTTTCAGTTAGCCAGAAACTGTCACAATTTTATTTATATTTATTTTTAATTTTTTAATATTTTTTGTATTTTAGAGTTGGAGTTTGATTTGTCAACATATGATACAACACCCACTCCAATCCCATCAAGTGTCCCACTCCGTGCTCAACACCCAGTCATCCCATCCCCCAGCCCACCTCCCCTTCCACTACCTCTTGTTCATTTCCCAGAGTTAGTCTCTCATGTTCTGTCACCCTCTCTGATATTTCCCACTCATTTTCTCTCCTTTCCCCTATAATCCCTTTCACTATTTTTTATATTCCCCGTATGAGTGAAAACATATGTTTGTCCTTCTCCAATTGACTTATTTCACTCAGCATAATACTCTCCAGTTCCATCCACATCAAAGCAAAAGGTGGGTATTTGTTGTTTCTAAAGGCTGTATGTATGTACATATACATACATACCACATCTTTATCCATTCATCTGTCAATGGACACTGAGGCTCTTTCCCAGTTTGGCTATTGTGGACATTGCTGCTATAAACATTGGGGTGCAAGTGTCTTGGTCTTTCACTGCATCTTTATCTTTGGGGTAAATCCCCAGTAGTGCAAATACTGGGTGGTAGGATAGCTTTATTTTCAACTCTTTGAGGAACCTCCACACAGTTTTCCAGAAAGGCTGTACCAGTTCACATTCCCACCAAAGTAAAAGAGGGTTCCACTTTCTGCACATCCTCTCCAACATTTTTTGTCGCTTGTCTTGTTAATTTTCACCATTCTCACTGGAGTGAGGTGGTATCTCATTGTGGTTTTGACTTGTAGTTCCCTGATGGCTAGTGATATGCAGCATTTTTCTAATCTGCTTGTTGGCCATGTGTATGTCTTCATTGGTGAAATTTCTGTTCATATTTTTTCCTGTTTAATGTTGTGTTGTTTGTTTCTTTGCTGCTGAGTTTAATAAGTTCTTTATAGACCTTGGACACTAGGCCTTTATCTGATATGTCATTTGCAAATATCTTTTCCCATTCTATAGTTTGTCTTTGAGTTTGTTGACTGTTTCTTTTGCTGTGCAGAAGCTTTTTATCTTGATGAAGTCCCAATAATTCATGTTTGCTTTTGTTTCCCTTGCCTTTATACATGTATCTTGCAAGAAGTTGCTGTGGCCAAGTTCAAAAAGGGTGTTGCCTGTGTTGTCCTCTAGGATTTTGATGGATTCTTATCTCCCATTTAGGTCTTTCATCAATTTTGAGTTTGTCTTTGTATATGGTATAAGAGAATGGTCTAGTTTCATTCCTTTGCATGTGGCTGTTCAATTTTCCCAGCACCATTTACTGAAGGGGCTATCCTTTTTCCAGTGAATATTCTTTCCTGCTTTGTGAAATATTAGTTGACCATAGAGGTGAGGGACAATTTCTGGGTTCTCCACTCTGCTCCATTGATCTATGTGTCTGTTTTTTTTTTTAAATTTATTTATTCATTCATGAAAGACACACACACACACATAGGCAGAGAAACAGGCAGAGAGAGAAGCAGGATTCATGCAGGGAGCCTGACGTGGGACACGATCCCAGGTTGCTAGGATCACACCCTGGGCTGAAGGCAGTGCTAAACCACTGAGCCACCTGGGCTGCCCTATGTGTCTGTTTTTGTTCCAGTACCATACTGTCTTGATGATCACAGCTTTGTAGTATAACTTGAAATCTCGCATTGTGATGCCCCCAGCTATGGTTTTCTTTTTTAATAATCCTCTGGCTATTCGGGGTCTTTTCTGATTCTAAAAAATGTTCTAATGATTTCTTCCAATGCTCTGAAGAAATTCTGTGGTATTTTGATAGGGATTGCATTGAACATGTAAATTGCCTTGGGTACCATTGACATTCTCACAGTGTTAATTCTTCCAATCCATGAGCATGGACTATTTTTGCCTCTCTTTGTGTCTTCCTCAATTTCTTTCAGTAGTATTCTGTAGTTTTTAGGGTATAGATCCTTTACCTCTTTGGTTAGATTTATTCCAAGGTATCTTATGCTTTGGGGAACAATTCTAACTGGGATTGACTCCTTTCAAGTTTCTCTTTCTGCAGTTTCATTGTTAGTGTAAAGAAATGCCACTGGTTTCTGGGCATGGATTTTGTATCCTGCCACATTGCCAAATTACTGTATGAGTTCTAGCAACCTTGGGATGGAGTTTTTTTGGATTTTCTATGTAAAGTATCATGTCATCTGCGAAGAGGGAGAGTTTGACTTCTTCTCTGCCAATTTCAATGCCTTTATTTCTTTTTCTTGTCTGATTACTGAGGCTAGGACTTCTAGTACTATGTTGAATAGCAGTGGTGAGAGTGGACATCCCTGTCATCTTCCTCATTTAAAGGGAAAGGCTCCAGTTTTTCCCCGTTGAGAATGATATTTGCTGTGGGGTTTTGTAGATGTCTTTTAAGATGCTGAGGAATGTTCCCTCTGTCCCTATACTCTTAAGAGTTTTGATCAGGAATAGATGATGAATTTTGTCAAATGCTTTCTCTGCATCTATTGAGAAGATAATATGGTTCTTGTTTTTTCTCTTGTTGATGTGATCTGTCACACTGATATTTTTACAAGTGTTGAACCAACCTTGGACCTCGGGGAAAAATCCCACTTGGTCACGGTGAATAACCTTCTTAATGTACTGTTGGATCGTATTGGCTAGGATTTTCCTGAGAAATTTTGCATCCATGTTCATCGGGGATATTGGTCTATAATTCTCCTTTTTGGTGGGGTCTTTGTCTGGTTTTCGAATTAAGGTGATGCTGGCCTCATAGAACGAGTTTGGAAGTACTCCATCTCTTTCTATCTTTCCAAACAGCTTTAGTAGAATAGGTATGGTTTCTTCCTTAAAGGTTTGATAGAATTCCCCAGGGAAGCCATCTGGCCCTGGACTTTTGTGTCTTCAGAGTTTTTTGATGACTGCTTCAATTTCCTCCCTGGTTATTGGCCTGTTCATGTTTTCTATTTCTTCCTGTTCCAGTTTTGGTAGTTTGTGGTTTTCCAGAAATGCGTTCATTCCTTCTAGATTGCCTAATTTATTGGCATATAGCTACTCATGATATGTTTTTAAAATCGTTTGTATTTCCTTGGTATTGGTGGGGAATCTCTCCTTTTTCATTCATGTGTTTATTACTTTGAGTCTTTTCTCTTTTTATTTTAATAAGGCTGGCTTTTGGTTTATCTATCTTATTAATTCTTTCAAAGAACCAACTCCTGGTTTTGTACATCTGTTCTACAGTTCTTCTGGTCTCTATTTTTTGAGTTCTGCTCAGCTGTTTATTAACTCTCTTCTGCTTGGTGTAGGTTTTATTTGCTGTAATTTCTCCAGTTCCTTTAGGTGCAAGGTTAGCTTGTGTATTTGTTTTTTTTTTCCATTATTTTGAAGGATGCTTGTATTGTGATGTATTTCCCACATAGGACTGCTTTTGCTGTATCCCAAAGATTTTGAATGGCTCTATCTTCATTTTCATTAGTTTCTTTGAATCTTCTCAATTCTTCTGTAATTTTCTGGTTGACCCATTCATCTTTTAGTAGGATGTTCTTTAGCCTCCACATGTTTGAGTTTCTTCCAAATTTCTTCTTTTTTTTTTTTTTTTTTTTCTTTTTTTTCTTTTTTTTTTTTTCCAAATTTCTTCTTGTGATTGAGTTCTAGTTTCAAAGCATTATGGTCTGAAAATATGAGGGGGGAGATTCCCAGTCTTTTGGTATTAGTTGATACCTGATTTGTGACCCACTATGTGGTCTATTCTGGAGAATGTTCCATGTGCACAGAGAAGAATATATATTCAGTTGCATTTGGATGGAAAGTTTGTATATACCTGTGAAATCCAGTGTATCATTTAAAACCCTTGATTATTTGGTGATGTTCTGCTTAGAAGATCTGTCATTTGCTGAAAATCCTGATTGAAGTCTACTACTATTAGTGTATTATTATCTCAGTATGCCTTAACTTTGATTATTAATTGATTGATACACTTGGCAGCTCCCACATCAGGGGCATAAGTGTTCATGATTGTTAGGTCTTCTTGTTGGATAGACCCCTAAAGTATGATATAGTGTTCCTCTTCATCTCTTACTACAGTCGTCGTGATAAACTTTAATTTATCTGATATGAGGATTGCTACCCCAGCTTTCTTTGGTGGACCATTTGAATGACAAATGGTTCTCCAATGTTTCATTTTCAGGCTGGAGGTGTAGTTAGTTCTAAAATGAGTGTCTATGGGATCCCTGGGTGGCGCAGTGGTTTGGTGCCTGCCTTTGGCCCAGGGCGGGATCCTGGAGACCCGGGATCGAATCCCACGTCAGGCTCCCGGTGCATGGAGCCTGCTTCTCCCTCTGCCTGTGTCTCTGCCTCTCTCTCTCTCTCTCTCTCTGTATGACTATCATAGATAAATAAAAATTTAAAAAAAAACAATTAAAAAAAAATGAGTGTCTAGAGAGGCGGGGCAAAATGGCGGAAGACTAGGGTCTCCAAGTCACCTGTACCCACCATATTACCTAGATAACCTTCAAATCATCCTGAAAATCTACGAATTCGGCCTGAGATTTAAAGAGAGAACAGCTGGGATGCTACAGTGAGAAGAGTTCAGGCTTCCATCAAGGTAGGAAGACAGAAAAAAAGAAATAATGAAACAAAAGGCATCCAAGGGGGAGGGGTTCCACGAGGAGCCGGGCTAAGGCCGAGGCAAGTGCCCCCAAGACAGGAAAGCCCCGTCCCAGAGAAGCAGGAGCTTCATCAATCTTTCTGGACAGAAAGGCGCTCACAAGGAGTTGTAGCAGGATCCCAGGAGGGGTGGGGATGTCCTCAGGCTCCCAGGGGCACTAGCAGAGGACCTGTGTCCCGGGAAGAGCACGCCACACCCCGCGGCCTAGCTCCCTTAAGGGCTGCAGCGCACGCCTGGCTGGACCCGGGAGCAGCCCAGAGGGACTCGGGCGGAGGCTCTGCACTGAGGGAGGCCCCTAGTGGAGTGGCTCAGAAGAGGCTCCGTGCAGAGGGGGCTGAGCAGCCAGGAGCGCAGTTCCAACAGTACAAGCCCAGGAGCAAGGGGAGCCGGGGACACAGCCAAAGATCCAGCGCTCACCAAGGGACAGGCAGAGTCCCGGAGGGCACAGAACAGAAAGGACACTCCTGCCCCGAGCTGAACAGATCAGCGGCCACGCCCCCGGAGCATCCAGGCCCCTGCAGACTAAAAGCTCCTTAGTTACTGCAAGAGCTTGAATCTAGGGCTCCAGAGCTGGCTGCAGTCACTGTTGTTGTTCTTCCTGGGGCCTCACAGGATAAACAATCCGCACTGAGCCTCACAGGGGCCTCTCCGGATAAACAGCTTAAACATATTTCACTGAGCCTTGCACTAGGCAGGGGGCTGAGCAGAACCCTAAAATGCTAACACCTGAAAATCAGCACAGCAGGCCCCTCCCCTAGAAGACCAGCTAGATGGACAGGGAAAAAACAAATTATTGAACAAGCAGCACTGGAAAGTTCCAGGGGAAGTCGATGGATTTACAGTATACATAATCAGTGGATACTCCCTTTGTTTTTGTTTTTTGATTTCTGTTTGCTTCCCCCCTTTTTCTCTTTTTTTCTTTTCTTCTCTCTTTTTTCCCCTTTTCTTTCTTGTTTTCTTTTTCTTTTCTTCTTTCTCTTCTCTCTTTTTCTCATTTTCCCAATACAACTTGTTTTTGGCCACTCTGAACTGAGCAAAATTACTAGAAGGAAAACCTCACCTCAAAAGAAAGAATCAGAAACAGTCCTCTCTCCCACAGAGTTACAAAATCTGGATTACAATTCCATGTCAGAAAGCCAATTCAGAAGCACTATTATAAAGCTACTGGTGGCTCTAGAAAAAAGCATAAAGGACTCAAGAGACTTCATGACTGCAGAATTTAGATGTAATTAGGCAGAAATTAAAAATCAATTAAATGAGATGCAATCCAAACTAGAGGTCCTAATGACGAGGGTTAATGAGGTGGAAGAACGAATAAGTGACATAGAAGACAAGTTCATGGCAAAGAGGGAAACTGAGGAAAAAAGAGACAGTTAAAAGATTATGAGGATAGATTAAGGGAAATAAGTGACAGCCTGGGGAAGAAACATCTACGTTTAATTGGGGTTCCCGAGAGCGCTGAAAGGGACAGAGGTCCAGAATATGTATTTGAACAAATCATAGCTGAACACTTTCTTAATCTGGGAAGGGAAACAGGCATTCAGACCCAGGAAATTAAGAAGTCCAATGGAACAATCCACAAAAACAAGGACAGAATCAATGTCATGATGACACTAAACTCATATCTGTGAATAGTAACTCTGAACGTGAATGGGCTTAATGACCCCATTAAAAGGCGCAGGGTTTCAGACTGGATAAAAAAGCAGGACCCATCTATTTGCTGTCTACAAGAGACTCATTTTAGACAGAAGGACACCTACAGCCTGAAAATAAAAGGTTGGAGAAAAATTTACCATTCAAATGGTCCTCAAAAGAAATCAGAGGTAGCCATCCTTATATCAGATAAACTAAAATTTATCCCGAGGACTGTAGTGAGACATGAAGAGGGACACTATATCATACTTAAAGGATCTATCCAACAAAAGGACTTAACAATCATCAATATATATGCCCCGAGTGTGGCAGCTGCCAAATATATCAATCAATTAATAACCAAAGTTAAGACATACTTAGCTAATAATACACTTATACTTGGTGACTTCAATCTAGCGCTTTCTACACTCGATAGGTCTTCTAAACACAACATCTCCAAAGAAACAAGAGCTTTAAATGATACACTGGACCAGATGGATTTCACAGATCTCTACAGAACTTTACATCCAAACTCAACTGAATACACATTCTTCTCAAGTGCACATGGAACTTTCTCCAGAATAGACCACATACTTGGTCACAAATCAGGTCTGAACTGATACCAAAAGATTGGGATCATCCCCTGCATATTCTCAGACCATAATGCCTTGAAATTAGAACTACATCACAAGAAGTTTGGAAGGATTTCAAAGACGTGGAGGATAAGGACAATCCTGCTAAAAGATGAAAGGGTCAACAAGGAAATTAAGGAAGAATTAAAAAGATTCATGGAAACTAATGAGAATAAGGTACAACCATTCCAAATCTTTGAGATACAGCAAAAGCAGTCCTGAGGGGAAAATACATCACAATACAAGCATCCATCCAAAAACTGGAAAGAACTCAAATACAAAAGCTAACCATTCACCTAAAGGAGCTCGAGAAAAAAAAAGCAATTAGATCCTACACCCAGCAGAAGAACAGAGTTAATAAAGATTTGAGCAGAACTCAACGAAATCGAGACCAGAAGAACTGTGGAACAGATCAACAGAACCAGGAGTTGGTTCTTTGAAAGAATTAATAAGGTAGATAGACCATTAGCCAGCCATATAAAAAAGAAGAGAGAGAAGACTCAAATTAATAAAATCACGATGATAAAGGAGAGATCACTACCAACACCAAGGAAATACAAACGATTTTAAAAACATATTATGAACAGTTGTACACCAGTAAATAAGGCAATCTAGAAGAAATGGACTCATTTCTGGAAAACCAAAACCTACCAAAACTGGAAATGGAAGAAATACAAAACCTGAATAGGCTGATAACTAGGGAGGAAATTGAAGCAGTCATCAAAAACCCTGAAGACACAAAAGTCCAGGGCCAGATGGCTTCCCTGGGGAATTCTATCAAACGTGTAAAGAAGAAACCACACCTCTTCTACTAAAGTTGTTTGGAAAGATAGAAAGAGATGGAGTACTTCCAAACTCTTTCCATGAGGCCAGCATCACCTTAATTCCAAAACCAGACAGAGACCCCTCCAAGAAGGAGAATTATAGACCAATATCCCTGATGGACATGGATGCAAAAATTCTCAACAAGATACTATCCAATAGGATACATCAATACATTAAGAAGATTATACACCATAACCAAGTAGGATTTATCCCGGGAAGCAAGCCTTGTTCAACACTCGTAAAACAGTCAATGTGATTCATTGTATCAGCAAGAGAAAAAACAAGAACCATATGATCCTCTCAATAGATGCAGAGATAGCATTTGACAAAATACAGCATCCATTCCTGATCAAAACTCTTCAGAGTGTAGGGATAGAGGGAACATTCCTCAACATCTTAAAAGCCATCTACTAAAAGCCCACAGCAAATATCATTCTCAATGGGGAAGCACTGGGAGCCTTTCCCCTAAGATCAGGAATAAGACAGGGATGTCCTCTCTCACCACTGCTATTCCACGTAGTAATAGAAGTCCTAGCCTCAGCAATCAGACAACAAAAAGAAATAAAAGGAATTCAAATTGGCAAAGAAGAAGTCAAACTTTCCCTCTTCTCCAATGACATGATACTCTACATAGAAAACCCAAAAGGCTCCGCCCTAAGATTGCTAGAACTCATACAGCAATTTGGCAGTGTGGCAGGATCCAAAATCAATGCCCAGAAGTCAATGGCATTTCTATGCACTAACAATGATACTGAAGAAAGAGAAATTAAGGAGTCAATCCCATTTACAATTGCACCCCAAAGAATAAGATACCTAGGAATAAACCTAACCAAAGAGGTAAAGGATCTATACCCTAAAAACTACAGAACACTTCTGAAAGAAATTGAGGAAGACACAAAGAGATGGAAAAATATTCCATGCTCATGGATTGGAAGAATTAATATTGTAAAAATGTCAATGTTACCCAGGGCAATTTACATGTTTAATGCAATCCCTATCAAAATACCATGGGCTTTCTTCAGAGAGTTGCAAAAAATTTTTTAAGATTTATGTGGAATCAGAAAAGACCCCAAATAGCCAGGGGGATTTTAAAAAAGAAAACCATATCTGGGGGCATCACAATGCCAGATTTCAGGTTGTACTACAAAGCTGTGGTCATCAAGACAGTGTGGTACTGGCACAAAAACAGACATATAGATCAATGGAACAGAATAGAGAATCCAGAATTGGACCCTCAGCTTTATGGTCAACTAATATTTGACAAAGGAGGAAAGACTATCCACTGCAGAAAGACAGTCTCTTCAGTAAATGGTGCTCGGAAAATTGGACATCCACATGCAGAAGAATGAAACTAGACCACTCTCTTGAAACACACACAAAGATAAACTCAAAATGGATGAAATATCTTAATGTGAGATAAGATTCCATCAAAATCTTAGGGGAGAACACAGGCAACACCCTTCCGGAACTTGGCCACAGTAACTTATTGCAAGATTTATCCATGAAGGCAAGAGAAACAAAAGTAAAAATGAAGTATTGGGACTTCATCAAGATGAGAATCTTTTGCACAGCAAAAGATACTGTCAACAAAACTAGAAGACAACCTACAGAATGGGAGAAGGTATTTGCAAATGATGTATCAGATAAAGGGTTAGTGTCCAAGATCTATAAAGAACTTCTTAAACTCAACAGCAAAGAAACAAACAATCCAATCATGAAATGGACAAAAGACATGAAGAGAAATCTCACAGAGGAAGACATAGACATGGCCAACAAGCACATGAGGAATGCTCTGCATCACTTGCCACAGGGAAATACAAATCAAAACCACATTGAGATACCACCTCACACCAGTGAGAACGGGGAAAATTAACAAAGCAGGAAACCAGAAATGTTAGAGAGGATGTGGAGAAAGGGGAATCCTCTTGCACTGTTGTTGGGAATGTGAACTGGTGCAGTCACTGTGGAAAACTGTGTGGAGGTTCCTCAAAGAGTTAAAAATCTACCCTACGACCCAGCAATTTCACTGCTGGAGATTTACCCCAAAGATACAGATGTAATGAAATGCCAGTACACCCACACCCCGATGTTTATAGCTGTAATATCCACAATAGCCAAACTGTTTAAGGATCCTCGGTGTCTATCGAAAGATGAATGGATAAGGAATATGTGGTTTATGTATACAATGGAATATTACTCAGCCATTAGAAACGACAAATACCCACCATTTGCTTCGATGTGGAGGGAACTGGAGGGTATTATGCTGAGTGAAATAAGTCAATCAGAGAAGGACAAACATTATATGGTCTCATTCAGTTGGGGAATATAAAAAATATTGAAAGAGAATAAAGGGTAAAGGAGAAAAAAGGAGTGGGAAATATCAGAAAGGGAGACAGAACATGAAAGACTCCCAACTCTGGGAGACGAACTAGGGGTGTTGGAAGGGGAGGTGGGTGGCAGGTGTGGGTGACTGGGTGATGGGCTCTGAGGTGTGCACTTGACGGGATGAGCACTGGGTGTTATTCTATATGTTGGCACATTGAACACCAATAAAAAATAAATTTATATAAAAAGAAGAACTGGTAGGAGTAATTTTCCTACCAGATACCAGGACTTACGACAAATATTGTAGTAATTAAAATCACATAGTAGTAGTGCCAGCATAAACCAATAGACAAGTGGCAAGAAGAGTTCAGTCCCAGGTTCACACCTACGTGGACACTCGACTTAAGACAAAAGTATCACAGTAGAACAATGCGGATGGACTGTCTTTTCAATACATTGGTTCTTGGTCAATTGGATACTTATAGGGAAAAAATTAAGCTAGATTCCTATGACATAGGCACACTCGAAAATCCACTTCAGGTGAAAAATACATCTAAACGTGAAAGAGCAAAAACAAATTGTGTACAATTGCTCTGGTCATGAATGGCTATTGAGCACTGGAGATGTGCTGTAAAGTATAAAATTTACACTGTATTTTAAACATAGTATGAAGAATCAATAAAACATCTCAAGAGTATTTTTATTGAAATGTTGATAATTTGGACATATTGGATTAAATAAAACATCTTTTAAAACAATTAAAAAAAATAAAATGAGTGTCTTGTAGATAGCAAAGAGGTGGGTCCTGCTTTTTTATCCAGTCTGAAACCCTCCATCTTTTGATGGGATAATTTAGCCCATTCATGTTCAGAGTAACTATTGAAAGATATGAACTTAGTGTCATCATAATATATATTCAGTCCTTGTTTTTGTTTATTTCCTTGGGCTTCCTCTTTCTTTTACAGGGTCCCTTTAATATTTTTTTCAGAACTGGTTTGGTAGTCATATATTCTTTTAGTTTCTGCCTATCTTGGAAGCTCTTTATCTCTCCTTCTATTCTGAATGACAGCCTTGCTGCATAAAGTATTCTTGGCTGCATGTTTTTCTCAATTATTACTCTGAATATATCCTGCCAGCCCTTCTGGCCTGCCAGAACTCTGTGGAGAGTTCTACTGTTTATCTGATATTTCTCCCCATATAAGTTAAGAATCTCTTGTCTCTTACTGCTTTAAAGATTTTCTCTTTATCTTTGGAATTTGCAAGTTTCATTATAAATGTCGAGGCAACTGTCCCATTTTCAAAACTGAAATCCTGCATCTTCTTATTTCCCTCAGTTCAAGGAAAAACAGGACTATTGATCACCTCCTCATGTGGAATCTTGAGCCAAAATTACCCAGTTTACTGTTTCCTAAATTCTTAACTCATAAAAGCTGTGATTAATGAATTTTGATTGTTTTAAACCACTGTTTATTATAAGTTTAGTATAAGAGGTAATTTTTACACAGCAACAAATAACACAGTATGCACTTTACGATCAAAGATATGGAGGAAGACATCTTAATCTCAGCAAAATTCCCTTTTACATAGTTGTTTAGTTCAAGTGTTTAGTATGAAAATATGCTCAATGTGATTGTGGACCATAATTATAAGTAAGTTACATATGCCAAAGTTATATGAAATTTTAAAAATATAAAGCATCAATAATTAAGTTTTTGGCAAAGGCCTAAGATTTAAAGGAAAATGAATAAACATTATTGATCGGGTAAACACCAAAACCTTCTGATAGCTTCAGAATTTACTACTGAAGAAATAGATTAATTACCACAATTTTGAATGAGGTAAGATAACTTGCTATTTCTAAGCCATCAATATTTTCAGTAAGTAGGGAGCCTGCTCCTCCCTCTGCCTACATCTCCACCTCTCTCTCTGTGTGTCTCTCATGAGTAAATAAATTTTAAAAATAATTAAAATTAAAAAAATATTTTTAGCATGTTGCTCTACTAAATAACTTTTTTTTTTAATTTTTTTTTTTTATTTATGATAGTCACAGAGAGAGAGAGAGAGGCAGAGACACAGGTGGAGGAAGAAGCAGGCTCCATGCACCGGGAGCCCGATGTGGGATTCGATCCCGGGTCTCCAGGATCGCGCCCTGGGCCAAAGGCAGGTGCCAAACCGCTGCGCCACCCAGGGATCCCTCTACTAAATAACTTATTCTTCCTTTAGACTACTCAGACAATGAAATGGGTTTCATATATTTGTGTTTAATGCAACAAGGCTTTCACAATAAGCCTTGTTCCTGTAAGTATTTTGAATAAGCAGTCAAACATACTCAAAGTATATGCTAATTTTAGCTGTCTTAACCCTAAAAGAAAGACTTTATTTGCAGCTATATCATTTATTGCATTGTTTAATTTTTTTCCTGTTATGTACAAAGCTGTGGCCAAAGGCCTTTTTTAGCACTTTAAAAAATGAAAAAAATCTGCCTTTTAAAGTTAGGTTGTCATGAATTTGATGGTTTAGTATTTCGTATCCTCCCTGTGTGATACTCAGATCTGCATTAAAATTTCACTTCTTTTGGATCAATGAAAGGAAATCTTGTTCATATTCAAGTTAGTTAAAAGATAATTAAAATTAACAAAACTTACTGCTTTTCAAAACATATTTTCAGGTAAATATAACAACTCCCAAGTCAGATTAAATTGGACTTTAGATATCAAATTGAAGACTTTGAATTTGCAGTCCAGCAATTCTCCAATCTTCCTTACACTTCAGCATGATCTGGGAGCTTTAAAAATACAGATTCCAAGACTTCAACCCAGATTGAATGGCAAAGGTAGCCATTCATTTTTTTTTTGCTTTACTTTTATCATAACTTGATGAAAGGACAAAAATGTCTTATGAAGACAATTCCAGGAAAAAATGTACAAAAAGTACTGATGTGAAGCCAGAGTGAGGAGAGATGAATCTATTGAGAGGCAGTAAAAGCAGGCCTTCTAAGTTAAGGGATTTTTAACATGGTTTTAGTCATGAAGATGAGTGTCAAGATTATGATAGTTGCAATGGTGATGGAAAAGCATGTTACTAATGTCAGACATTTCCACAGAAGTGTTTCTCTTTGCTATTTTTGGTTTGGTTTTGTTATACTCTCATGTGCTCTTCCTTTAAAGGCCAGATAATGTTAAATTTACATCTGTATAGAATAAACCACCAGAAATTCAAACACTTAGAAATGTCATCTTATTGGCCTGGATTCTGCTTTGGAGACCCTTTCAATAAAAGAAAAGCTTGGACTTCCCCTGAGATTATATTTGATCCTTGAATCTTTATGTATCTACCAAAAAAAAAAGAGATTAAAAAGATAAAAAAATCCTCAACAAATGTATTCTGCAAACAACCAACACCCAATCAGTGGGGAGAAGATTAGCAAGGTCAGGAGAGAAAAATCTCAGAAAGAGCATCCATTTATGTACAAAATAATATTACACTCCACTCTTTGAAGTGGAAGCATATTAGATGAAAGCCTTCTCATTTCATCAAGGGGAACAAGCAACCCCAAACCCCCCATACAAGTATGTGTAAGCATGTTGATCTTGAGTAGCAACTTGCTATTATACATGTTCAATCTGATATCCTTGGGAAATACTCTTTGTACCTGGCCCAATCCTGAACATTCTGCCCAAGGTTTGGAAATATTCAGGAATTGAGTTATGTCATATTAATTTGATTTATTATATTGTATGTCAGCAATAACTGCCTTAAAACAAACTGATGTGCTACATACACCTCTATGCTTTACCCAATCAATACAATGAATTGTGCCAGAAAACAATGATGCACTACAAAAGAAAACTTTTGTTTCTTGTTTTTTTTTTTGTTTTCTACAACACGAGCTGTTTAATATTATCAATAATGCTACTTTCCCGCATTCAAGTGACAATCTGCATTCCCATGGTGTGTTCCGAATAAGTAGTGAACTGATAGTTGACTAGGCTTGTCCAGTGGGTAAAAAGAAGGCTAGAATACTGCTCACTAGGAGTAAAATTGTGGCTATGAGAGGAAAGATTATAGTATATTAACTTTAACATTTATATCATGTGCACTGGATTTCCTCATATATTTGTTCTTATGTTCCAAAGTCATCACAATAATTACATTTATGAATAAACTGAACTAAATATTAACAATGGTAAAAGCAATGACAGTAGCAAAAGTGGCTGCAGCACATTATTGAAAACCTATTTTCTGCCAGCTATCTTTGGGATTCATGTAAGCCCTGTGAGAGCTGGGAATTTTGTCTTATACTGCCAAACTCTTAGTGCATAGAACCATGCCTATGGACTACTATGAGGGCACTATAAATAGCACTTAAATAACTAACTACTATGTTGTAAGCATCTTTTTATTTTATTTTTTAAATTTTTTTATTAGAGTTAACTTTGCCAACATATCACATAACACCCAGCACTCATCCTGCCAAGTGCCCCCCTCAGTGCCCATCACCCAGTCACCCCAACCCCTGCCCCACCTCCCCTTCCACTACCCCTTGTTCATTTCACAGAGTTAGGTGTCTCTCATGTTTTGTCATCCTCACTGATATTTTCACTCATTTTCTCTCATTTCCTTTATTCTCTTTCACTAATTTTTATATTCCCCAAATGAATGAGACCATATAATATTTGTCCATTTCTGATTGACTTATTTCACTCAGCATAATACCCTCCAGGTCCATCCACATCAAAGCAAATGGTGGGTATTTGTAGTTTCTAATGGCTGAGTAATATTCCATTGTATACATAGAGCACATCTTTATCCATTCATCTTTTGATGGACACTGAGGTTCCTTCCACAGTTTGGCTATTGTGGACATTGCTGCTATAAACATCGGGGTGCAGGTGTCCCAGCATTTCACTGCATCTGTATCTTTGGGGTAAATCCCCAGCAGTGCAATTGCTGGGTCATAGGGCAGTTCTATGGTTAACTCTCTGAGGAACCTCCACACAGTTTTCCAGAGCGGCTGCACCCAGTTCACATTCCCACCAACAGTGCAAGAGGGTTCCCCTTTTTCCACATCCTCTCCAACATTTGTTGTTTCCTGTCTTGTTAATTTTCCCCATTCTCACTGGTGTGAGGGGTTATCTCATTGTGTTTTTTTAATTAATTAATTAATTAATTAATTATTTATTTATTCATGAGAGACACAGAGACAGAGAGAGAAAGAGAGAGGCAGAGACACAGGCAGAGGGAGAAGCAGGCTCCATACAGGGAGCCCGATGCGGGACTTGATCCCGGGTCTCCAGGATTACACCCTGGACTGAAGGCGGCGCTAAACCGCTGAACCACCGGGGCTGCCCCTCATTGTGGTTTTGATTTGTATTTCCTTGATGGCCAGTGATGCAGAGCATTTTCTCATGTGTAAGCATCTTTTTAAATCAAAAAGTGAACAATGCAAATAAGATATCTGCCTTTACACCTTTTACTTTTAATATCCTAAAATTTCTCCATTATGTGCTTCTCCCATTAGAATATAAGATCCATATGGACTAGGACCTTTTCTGTCTTACTCACCACATCCCCTACTGTGTAGAAAAATATCCTGTATATAACACTCAATAAATAACTATTGAATGAATGACTTAAAACTTTTGATATTTCTATTTCAACTTAGCTTGCATTTCCTGGATATTTATTTCCTTCAGCAAAGGAAGAGTTTACATTGAACCGAAAGTGCTTTACTGGAAAGTTACTTGAGTAAATGTCACAAACAAAGGCAGAAAGATAAGAGTGAGAACCAATAGAAATTATCTCCTAAAAGCAACTGGGATGACAGATTTACAGAAATGGAGAACAGATTAGAGGTCTCTACAGGTTAGGAGGAAGGGACGGTAGAGAAAAAGTAAGAATAGCTATAACAGACAACTAAAAACTCCTTGTGGTGTTGAAAATATTTTGTATCTTGATTGGGTCAATGTTAGTATCTTAGTTGTAATATTGTACTATACATTTGCAAAAATGTTACCACTGGAAGAAACTGGTTAAATGGTACATTGTATCTCCTTACATTATTTCTTACAATTATGTGTGGGTCTACAATTATCTCAAAATAAAAGTTTTAAAAAGTCATGGTAAATGAGTCAGAAATAATGCACTCCAAATATTTAGATATCTTGAATACAGAAATTTTGTTCATCTGGGGCTCCTGGGTGGCTCAGTCAGTTAAAAAGTGTTTGCCTTCAGCTCAGGTCATAGTCCCAGGATCTTGGGATAGAGCCCCACATTTGGATCCCTACTCAGCAGAGAGCCTCCTTCTCCCTTTCTCTTTGCTGCTCCCACTGCTTATGTTCTCCATCACCACCACACCCTGCCCAATAAATAAATAGAATCTTTTTTAAAAAGAAATTTTGTTCACCCATAGAATGTTCACTTCTAACTTTATTTTGAAAGGATTGATAGAAATATCTCAGAAGCCCAAGCCAATTACTGACATAAGACAAAACTCTGTGCCACATAAACGTATGTGTTTTACCCATCTCTATTGCCATGAAAAGTATTTCTAAAATCCAAAATGTCATGTTTTCAAGTTATTCTCAAAGCTTATGGCAGTTTTACCTGTTTGTAGCATTGATTCTTAGTCTGGAATGTATGCTGAACAACTCAAACATGGTTCTGGGATTTGGCATATAGGTTTGTTCATTCTTTTCAGTAATTTTGGATGGCATCCAAACAAACTCATAAATGTAATATTCAGAACATTCCTTTTTTACCCAGCCTTCTCCCAACATATAAGTTACTTTCAGAGGTGTTTATTTGGATAATTTCTACCTATGCTCATTTTACTTCCAACACATAAGTTACATTCATGGGTGGATATTTGGACACTTCCCACCTCTCCTCATTTTCTGTAGTTTTAATTATTAAAATTATTTTATTTGAGTATACCTGACAGAGAATGCTACAGTTTAAACTGTAAAACATTGTGACTCAACTTCTCTATACGTATGCTATGCTCACCACAAGTAGCTACCATCTGTCTTCGCACAACGCTATCACAGCATCACTGACATTATTCCCTACACTGTGCCTTTTATATCCATGATTTATTCATTCTATAACTGGAAGCCTGTATCTCTCATTCCCCTTCACCTATTCTGCCTATCACTCCACCCCTCTACTCTGGCAATCTTCAATTTGTTCTCTGTATTTATAGGGCTGATTCTGCTTTTGGTTTGTTTATTCATTTTTTTTTTAATTTTTTGATTCTCCACATGAGTGAAATTTTTTTCTTTCTAAATATCACTAATTTCACTTAGTATAATACCCTCTAGGTCCATCCATGTTGTCTCATTAGCACATTCTCATTCTTTCTTATGGCTGAATAATATTCCATTATATGTTTATACCACATCTTCCTTATTTATTCATCTATCAATGGACACTTAGGTAGCTTTTAATCTTGGCTATTGTAAATAATGCTGCAATCAACATAAGGGTGCATATACCTTTTTGAATTAGTGTTTTAATTTTCTTTGTGTAAATACCCAGCAGTGGAAATACTGGACCATATGATAGCTCTATTTCTTATAAGAAGTTTCCATACTGTTTTCCACAGTGACTGTACCAGTTTACATTCCTACTAACAGTTCATGAGGGTTTTCTTTTTCTCCACATCCTTGTCAACACTGGTTATTTCTTGCCTTGCTGATTTCAGCCATTCTAACAGGTGTAAAGTGATTTCTCACTATGGTTTGATTTGCATTTCCCTGATGATTAGTGATGTTGAGCATCTTTTTGTGAATCTGTTGACCAACTGTATATTTTCTTGGGGAAATGTCTATTCAGGTCTTCTGACTACTTTTTAATTGGATTGGAGTTCTTTTAGTGTGGAGTTGTATAAATTCTTAATAATTTTTGGATATTTACCCTTTATCAGATATATCATTTGCAAATATCTTCTCCTATTCAGTAGGCTGTCTTTTCATTTTCACTCTGAAAATGGTTTTTATTTTGATGCACTACCAGTAGTTTATTTTTGCTTTTGGTTCCTTGCCTTAGGAGAGATATCTAGAAAAATGTTGCTATGGCTGATGTCAGAGAAATTACTGCCTGTGTTCCTTTCTAGGATTTTTATAGTTTTGGGTATCATATTTATGTCGTTAATCTATTCTGAGTTTATTTTTGTGTATGATATAAGAAGGTGGCCCAGCTTCATTATTTACATGTAGCTGTCTAATTTTCCTAACACCATTTGTCGAAGACACTGTATTCTCCTTTGTCATGAATTAATTAGCCATATAAATGATATATGTCTGGGTTCTGTTCCATTGATCTGTGTGTCTATTATTGTGCCAGCACCATGCTGTTTTGATTATTATGGGTTTGTAGTATATCTGAAAAACTAGAATTCTGATACCTCTAGCTTTCTTTTCTTTCTCCAAATTGGTTTGGCTATTCAGGGTATTTTGTGGTTCCATACAAATTTTAGGATGTTTCTTCTACTTCTGTGGAAAATGCTACAGATATTTTGATAGAGAGTGCATTGAATCTGTAGATTGCTTTAAGTAGTATGGACATTTTAACAATTAATTATTTCAATCCATGAGTATGGACTATCTTTCCACTTGTCTGTGTCATATTCAACTTCATTCATTAATGTTTTATAGTTTTTGATATGTAGTTCTTCCACCCCCTTGGTTAAGTTTATTCCTCAATATTTTATTCTTTTCCACATCATTGTAAATTGAATTATTTCTTTCTGCTACTTCATTATTAGTACATAGAAATGCTACTAATTTCTTGGTATTAATTTTGTACCTGAAACTTCAATGAATTTATTTATTCTAGTAGTTTTTTTGGTAGAGTCTTTATGCTTTTCTAAATATATCACATCATATGCAAATAGTGAGGTGTAACTTCGTTCTTACCATTGTTTTTGGATAACTATTATTTATTTTTCTTGTCTGATTGCCATGGTTAGAACTTACAACATTATGTTGAGTAAAAATGGTGAGGGTTGACATACATGTATTGTTCCTGATCCTAAAGGGAAAGCTCTTGGTTTTTCATCATTGAATATGATGTTGGCTGTGAGATTTTCATATATGGCTTTTATTATGTTGAGGTATATTGTCTCTAAACTCAGATTTGTTTTTTACTGTGAATGGATGTTGAACTTTGTCAGATGCTTTTTCTATATCTATTGAGATGATCATATGCTTTGTATCCTTTGTTTCCTTGATGTGGTGTATCACGTTGATTAATTCACAAATATTGAACCTTTCTTGTTTCCTCAGAATAAGTCCCATTTGATTGTGCTAAATGATCCAATTAATGTATTTTTGAATGCACTTTGCTAATATTTTGTTGAGGATTTGTTTCTGTCTATGTTCTTCTGGGAGGGATATTGGCCTGTAGTTGTTTTTGTTTTTGTTGTTGTTGTTGTTGTTTTGGTGTCTTTGTCTGGTTTTGAGGGTAATGTTAACCTCATAAAATGTATTTGGAAGCTTTTCTTCCTCTACTACTTTTTGGAATAGTTTGAGGAGAATAGCTCTTTAAATGCTCTTCTTTAAATGTCCAGTAGAATCCACCTGTGAACCTATCTTGTTCTGGACTTTTATTTATTTATTTTAATTACTGATTCAATGTTGTTACTTATAATTGATATAAATAATATGTTACTTATAATTGATATTTTAATTACTGATTCAATGTTGTTACTTATAATTGATAAATTTTCTGGATATAGCCATTATCCATATGGTCCAAAGTGTTGTTCAAAGACATTGTTTCCTTGTTGATTTTCTGCCTTGGTGATCTATCCATTGATGGAAATGGGGAGTTACTTATAATTGATATGTTTCTATCTATCCCTGGTTCCGTGTTGGAAGATTATATTTTTTTAAAGAATTTATCTATTTCTTCTAGGTTTTCCAGTTTGTTGGTATATACTTTTTCAAAGCATTCTTTTATAATTCCTCATATTTCTATGGTGTCAGTTGTTACTTTCCCCATTTCTAATTTTATTTCTTTGTGTTTTTTTCTATTTTCTTAATGAGTTTGTCAAAGGGTTTGTCAATTTTGTGTATCTTTTCAAGAATCCAGCTCTTGCTTTCATTTATTTTTTCTATTTCTTAAAACAAATCTTTCATTTAATTCTGCTCTCTCTTGATAGATGATAGATAGATAGATAGATAGATGATAGATATATAGATGATATAGATATAGATAGATATAGATATAGATGATATAATCTTCCCTTATACTCGTTTTGGGCTTTATTTTCTTTCTCTATTTCCTTTAGGTATAAGGTCCAATCATTTATTTGAGCTTTTTCTTGTTTCATGAAGTAGGCTTCTATTGCTATATATTTCCCTCAGGTCTGATTTCAATTTCCCAAAGGTTTTGGACCAATGTGTTTTCATTTTCATTTGTCATTATGTATTTTTTAAACTTCTTCTTTTTTTAAGATTTTATTTATTTATTCATGAAAGACACAGAGAGAGAGGCAGAGACACAGGCAAAGGGAGAAGCAGGCTCCATTCAGGGAGCCCAACGTGGGACTCGATCCTAGGTCTCCAAGATCATGCCCTGGGCTGAAGACAGCGCTAAACCACTGAGCCACCCAGGCTGCCCTAAAGTTCTTCTTTGATTGTTTCATTGATCTGTTAGTTGTTAAGTATCATGGTGTTTAGCCCTCATATGTTTTTGTTTTTCCAGCTTTTATTCTTGTGATTTGTTTCTAGTTTCATGCAGTTGGGATTTAAAAAAGACACAAAGTATGATTTTAATCTTATTAAAAGTTTTGAGGCTTGTTTTGTGGCCTAATATGTGATATATTTTGGAGAATGTCCTATATGCACTTGAAAATAATGCATACTCTTTTGGTTTCGGTTGAAATTTTCTGGATATAGCCATTATCCATATGGTCCAAAGTGTTGTTCAAAGACATTGTTTCCTTGTTGATTTTCTGCCTTGGTGATCTATCCATTGATGTAAATGGGGAGTTAAAGCCCCCTATTATTATTATATTGCCATCAACTTCTCTCTTTATGTGTTAATATTTGCTTCTTGTATTTAGATGCTCCAGTGTTGGATGTGTAAATATTTACAATTGTTTATATCCTCTATTTTGGATTGATCCATTTGTCATTAAGTAATGCCCTTCTTTGTCTCCTGCTACAGCTTAAATTCTATTTTGTTTTATACAAGTATTGTTACTCTTGATTTTTTCCACTTCCATTTACATGGTAAATGTTTTTCCATCCATTCACTTTCAGTCTGTATGTGTCTTTAGGTGTGATGTAAATCTCTTTTAGACAGAATACAGATGAGTCTTGGTTTTGTGTTTGTTTTTTTTTTTCTTTTTTAAATTCATTCTGCTACCCTTTGTCTTTTGATTGGAACACTTTGGCCTTGGAACATTTAATTATTTTTTTAACATTTATTTATCTCCTTTAGAGAGAGAGAAAGAGTACACACAAGCAGATGGAGAGGCAGAGGGAAATTTTGAGTTGACTTGCCACTGAGCCCAGAGCCCAGCATGGGGCTTGATCTCATGACCCACGAGATCATGACCTCAGCCAAAAACCAGGAGTTGGACACTTAATAAATTGAGCCACCCAGGCATTCCAAGGCCATTTATATTTCAAGTAATTATTGATAGGTACTTGCCATTTTGTTATTTGTTTTCTGGTTATTGTTATAGTTCTTCTCTGTTTCTTTCTCATTCTCTTGTTCTCTTTCTTGTGATTGATGAGCTTCTATAGTGTTATACTTGGTTTTCTTTTTCTCTTTGTGTGTGTGTGTGTGTGTGTGTGTGTGTGTGTGTATCTATTATGGGCATGGGCTTGCAGTTACCATGAGATTCGTATATTATATCCTAAGTATATAGCAGCATGCTAAATTGATGGTCATTTAAGTTCAAACACATTTTAGAAATCTTGCTTTATTCTTTTCTTTGTTTTTACTTTCTCCTCCAAATTTTATGTATAGGCTATCATATTTTACATCTTTTTATTCATAGTTTTCCTATATCTACCTATGGCCATTTCTTTTCCACTTAAAGAAGTCCCTGTATAATTTCTTGTAAGGATGGTTTAATGGCGATAAACTCCTCTAATTACTGTTTGTCTGAGAAACTTCTATCTCTCTCAAATCTGAATGATAACATTTCCAGGTAGGGTATTCTTGGTTGTAGGTTTTCTGCTTTCAGCATGTTGAAATAATCATGTCACTCTTTTCTCACATGAAAAGTTTCTGCTAAAAAAAAATTCAAGTGATAGCCTTGCAGGTTTTCCCTTGCAGGTATATTTTTCTTCTCTCTTGCTGCTTTTAAAATTCTATTTTTATCAGGGTGCCTTGGTGGCTCAGGTGGTTAGCCAACTGACTCTTGAGCTCAGGTCATAATCTCAGGGTCATGGGATTGAACTCTGCATCAGGCTCCATACACAGCAAGGAGTCTGCTTAAGATTCTTTCTCCTTCTGCCTCTGCCCCACCCCTCACTTTTACACTATCTGTCTCTCTCTAGCTCAATCAATGAATCAATCAATATTTAAAAAATGAAATTAACTTTTTTTATCTTTAAGCTTTGGCATTTTAATTCATATGTGTTGTGGTATAGAACTTCTTGGGGGGATCCCTGGGTGGCTCAGCGGTTGACCATCTACCTTCAGCTCAGGGTATGATGCTGGAGTCTTGGGATTGAGTCCCACATTGGGCTCCCTGCATAGAACCTGCTTCTCGCTCTGCCTATGTCTCTGCCTCTCTCTCTCTGTGTCTCTCATGAAAAAATTAATAAAATCTTTAAAAAAAACATATTGGGTTTATCTTGTTTGGGACTTTTTTGCTTCTTCAACCTGAATGTCATTTTCCTTCCCTAAGTTAGAGATATTTTCAGCTGTTATTTCTTCAAGTAAATTTTCTGCCTATTTCTCTCTCTTCTCCTGGGAACCCTATAATATGAATGTTTGTTCACTTGATGTTTTCCAAGAGATTCTATAACATATCCTAATTTTAAAAATTATTTTCTTTTTTTGCTATTCAGTTTGAGTGCTTCCCATTATTCTATCTTCTAGACCATATATACATTTTTCTGCATCTGCTAATATTCTATTGCTGATTCCACATAGTGTACTTCTTATTTCAGTTATTGTACTTTCAACTCTATTTAGATCCTTTTTGTATTTTTAATCTCTTTATTAAAGATCTCACTGAGTCCATCCACTCTTCTCTCCAGCCTGGTTAGCATCTTTATGATCATTACTTTAAATTGTTTATCAAGCATGTTGCTTACTTCCATTTATTTTAGTTCTTTTTCTGAGTTTTTTTTTTTTTCTTGTTCTTTCTCTTGGAGCATATTCCTCTGTCTCCCATTTTGCTTAACTTTCTGTTTGCTTCTCTGGATTCAGTGGAACAGATAGTCTCCCAAACTTGAAAGAACAGTCTTGTGTATGGTGTCCCCTATGTAGACTATGTGTGCTTGGTGACTTTTGCTGGCTCCTGGATCTGTGTCTGGTGTGGGCTGGGGGTCCTGGCACTCTTTATGTAGTGGGAACCCTGGAAGGACAGCTAAACTGAACTCGGCACAGATTAGTTTTGTCCCTGTGTTCTCCATGCAGTGATTGAAGTGACAGGAGAGTTAAGGCTGAAGTGGGTGCAAGCTGGGGTATCTTGGGGTGCTCTGTGCAGGGGGTGCCCTGAAAAGGTGGATAGAGCTGAGTCAGTATATGGGTTGGAAGGTCCCTGTGCTTTTTGTGCAGAAAACGCCCTGGCAGGAGGGCTGAGACTAAAGGGGGTGCAAGCAGGGAGGGCTTAGGACTCTATGCACAGAGGGCATCTTGGTAAGGTAGCTCAAGCTGAAATGGGTGGAAACTGGTGTGTTCCAGGACTTTCCAAACAGAGAGTGCCCTGAAAGAGTGACTATTGCTGAGATGGAGTACAGATCAGGGTATCCTAGGGTGCTCTGCATAGGAGAATCCCTGTCAGGAGAGCTAAAGCTAAAGTGGATACTGACCAGTGTGATCCCTAGACTCATCATGCAAATTGTGCCCTGGTAGGACAACTGAAGCTGAAGTGAGGCTAGTGCAAACAGTAGTCTTCTGGGGTTCTCCATGAAGGGGGTCTGTGGTGGTATGGCTGGAACCAATGTAGGCACAGAATAGGGGTTCCCAGAGCAATCGTTCAGGGATCAACCGGGCACGGTGCTAGATTTTTTTTTAAATTTCTTTTTCTTGGAGTTCAATTTGCCAATATATAGCCTAACACCCAGTGCTCATCCCATCAAGTGCCGCCCACAGTGCCCATCACCCAGTCACCCCAACCCCCCACCCACCTCCCTTTCCACCACCCCTTGTTCGTTTCCCAGAGTTAGGAATCTTTCATGTTCTGTCTCCCTCTCTGATATTTCCCACTCATTTTTTTCTTTTCCCCTTTACTCCCTTTCACTATTTTTTATATTCCCCAAATGAATGAGACCATATAATGTTTGTCCTTCTCTGATTAACTTATTTCGATCAGCAATAATACCCTCTGGTTCCATCCACGTCAAAGAAAATGGTGGGTATTTGTTGTTTCTAATGGCTGGGTAATATTCCAATGTATACATAAACCACATCTGCCTTATCCATTCATCTTTCGAAAAACACCGAGGCTTCTTACACAGTTTGGCTATTGTGGACATTGCTGCTACAAACATCAGGGTGCAGGTGTCCCAGCGTTTCACTGCATCTGTATCTTTGGGGTAAATCCCCAGCAGTGCAATTGCTAGGTCGCAGGGCAGATCTATTTTTAACTCTCTGAGGAACCTCCACACAGTTTTCCAGAGTGGCTGCACCAGTTCACAGTCCCACCAACAGTGTAAGAGGGTTCCCTTTTCTCCGCATCCTCTCCAACATTTGTTGTTTCCTGCCTTGTTAATTTTCCACATCCTCAATGGTGTGAGGGGGTATCTCATGGTGGTTTTGATTTGTATTTCCCTGATTGCCAGTGATGTGGAGCATTTTCTCATGAGCTTGTTGGCCATGTCTATGTCTTCCTCTGTGAAATTTCTGTTCATGTCTTTTGCCCATTTCATGATTGGATTTTTTGTTTCTTTGGTGTTGAGTTTCATGAGTTCTTTATAGATCTTGGATACTAGTCCTTTATCTGATAGGTCATTTGCAAATATCTTCTCCCATTCTGTAGGTTGTCTTTTAGTTTTGTTGACTATTCCTTTTGCTGTGCAGAAGCTTCTTATCTTGATGAACTCCCAATACTTCATTTTGGCTTTTGTTTATCCTGCCTTCATGGATGTATCTTGCAAGAAGTTACTGTGGCCAAGATCAAAAAGGGTGTTGCCTGTGTTCTCCTCTAGAATTTTGATGGAATCTTGTCTCACATTTAGATCTTTCATGCATTTTGAGTTTATCTTTGTGTATGGTGTCAGAGAATAGTCCAGTTTCATTCTTCTACATGTGGATGTCCAATTTTCACAGCACCATTTATTGAAGAGACTTTTTTCCAGTGGATAGTCTTTCCTGCTTTGTCGAATATTACTTGACCATAAATTTGAGGGTCCACTTCTGGGTTCTCTATTCTGTTCCATTGATCTATGTGTCTGTTTTATGCCAGTACCACACTGTCTTGATGACCACAGCTTTGTAGTACAACCTGAAATCTGGCATTGTGAGGTCCCCAGATATGTTTTTTTTTAAATATTCCCCAGGCTATTCGGGGTCTTTTCTGATTCCAAAAAATCTTAAGATGATCTGTTCCAACAATCTGAAGAAAACCCACGGTATTTTGATAGGGATTGAATTCAATGTGTAAATTGCCCTGGGTAGCATTGACATTTTCACAATATTAATTCTGCCAATCCATGAGCATGGAATATTTTTCCATCTCTTTGTGTCTTCCTCAATTTCTTTCAGAAGTGTTCTGTAGTTTTTAGGGTATAGATCCTTTACCTCTTTGGTTGGGTTTATTCCTAGTTATCTTATGCTTTTCAGTGCAATTGTAAATGGGATTGACTCCTTAATTTCTCTTTCTTCAGTCTCATTGTTAGTGTATAGAAATGCCACTGATTTCTGGGTATTGATTTTGTATCCTGCCACACTGCTGAATTGCTGTACGAGTTCTAGCAGTCTTGGGGTGGAGTCTTTGGTGTTTTCTGTGTACAGTATCATGTCATCTGCAAAGAGGGAGAGTTTAACTTATTCTCTGCCAATTTGAATGACTTTTATTTCTTTTTATTGCCTGATTTCTGATACTAGGACTTTCAGTACTATGTTGAATGGCAGTGGTGAGAGTGGACATCCCTCTCTTGTTCCTGATATTAGGGGAAAGGCTCCCAAGGCTTCCCCATTGAGAATGATATTTGCTGTGGGCTTTTCGTAGATGGCTTTTAAGATGCTGAGGAATGTTCCCTCTATCCATACACTCTGAAGAGTTTTGATCAGGAATGGATGCTGTATTTTGTCAAATGCTTTCTTTGCATCTTTTGAGAGGATCATATGGTTCTTGTTTTTTCGCTTGCTGATATGATCAATCACATTGATTGCTTTATGAGTGTTGAACCAGCCTTGCATCCTGGGGATAAATCCCACTTGGTCATGTGAATAATCTTCTTAACGTACTATTGGATCCTAATGGATACTATCTTGTTCAGAATTTCTGTACTTGTGTTTGTCAGGGATATTGGTCTATAATCCTCCTTTTTGGTGGGGTCTTTGTCTGGTTTTGTAATTAAAGTGATGATGGCCTCATAGAATGAGTTTGGAAGTACTCCATCTCTTTCTATCTTTCCGAACAGCTTTAGTAGAATAGGTATGGTTTCTTTAAACGTTTGATAGAATTCCCCAGGGAAGCCATCTGGGCCTGGACTTTTGTGTCTTGGGAGGTTTTTGATGACTGCTTCAATTTCCTCCCTGGTTATTGGCCTGTTCAGGTTTTCTATTTCTTCCTGTTCCAATTTTGGTAGTTTGTGTGTTCCCAGAAATGTGTCCATTTCTTCTAGATTGCCTAAATTTATTGGCGTATACATGCTCATAATATGTTTTTTAAATCATTTGTATTTCCTTGGTGTTGGTAGTGATCTCTCCTTTTTTGTTCATGATTTTATTAATTTGAGTCTTTTCTCTCTTCTTTTTAATAAGGCTGGCTAATGGTTTATTTATCTTATTAATTGTTTCAAAGAACCAGCTCCTGGTTTGTTAATCTGTTCCACAGTTCTTCTGGTCTCTAATTCATTGAGTTCTGCTCAAATTTTTATTAACTCTCTTCTTCTGCTGGGTGTAGGATCTCTTTGCTCTTTTTTTCTCCACCTCCTTTAGGTGCAAGGTTAGCTTTTGTATTTGAGTCTTTCCAGTTTTTGGATGGATGCTTGTATTGCGATGTATTTCCCCCTCAGGACTGCTTTTGCTGTATCCCAAAGATTTTGAACGGTTGTATCTTCATTCTTATTATTTTCCATGAATCTTTTTAATTCTTCTCTAATTTCCTTCTTGGAAGCTCCTTATCTCTCTTTCTATTCTGAATGAGAGCTTTGCTGGATAAAGTATTCTTGGCTGCATGTTCTTCTCATTTAGGACCCTGAATATATCCTGCCAGGCCTTTCTGGCCTGTCAGGTCTCTGTGGAGAGGTCTGCTATTATCTAATGCTTCTCTCCATAAAAGTTAGAGATTTCTTGTCTCTTGCTGTTTTAAGGATCTTCTCTTTATCTTTGGAATTTGCAAGTTTCACTATTAAATGTCGAGGTGTTGAGTGGTTTTTATTGATTTTAGGGGGGGGGATCTATCTCCTGGGTCTGAATGCTTGTTTCCCTTCCAAAGTTAGGGAAGTTCTCAGCTCTGATTTGTTCAAATACATATTCTGGACCTCTGTCCCTTTCGCCGCCCTCAGGAACCCAAATTAAATGTAGATTTTTCCTTCTGAGGCTGTCATTCATTTATTTCCCTTAACCTATCCTCATGATCTTTTAATTGTTTTTCTTTTTTCCTCAGTTTATCTCCTTGTTATCAACTTGTCTTCTATGTCACTCACTTGTTCTTCTATGTCATTAACCTTCATCGTTATCACCTCCAGTTTGGATTGCATCTCATTTCATTGATTTTTATTTTTCAGCCTGATTCGATCTAAATTCTGCAGTCCTGAAGTCTCTTGAATCCTTTATGCTTTTTTCTAGAGCCACCAGTAGCTTTATAATTGTTTTTCTTAATTGGCTTTCTGACATTGAATTGTAATCCAAATTTTGTAACTCTGTGGGAGAGAGGACTGTTTTTGAATCTTTCTTTTGTGGTGAGCTTTTCCTTCTAGTCATTTTACTCAGTGCAGAGTGGCCAAAAACATGTTGTCCTTGATAGAAGCACAATCTCTCCTCACTGCTCTGTCTTTAAATCTCAGACCGAATTCATAGGTTTTCAGGGTTGTTTGAAAGTTATCTAGGTAAGTTTGTGGGGACAGGTGACTTGGGTCCCCTACTCTTCTGCCATCTTGCCCCCTCCCTCCAGGGTGCTAGATCTGAAGAAGGTATCACCTGGGAGGTTCTAGAATGCTTCGTTATAAGGGTGCTTTAGCACGCTATCTAAAGCCAAAAGTGGTGTGGGCCTGGAGTGTACTGGAATGTTTATGCCTGTTTTACCTTGGTGGCGGCTGAAGCCTTAGTGAGCACTATCCAGGGGTGTCCTGGTGTGCACTGCCTCGTGAGTGCTTTGGTGAATAGCTTGGGCTGGTGTGGCTAAGGTCCTGGGGCTCTCTGAGGCAGCTCACCATATAGGACACCTGGACCATGCATTGGTCTGTGCTTTCAAGGTGGAGAGTAACCATAGATTGTGTTCATAAGCCCCTCCCACCTGTAGAGAGTTCCAGAAGCTTCTTAGCCATTTAGTGCTGTTCTAAGGATGGCTCTTTTATATGCTAGTTGCTTTTGTAAATCATGGCTTTTTATTTTTTTCTGTACCCTAGCACACCCTAGGTTGGTATGGGCTAGGGAAGGAACCTGGGGCTTGCTGAAGTGGCAAGCCAGCTATGCTGGCTATATGGTGTTGGGACACTGCTTTAATCTGTGCTTTTAAAGTGGAGAGGGAGTATAAATCATGTCACTCTCCAGTCCCCCTGACCCAGAGAGAGTTCCTGCAGCTCCTCTATTGTTTTTCAGGGTTCTATAGCTGCATTTTTATATACTAATTGCTCTTTAAAAGCTGAGCTTTTTTTCTATACCCTAATATGACCAGAGCTGATATGGGCTAGGAAACTGACAGCTTTCTAGAGCAGCAAGATGGCTATGGCATTTGTACTCTGCTTCAATCTTTGTTTTAAGGTGGAGGGGAAGTATAAACTGTGTCACTCTAGTCTCTCTGACACAGAGAGAGTTTCAGAACCTCCTCTACTTGTTAGGGTTTAGGGTTCGTTCTTTTATAAATTAATTGCTCTAAAAAACTAGTATATATAAACACGTGTTTGTGTGTGTGTGTGTGCATACACGTGTGCCTAAGGACAGAGGAATCTGTTCCCGATCCCTCAGTATCATCCCTCCTCACTACTGTTTACAACATTGGAGGGTAGTGGTTCCCATTGTCACTGTGTCTCCATCTCTCTTACTGTTCTCTTTTGCCATTCTCTTTTTGATGGTTACAGAAGCTAATCAGTAAGCCTTTAGTTCTTCAGGAAGAATTGTTCTAAAAATAGGTATAATTTAGTGTATTCCACGAAGGGAGGGAGTTCAGGGTCTTCCTACCTCATCATCTTGATCTGAAACCTCCCATCTCTCCTTATTTTAAACAAGAAGGCAGGGGTAAAAAACCTGTATATCCTTTGTATCAATTCATATATGAACATTCTGTGGAGAAGTAAGACCCAGTTTTTAAAAAGATGTATTTATTTATTTTAGGGAGACAGCATGCATTTGGGGGGAGGGCCAGAAGGAGAAGGAGAGAGAGTCTTAAGTAGACTCTGCACTGAGTGCACAGCCTGAGATGGGGCTCAATCTCAATAATCTAATTCATATAAAAAGGGCATATGTTATATTCAATGTAAAAAATATATAAATCATAGAAAAAGAAAAAGACAAGTCACAGATAATCACATTAAACAAAGATAGCTATTTAGATTTTAATTATTATATTAAATACATTTATGTATGTACAATTTATGTATTTTACTCCATTTTAACATTCTGATAATATTTTCTAATATACAGGGGAACTTATACATTTTTAATTAAATCAATTGGATTTAGCTTCTTTTTGTCTTTCTCTTTCTAACTATAAGTTTTGAGTAAGTCACATAATGTCTTGGATCTTTATTTTCATATCTTTAAAATTATAATGATAATACCACATTTTCCTTCAAGTAACTGTGAAGATTAAATGAAATTATCCATGCAACAATCTCATATTTGGATCCTAATAATAACTCAGTTAATGTTAGCTTCTGCTGTCACTATTACTAGTACTAATACCACTACCATCACCACCACTACTATGTACTTTTGTGTTCTGTATTTATTTCTTTAAAGTTATTACAATAAGCTTTTCTCTAGGATATTAGGACTCTATATAAACATAATTTAATACAGACAGATGAATTTCATTAATTTTATCATTCCAGGCTATGTTTTATAAACAACACTTTTATGAACATCTTTGGGAATAATACAAACAAAATATTATTTTAAACTATATATTTTTAATGTGAAAATGAGCCCATTCCATTACCCATTCCATCAAGTTGTATCTCAAATACCTTATTTCAGGGCTGAGTTATATTGGTTGTATACATTTTTATTATCTGGACTTGGAAATCTAGATTTTTAAAAAAGATTTTATTTATTTATTTAAGAGATAGTGAAAGCAAGCATAAGTAAGGGAGAGGGGCAGAGGGAGAGGGAGAGGCAGACACTCCACTGAGCAGGGAGACTGATGAGGGGATCCATCCCAGGATCCTGAGATCCTGACCTGACCCAATTCAGATGCTTAACAGACTGAGCCTCCCAGATGCCCCAGAAATTTAAATTATTTATTATACATGATAACTAATTCTATACTCCATCTGTTAAACAAGTACAACAGGACCCAATTAATCTATAAAGTGAAGTTTGCATGTACTAATGAGCTTAATATTTGTTTTTATGCTTGCATTTAACACATATCATCTATTTATTTATATCAACCAATCTATATCTATATCTATCTATCTATCTATCTATCTATCTATCTATCTATCTATAATCACACATACATCTTAACCGTGATATACATAAGGCACTCCACATAGAGTTACTGGCAGTAGAATTACATCTAGTTATTAAAAGGAGAATCTTTAATCTGTTAAAAAAAATCTATCTCACTGTCCTAAGCCGTTTTATGTTATTAAATGACATTTTGGAACTAGGTCACAGCTGGCAGCAATGATGCAATAATGAAAAAAATACAGTTGGTATAGCTGCTAATGAACTGATTTGACACAGTGCTTAGCATGCAGAGTTTATTGTAAACTATAAATGACAGAAATTTAGACAACTCTATGTTACAGTTTTAAGAAACTAAAACAGTCTTTAGATGATACTGCAAAAATCATCTTCAATGTTGAAAAAGCTATTTATACTTTGCAAAACTACACATTACTTGATGAACTGAGCTTGAGTAAATGAGAAGGTTAATAATATAGCTTAAAGTTACCAGAAGTAAACGTATTTAATAAGTTTAGCATGTTAAAATATCTGGACATTAAAATAATCAAGACAATCCTAATGTAAATGTTATTCAATATTTATTATAAACACATAAATATGTAACAATTATTGAAAGTAAATGAACTTTCTAAAGTATAGAAGTTTTAAAATGTAAATGATGTCTCTTTAAATCTCAGGCCGAATTCGTAGATTTTCAGGATGATTGGATGGTTCTCTGGGAAATGAACTAGGGGTGGTGGAAGGGGAGGAGGGCGGGTGTTGGAGGGGAATGGGTGACGGGCACTGAGGTGGACACTTGACGGGATGAGCACTGGGTGTTTTTCTGTATGTTGGTAAATTGAACACCAATAAAAGTTAATTAAAAAAAATGTAAATGATGTAAGTCTTTTAGACAACTAGTTTCAAGATGGAATATAGAAAACAATGTCTACTGCTATCAAAAAACATGCCAAAAAATACTTGTAAAAGAAAACTGCATATTTGACTAAAATTAGAAGATTTATGCAACTCTATACCACAAGATGTAGGGAAGAGCTGATAAATACAAAGAAACTCAGAGGACACCAAGAAGTACACATAGGAAGAAAGTCTGCAGCTACAAATTTCAAAGTGGTACAGCTAAAATTGCCAATCAGGGAGGGCAGAGCAAGATGGCAGAAGAGTAGGGGTCCTCAATTAACCTGGTCCCACAAACTTACCTAGATAATTTTCAAAACATCCTGAACACCTACGAATTCGACATGAGATTTAAAGAGAAAATAGCAGGAATGCTACAGAGAGAAAAGTTTTCACTTCTAGCAAGGTAGGAAGGCAGAAAATAACTAACTAACTAACTAACTAACTAACTAAATAAATAAATAAATAAGAGGGGACGGGCACCACAAGGAGCCAGGCTAAAGCAGAAAAGTGAAAGACTCCAGGACAAGAAAGCCCAGCCCCAGAGAAGGGGAAATTTTAAAATTCCATGCCAGAATCTTCCGGAATAAAAAGTCCTTAGCAGGGAAATCAGGCAGAATCTCCAGAGGGGCAGTGAAGCCTCCAGATTCCCAGAGTCATTATTAGAGGAACTGCACCTAGAGGGAAAGCAACCCTATCTGTAGACCCCAGACCAATCTATAGAAAGGGCTGGAGCAAGCAGCCCTCAGGGCATTTGGGAGAAGCCAGTGGGTTAGGTGGGCCTGCTGGGGATGGAAGTGGCTGTGCCCTGTTGCCTTCAGGAACCGCAGCCCCTGGAAGCATAGTTCTAGCAGCACAGGGCCCTGGATACCAGGCCACCAAGCAGACAAAGCCGGGACAGGTGAAAGCTGGGAGGGCAAGGACAGCAAGAATTCTCCTGCCACTGGGCCCCCTGCAAGCTGTGCAGATCAGTGCACCCACCTTGGCCCTAGGAGCATCTAGGCCAGTGCAGACTGGGAGACTGCATTAGTTACTAGTGGGAAGCTGACTCCAGAGCTGGAGATCTGACCACCACCATTGTGGTTTTTCCTCCTTGTTTCACCCTGTGCCTGGGAGAGGTGGGGCCGCCAGGGAACAAAGGCCTCACAGGATAAACTGCTCACAATGAGTCCACACCTGTTTGGGGGCGGGGCATCTATGCACAGGCACACACCCCTGAGTATCAGCACAGCAGCCCCTCCCACAGAAGACCAGCTGGAAGAACAGGGGATGAGCAAGTTCTCAAATAAGCAGTGCTGGAAACCTCCAGGCCAAGGGAAAATCGAGGGAAAATAGTGTATAGAAATAGATGGTCCTCACCTGCTATTTTTAATTTGTTTTTCATTTCCCATTACAACTTGTTTTTATGTCAGCCTAAAAATTTCCAATGTTTTTTCTTTTTTCCCACCTTAACTACAATATTTTACCACCCCTTCATTTTTAAATTTCTTCCCTTTCGACTTTCATATTTCTACAATTACATGTCATAGATACATTTTTCACTTCTGGATTCCTTTCAACATACTCAATTTAATTTTGGAAGATATAAGAGATATGGGTTTTTGTTTTGTGTTTTTGTTTTCTCTGCCTCGTTTTGTTCTATAATAGCAGAAGTTAATGCCTTCTAAAACATGATCAGCATGCTCCCAGAACCAAGTGGAATATGGTGCTCGTTCGTTCTGTGAGATTATAGTCTCTCTTCATTCCATTCCGCCCCCCCTCTTTTATCTTGTTCATGTTTTCATGGTCAATATTGGGGTTTTCTACAAGTATTGCTGGTTTATATAAATTTCGGATTGAGCATCTTCTAACATACAGAACTTAATACACTCAGAACCAAGAGGATAACCCTCTAGGACCACTAAGGTAGACTACATTCTCCATCCACTACAACTTCTTCAATACCACTATCTCCCAGTACAGCCCCTTTTCTTCTTTTTTTCTCTTTTTCCTCCTTACTATTGTTTTTTCCTTTTCTTTTCTTTTTTTTTCTTCTCTTTGGGATTTTTGGGCTTTTATTTTTTTACACTTTGTTTTAAAATTCATTTTTCACTTTAGTGGTCCTTTTGTTTTATTTTTTTCTGATCTTTGTTTTCATTTTTTGGTCTCTGCCTCATTGTCTAGGGTGAAATTTACTTAGGTTGTGGTTGATATTCTTGATCAGCCCACTCATACAGCCACTCTGCACTGAACAAAATGACTAGAAGGAAGAATTTCCACAAAAAAAGAAGCAGAAATAGTACTCTGTGCCACAGAGATTAATAATATGGATTATAATTTGATGTTAGAAAGCCAATTCAGAAGCACAATTATAAAGCTACTGGTGACTCTAGAAAAAAGCATTAAGGAATCTAGAGACTTCATTACTGCAGAAATGAGATCTAATCAGGCCAAAATAAAAAATAAATGAAATGAGATGCAATTCAAATCACATGTCCTCCTAATGGCTAGGGTTAATGAGGTGGAAGAAAGAGTGACAGACATAGAAGACAAGTTGATGGCAATGAAGAAAGCTGATGAAAAAAGAGAAAAACAATTGAGACCATGAGTAAAGGTTAAAAGAAATAAATGATAGCCTGATAAGGAAGAATCTATGTATAATTGGTGTTCCAGAAGATGCTGAGAGGGAGACAGGGCTAGAAAGTATATTTGAACAAATCATAGTTGAGAACTTCCCTAATTTGGGGAGGGAAATAGGCATTCAGATCCAGGAGATACAGAGGTCCCCTGCAAAAAACAACAACAACAAAAAACAAAACAAAACAAAACAAAACAAAACAAACAAACAACTGTTCAACACCTCGAGAAATGTCAGTGAATCTTGCAAATTACAAAGACAAAGAGAAGGCCTTTAAAGCAGTGAGAGACAAGAGATTCCTAACTTATATGGGGAGAAATATCAGATTAATAGCAGACCTCTCCACAGAGACCTGACAGGCCACAAAAGGCTGGCATGATATATTCAGGGTATTAATGAGAAGAACATGCAGCCAGGAATACTTTATCCAGCAAGGCTGTCATTCAGAAAAGAAGGAGAGATAAAGAGCTTCCAAGATAGGCAGAAACTGAAAGAATATGTGACCATGAAACTAGCTCTGCAAGAAATATTAAGGGGGTCCTGTAAAAGAAAGAGGAAGCCCAAGGAAATAATCCACAAAAACAGGGATTGAATAGGTATTACAATGACACTAAATTCATATCTTTCATTAGTAACTCTGAATGTGAATGGACTAAACTATCCCATCAAAAGACACAGGGTTTTGGACTGGATAAAAAACCAAGACCCATCTATTTGCTGTCTACAAGAGACTCATATTAGACCTATTGACACCTCCAGCCTGAAAAGGAGGGGGTGGAGAATCATTTACCATTCATAAGGTCCTCAAAAGAAAGCTGGGGTAGTAGTCCTTATATCAGATAAATTAAAGTGTATCTGAAAGACAGTAATAAGAGATGAAGAGGGATGTTATTTGCTACTTAAAAGGTGTATCCAAAAGAAGAACTAAAAATCATGAATATTTATGCCCCTAATGTGGGAGCTGCCAAGTATATCAATTAATAACCAAAGTAAGGAGATACTTAGATACTAATACACTGAGAGTAGGAGACTTCAACATGGAGCTTTCTGCAAATCACAGATCTTCTAAGCAGAACATCACTGAAGAAACAAGGACTTTAAATGATACACTGGACCAGATGAATTTCACAGCTATATACAGAATTTTCTATCCAAACTCATCGGAATGCATGCTCTTCTCAAGCGCACATGGAACTTTATCCAGAATAGACCACATACTGTGTCACATATCAGGTATCAACCAATACCAAAAGATTGGGATTGTCCCCTTCATATTTTCAGACCACAATGCTTTGAAACTAGAACTCAATCACAAGAAGAAATTTGTAAGAAACAAACACGTGGAGGTTAAAGAGCATCCTGCTAAAAGATGAATAGGTCAACCAGGAAATGAAAGAATTAAGAAGATTCATGGAAACTAATGAAAATGAAGATACATCCATTCAAAATTTTGGGGATACAGCAAAAGCAGTCCTAAGTTGGAAATATATTGCAATACAAACATCCCTCAAAAAATTGGAAAAAACTCAAACAAGCTAACCTTGCACTTAAAGGAGCTGTCGAAAGAACAGCAAATAAAACCTACACCAAGCAGAGGAAAAGAATTAATAAAGATTAGAGAAGAACTCAATGAAATAGAGAACAGAAGAACTGTAGAGCAGATCAACCAACCAGGAGTTGGTTCTTTGAAAGAATTAATAGAAAACCTGAACAGGCCAATAACAAGCAAAGAAATTGAGGCAGTCACCAAAAATCTCCCAAGACACAAAAGCCAGGACCATATGGTTTTCTAGGGGAATTCTATCAAACGATTAAAGAAGAAATAATACCTATTCTACTAAATCTGTTCCAAAGGATAGAAAGGGACAGAATACTTCCAAACTTGTTTTATGAGGCCAGCATCATGATGATTCCAAAACCAGACAAAGACCCCACCAAAAAGGAGAATTATAGACTGATATTCCTGATGAACACAGATGAAAAAATTCTCAACAAGATACTAGCCAATAAGATCCAATAGTACATTAAGAAGATTATTCACCATGACCAAGTGGGATTTATTCCCGAGGTGCAAGGTTGTTTCAACACTCGTAAAACAATCAATGTGATAGATCACATCAACAAGAGAAAAAGCAAGAACCATCTGATCCTTTCAATAGATGCAGAGAAAGCATTTGACAAAATACAACATCCATTCCTGATCAAAACTCTACAGAGTATAGGGATAGAGAAAACATTCAAAGGTATCTTAAAAGCCATCTATGGAAAGCCCACAACAAATATTATTGTCAATGGGGCAACACTGAGAGCCTTTCCCCTAAGATCAGGAAGAGATGGTGATGGCCACTCTCACCACTCTTAATCAATATAGTACTGGAAGTCCTAACCTCAGCAATAAGATGACAAAACGAAATAAAATGCATTCAAATTGGCAAAGAAGTCAAACTCTCCCTCTTCACAGATGACATAATACTGTACATAGAAAACCCAAAAGACTCCACCCCAACATTGCTAGAACTCGTATAACAATTTAGCAATGTGGCAGGATACAAAATCAATGCCCAGAAATCAGTGGCATTTCTATACACTAACAATGAGACTGTAGAAAGAGAAATGAAGGAGTCAATCCCATTTACAATTGTACCCAAAAACAAAAAATACCTAGGAATAAACCTAACCAAAAAGGTAAGAGATATATACCCTCAAAACTACAGAACAGTACTGAAAGAAATTGAGGAAGAAACAAAGAGATGTAAAAATATTCCATGCTCATGGATTGGAAGAATTAATATTGTGGAAATGTCTATGCTACTCAGGGCAATTTACACGTTCAGTGCAATACCTGTCACAATATCATGTACTTTCTTCAGAAAATTGGAGCAAATAATCTTAAGATTTGTGTGGAATCAGAATAGACCCCAAATATCCAGGGGAATATTGAAAGGGAAAACTAAAGCCGGGGACATCACAATGCAGGATTTCAAGTTGTACGACAAAGCTGTGATCATCAAGACAGTGTGGTACTGGCACAAAAACAGACACATAGATCAATGGAACAGAATAGGAACCCAGAAATAGGCCCTCAACTCTATGGTCAAGTAATATTCGACAAAGCAGGAAAGACTATCCACTGGTAAAAGGACAGTCTCTTCAATAAATGGTGCTGGGAAAATTGGACAGCCATGTGCAGAAGAATGAAACTAGTCCATTCTCTTACACCATACACAAAGATGAACTCAAAATGGATGAAAGATCTTTTTTTTAATTTTTTTTTTATTTATGATAGTCACAGATTGAGAGAGAGAGAGGCAGAGACACAGGCAGAGGGAGAAGCAGGCTCCATGCACCGGGAGCCCGATGTGGGACTCGATCCCGGGTCTCCAGGATCACGCCCTGGGCCAAAGACAGGCGCCAAACTGCTGCGCCACCCAGGGATCCCTGGATGAAAGATCTTAATGTGAGACAAGATTCCATCAATATCCTAGAGGAGAACACAGGCAACACCCTTTTAGAACTTGGTCACAGCAACCTCTTTACAAGATCCATCTATGAAGCCAAGGGAAACAAAAACAAAAATGAACTATTGGGACTTAGTCAAGATAAAATTTGTGCACAGCAAAAAAAAAAAAAAAAAAAATAGAAAACATACAAAAATAAAGCCAGTCAACAAGAGTAAAAGATAACCTACTGAATTGGAGAAGGTATTTGCAAATGACATATCAGATAAAGGGCTAGTATCCAAGATCTATAAAGAACTTATTAAACTCAACAGCAAAGAAACAAACAATCCAGTCATGAAATGGGCAAAAGACATGAACAGAAATTCCACCAAGGAAGACATGGCCAACAAGCACATGAGAAAATACCGTACATCACTAGCCATCAAGGAAATACAAATCAAAACCACAATGAGATACCACCTCACACCAATGAGAATGATGAAAATTAACAAGACAGGAAACAACAAATGTTGGAGAGGATGTGGAGAAAGGGGAACCCTCTTGCACTATTGATGGGAATATGAACTGGTACAGCCACTCTTGAAAACTTTGTAGAGATTCCTCAAAGAGTTAAAAATTAAGCTACCCTATGACCGAGCAATTGTACTACTGGGGACTTACCCCAAAGTACAGATGCAGTGAAACACCGGGAAACCTGCATTCCAATATTTATAGCAGCAATGTCCACAATTGCCAAACTGTGGTAGGGGCCTCGATATCCATTGACTGAGAATGGATAAAGAAAATGTGGTCTATATATACAATGGAACATTACTCAACCTTTAGAAACGACGGATACTCACCATTCACTTTGATGTGGATAGAACTGGAGCATATTATGCTGAATGAAGTAAGTTAATCAGAGAAGGACAATCGGTATATGATTTCACTCATACCGGGAATATAAGAAATAGTGAAATGTATTATAGGGGAATGGAAGTAAAATGAGTGGGAAAAAGTAGAGAGGTTGACAAAGGATGAGAGACTCCTAACCCTGGGAAACCAGCAAGGGGAAATGGAAGGGGAGGCAGGCAGGGGATGGGGTGACTGGGTGACGGACACTAAGTTGGGCACTTGATGGAATAAGTACTGTGTGTTATACTGTATGTTGGCAAATCGAACCTCAATATAAATGAGTGGGAAATATCAGAAAGGGAGACAGAACATGAGAGACTCCTACTCTGGGAAACGAACAAGGGGTTGTGGAAAGGGAGGTGGGCAGGGGGTGGGGGTGACTGGGCGACAGGCACTGAGGGGGGCACTTGATGGGATAAGCACTGAGTATTATGCTATACACTGGCAAATTGAACTCCAATAAAAAATAAAAAAGAAATAAAAATAAAAAAATAATAAAATATTTTAAAATAAAAAATATATGTTAAATTAAAAAAAATAAAACTGCCAATTGTGTAAGAAAAAACTTACTTACATATACAGAGCATTTTCCTGTATTTTCTGTATTCCATTAAGCATTAAAAAGGCAGGTATTTTTAATTTTTAAAGAATAAGTATTTTATGATTCTTTGGGAAGAAGTAAAATTTTAGTATTTTACATAGAACACTGTCTGCAGTTAAAAACCAAACGAGACTACACTTGCTCCTCCACTACATAAACCCTTGTAAACTGATGGTCCATTGATACCTGGTTTATTCAAAGACAAGTAATCACTAATTAGAAACTAGGAAAAGATCTATAAATTACCATAAAAAAGCTATAATAAAAGTAACACAAAACAAATGGTAGGTGAAGATATACAAGATAAATACTGCGAATTACCAGATGACATAATTAAATGTTATTATAAATTCATGTAGCTCAATAGTGCATTATATCTTTAAAATAGGAGCTCTATTTCCCAATATATGAATATATATAAAAATCATTTTGTGTATTGAAACTTACACAACAATACATGAAAGTTGCATTTCAGTAAAGCTGGAAATGAAATGAAACCGGAGCTTAAATCAGTGTTATAATTAGAGAATATGTAGTAATACAAGAGAACAAGATAAAATATGAACCAGCAGATTTCAAAAGAACAAAACAGAAGAGACAAATAAAGCCATCTTAAATTTGAAATAGCATAAAGGAAAGTAAACTGCTGAAAACACAGCAAGGAATGTGGAAATGAGCCTTAAGAAAAGCTAGTAAGAAAGACATGGACATGAACAAAGAATTAAAAAAGGTTGACTTAATATGATAAATGCTCCTGCAATCCAACAATTTCACTACTAGATACTTACCCAAAGAATACAAAAATATTAATTCGAAGGGATACATGTAACCTAATGTTTATAGTAGCATTATCTACAATAGCCCAAATGTCCTTAGACTGATGAATGGATACAGAAGATGTGATATATATGTTATATATATTATATTATATTAAATATTAATATTAAATATTAAACCCATATTATATATTATATATAATGAAATATATATATATATAATGAAAAAGAATGAAATCTTCCCATTTTCTTTTAAGATTTTATTTATTTACTCATTAGAGACAACACAGAGAGAAAGGCAGAGACACAGGCAGAGGGAGAAGCAGGCTCTATGAAGGAAGCCCAACGTGGGATCCTTCCCAGGTCTCCAGGATCACGCCCTGGGCTAAAGGTGGCGCTAAACCGCAGAGCCACCCAGGCTGCCCCAAATTTTCCCACGTTCAATTTCATGGATGCATCTAGAGAGTATTATGCTACCTGGAATAAGTCAGGGAAAGACAAATACTATATGATTTCACTCACATGTGGAGTTTAAGATACCAAACACATGATCAAAGGGGGAAAAAAGAGAGAGAGAAACAAACCAAGAAATAGCCTCATAGCTACAGAGAAAAACTGATGATTACCAGTGGGGAGATGGGTGGAGGCATGAGGGAAATAGGTGATGAGGACTACGGAGGACACCTGTTATAAGGAGCACTGGGTACTGCATGGAAGTGTTGAATCACTGAATTCTATACCTGAAACTAATATTACATTGTATGTTAGCTAAATTTAAATAAAAACTTAAAAAATTAAACTAAAAATTAAATGATAAATACCGAAGATAAACAAAAGAGCCAACTTATGTATTTTTCGTGTCACTGAAGAAGAGAATCACACAAATATAATATAAAATCAATGTTTAAAGATATAATTTATAAAGCTTTTCTAAAAATAAGTTTTTAAATTATACACTTTTAAGGGTCAACTGTGTTCCAGAGTGGGGAAAAATTGACACACAGCAATCAACATCAAAACAAATTGTAATAAATGTTATGGGTTCAAAGATTTTTTTAAAAGATTCTTTAGACACCCAAGTAAAAATTTAAAAGCACCTATAAGGAAACCAAGCATGTTTCAAAAATTTTCATATCACTTACAATATTAGAAACCACCAAAATAATGCTCACAGAATCTGCTCATTCAAGAAAGTTACCTGAATTTCATCCCTAGCTCAGTATTAATGCAAACATAATGGTAATAGGCTATGAATTTTGAATATGCAACATCTCATGAAGAATAGACCACATACATCATATTGAACTAAACTAATAAGAGGAAGAGTTTCAGACAAACAAAGGATGAAAGAATATCAGATAAAGAGGGAGTGAGTGTTAAACCCATTAAACCATAGCTCTAAAACTAAAACTAAGAGACATTGTTTAAGAGCAAATTTCAAATATTATGAATCATGACACTAAAGTAATATTCTGAATTGATAAAATTGGCCTAGGGTGCAAAAGAAAAAAAAATAGAAAGTAATGCAAAAAGATTTCCTAGTTTTTTATTGTTTGAGGATCAAAATATGTAATTTAAAGCTAATAAACCAAGTCATAGATTGCATATATAATGACATAATACCAACTATGGGGGACCAAAAAAAATTAAAATCCTATTGTGAAAGAGGTGTAATAAATTAGAAAAAGTAAATATGATAATTCTGCCATTATTATTAAAGGAATTATATATACTATCACATAAAATAGAATATTAATATTAAAATGATAGTTAAAGAAACCCCTCAAAGCAGATCAAAACTCAAGCTTTCATATTGTTAAAAGGATTATATACAAGTAAACAATGCAAAGAAAAAAAACACAAAATAAAGAATGTCAAAAAGATAAAACCAGAAAATACAAATATGGAACATTGTGACATAATTAAGACCCACCAATAACTGCAAGTGTGGGTAAACAATCTAGTGAAAGGCAAAAAAAACCCACATATTTTCTTGTTTAAACCACAAAGTGTAACTATGTGCTATAGAACCATAGGAAATCGAGTGGCTCAGAAAGGCTAAAAATAAATGTCAAATGTACTCCAAGCAGTTGTTTAAAAATAACATACTGGTGATAGTAATATGAATTGAGGTCCAGGGCACAAATCATTATACAAAGAACAATTCATATTAATACAGTACTATTGAACATTAAAGTGTGTCTGTTATTTTCCAAATAAGATACATTTTAAAAAGTCATAAAGCAAAAAACAAAGGAAAACAAACAAATAAAAACTTAAGTAAAAGCAAAGAGAAATTGGTAGTAACATTATTAGTAGAATAGAATTAACCTCTTCATCACAATTCAAGAACAAAAATAACTGAGATTATAGAAGACCTGAATGCATACATAATCAGTTAGATCTAATAGAAACATAGATAAAATCCGAAAGCAAGACCTTATATAAATTTCTTATGGAAATTTCACAAAATTATTCCGGCTATTAGGCCAAATGGAAACTAAAGATAAACACCCATAAGTAGTAAATTACCAAATATATATATATATATATATATATATATATATATATATATATATATATATACTGGTGAAATTTGTAATTAATAATCAAATCAGAGAACAAAGCCTTAATACCTAGAAGTATAAAAATGAAAAGTTTCAACATCTGAGTTAAAGAAGTACAAATTATAATTATAGACTAGCGAGAGAATAATGGGAATGAAAGTACTGCATATTTGACCAGAGAGGATGCAGATAAACAGTTTTCAAAGGATATTTCAGACTTTTCAATATTAACAGATGAAAAAGAATGGAATGCAACATGATACTGCAGTCCTCCCCAGAGCAACCAGGTGAAAAAAGAAGGCATCAGAATTGGAAAGGAAATAATAGAATTATTTCTATTTGCAGATGGCATGATTTTTTGTATAGAAAATCCTAAAGACTCCACCAGAAAAACTGCTAGATCTAATCAACAAATTTAGTGAGGTTGCCGGAAAAAAATTAACATTTAAAAATTTGTAACATTTCCACATATTAATAACAAATTACCTGAAAAAGAAATAAAGTGATCCCATTTACAATAGCATCAAAAATAACCAAATATTTAGCAATGAATTCAGCCAAAGAGATGAGAGAGCTGTATGCTAGAAGCTAGCAAACATTGTTTTTTTAAAAAAAGATACAAATGAACAGAAAGGTATCCTGTGTTCATTGATGAGAAGAAGATTTTTAAAATGTTCAAACTGCCTAAGGCATCTGTAGATTCTGAGCAATCTCTATTAAGTTTGCAATGACATTTTTTATAAAAAAAATACAATCCTAAAATTTATATGGAATCACAAAAGTCTCCGAGTAACCAAAGTAATCCTGAGAAAACAAAGTTGGAAGCATCACACTTCCTGATTTCAAGTTATTTTGTAAAGGTATACATTTTAAAAAAGGATAATAAAACACTATGTAATGGTATAAAAACAGACACACACACCAATGGAAGGTACTAGGAGCCCAGACATAAACCCTTGCATGTATCGTAAACAATTATTTGACAAGGAAGCCAAGATTACTTAATACAGAAAAGACAGTCTCTCCAATAAATGGTGCTGGGAAAATTGGATAATTATAGGTTTAAAAAAATGAAATTAGATGCCTGTCTTATAACCACTCACAAAAATAAACTTGAAATGGCTTAAAGACTTATGTAAGGCCTGAAACCATAAAATTCCTAGAAGAAAACAGGAAAAAACTTGACATGGATCTTGGCAATGATATTTTAATATGACACCTAAAGCACAAGCAATAAGATAGCTAACTAATTAACTAAAGCAATAAATCTCTGTCTCTCTCTGTCCCCCCCTCTCTCTCAGATAAATAAAATCATTAAACAATGCATGTACCTGGGTGATTCAGTTGGTTAAATGTCTGCCTTTGGCTCAAGTTATGATCCTGTGATTGAGCACTGTGTGGGGCTCCCTGTTCAGCGAGGAATCTGCTCCTCCCTCTCTTTCTTCCCCTCTCCCCGTTCCTGCTTTCTCTTGCACACACACATACGCGCGCGCACACACACACACACACACTCTCTCTCTCTCTCTTTCAAATAAATAAATAAAATATTTTATAAAATAAATTAAGTAATGAACAAGTCGGATTTTATCCAACTAAAAAGGTTCTGCACAGCAAAGGAAATAATCACCAAAAATGAAAAGGCAACCTACACAATGGGAGGATGTATTTGTAAATTATATATTGTATAAAAGATTAATATTCAAAATATATAAAGAAGTTGTACAACTTAATAGCATAAAAGCAAATAATCCAGCTTAAAAATGGGAAAAGGGCCTGAATAGACATCTTTACAAAGAAGACATACAAATGGCCAATGGGGGCAGCGCGGGTGGCTCAGCAGTTGAGCACCGCCTTTGGCCCAGGGCATGATCCTGGAGACCTGAGATCAAGTCCCATGTCGGGCACCTTGCATGGAGCCTGCCTCTCCCTCTGCCTGTGTCTCTGCCTCTATCTCTCTCTGTGTTTCTCATGAATAAATAAAGTCTTAAAAAAAAACAAATGGCCAATGGATGCAAGATGTTCAACATCACTAATCATTAGGGAAAGACATATCAAAACCAAAATAAGGGGCACCTGGTGACTTGGTTAAGTGGCTGACTCTTGATTTCAGCTCAGGTCATGATCTCAGGGTCCTGGAACTGAATTCTGCATCGGGATCTGTGATCAGCAGGGAATCTGCTTGAGGATTGTCTCTCTTCCTCTCACTGGGTCCCTCCCCCCAACTCATGTTCTCTCCTCTCTCTCTCTCTCTCTCAAATAAATAAATAAATCTTTAAAAAACACTAAAATGAGATATCACTTTATACTGGTAGAATTACCATCAACAAAAAGTCAAGAGGTAACAAATTCTGGCTAGAAAGGATGTGTATAAAAGGAACACTTGTACACTGTTTGGTGGGGTTGAAAATTGGTACATTATGGAAAACCTTATAGATATTACTGAAAAATTAATAATGAAACTATCATATGATTCAGTTATTCTACTTCTGGGTATCTTTCTGGAGGAAAAAAATCTCTGTGTTGAAGAGATATTTGCACCCCAACGTTCATTGTAGCATTATTAACGTAGAAAAGATGTGGAAACTACCTAAGCATCCATCAGTGGATAAATGTATATAAAAATGTGAAGTTTGTATATATGCATACACATACATATACACTGGAATATTATTCCTCCATGAAAAAAGGAATCTTGCCATTTGGGGCAGCATAGATAGACTTTTAGAGCATTATGCTAAGTAAAATAAGTTGGATAGAGAAAGACAAATATTGTATGATCTCACATGTGGAATCTTAAAGAAAATCAAACTCACAGAAAAAGACATTAGATTTGTGGTTATCATAAGTGGGGGCGGGGGGTGGGAGAATTGGATAAAAGTGGTCAACAGATACAAGCTTTCAGTTATGACAGTGAGGAACTCTGTGGAGGACTGACCTGTGGGAAGAACAACCAAAACACAACAGCAGAGTGCATACAGCATACACCAGAAACACTTCCTCAAGCACCAGACCATGGACAGTATATGACCCTTGCTTAATATACTATTACTTTCAGCAACAGAAAACATAACAAGCTTTCATTTCAGAAGAAGAAGAGTGGGGGGGGGGGAAGGGGCAGAAGCTTAATTTTAACAATTTATAGCTGAGAAATTCATTAATCTGAGGAAGGAAACAGACATTCAAGTCCAAGAAGCACAGAGAATTCCACTCAAAATCAATAAAAATAGGTCAAAACCAAGATATATGATAGTGAAACTTGCAAAGTACAAAGATAAAGAGAAAATTCTGAAAGCAGCTAGGGAAGAAAGTCCTTAACCTACAAGGGCAGACACATAAGGTTAGCTGCAGAACTGCACAGACACTTGGTAAGCCAGAAAGGAGTGGCATTGTACATTCAAAGTGCTAAAAGGGAAAAAATATGAGCCAAGAATATTTTCGAGCAAGGCTCTAATTCAGAATAGAAGAAATAAAGACTTTCCAAAACAGGCAAAAACTAAAGGAGTTCATGAACACCAAACCATTCTCTGCAAGAAATACTAGAGGGGACCCTTTGAGCAAGAAAGAGAGATCAAAAACAACAGAAACTAGAAAGGAACAGAGAAAGTCTACAGGATCAGTGCCTTTAAAGGTAATACAATGGCACAAAATTCGTCAATAATAATTCTAAATGTAAATGGACTCAGTTTTTCAATCAAAAGACACAGAGTATCAGAATGAGTAAAAAACAAGACTCATCAATATGCTTCTTACAAGAGACTCATTTTAGACCCAAAAACACCTCAGATTGAAAGTCAGGGGGTAGAAAACCATCTATTATGCAAATGGACATATAAAGATAGCTAGAGTAGCTATCCTTATATCAGACAATCTAGATTTTAAAGCAAAGACTTTAATAAGAGATAAAGAAGAGCACTGTAAAAAAAAGAGCACTGTATCATAATACAGCGGTCTATCCAACAAGATCTCACAATTGTAAATATTTATGTTCCAACTTGGAAGCACCTAAATATATAAACCAATTAATATCAAACTTAAAGAAACTCATTGATAATAATACAATGATAACAAGGGACTTTAACACCCCATTTACAGTAATGGACTAAGCAGAAAATCAACAAGGAAACAATGGCTTTGAATGACATGCTGGACCAGATGGACCTAACGGATGTATTCAGAACATTTCATTCTAAAGCAGCAGAATTCACATTTTTTTTGAGTGCACGCAGAATGTTTTCCAGAATAAATCATGTACTGGGTTACAAATCAGGCCTCAATCAGTACAAAAAAGATTGAGATCATATAATGCATATTTTCAGATCATACTGCTATGAAACTTGAAGTCAACCACAAAAAAAATTGGAAAGACCACAAATAAATGGAGGTTAAACAACATCATACTAAAGAAAGAATAGGTTAACCTGGAAATTAAAGAAAAAAATACATGGGAGCAAATGGAAATGAGAACACGACAGTTAAAAACCATTGGAATGCAGCAAAGGTGGTCATAAGAGAGAATTATGTAGCAATACAGGCCTTTATAAAGAAGTAAAATCTCAAACACACAACCCAACCTTAACCTAAAGAAGCAGAAGAAAAAACAGCAACTAAAGCCTAAAACTAGCAAAAGGGAAAATAATTAAATTAGAGCTGAAATAAATGGTGTAGAAATAAAAAAAATAGAATAAATCAATGAAACTAAGACCTAGTTCTTTGAAGTAATTAATATAATTGATAAACTCCCAAACAGACTTATTAAAAAGAAAAGAGAAAGAACTCAAATAAATCCATTAATGGAAGTGGAGAGATCACAACCAATACTGCAGATATATAAACAATTATAGGAGACTATTATGAGCAATTATATACAACCAAATTGGAGAATCTGGAAGAAATGGATACATTCCTAGAAACAAACTGCCAAAACTGAAACAAGAAGAAATAGAAAACTTGAACAGACCTACATCCAATAAAGAAGTTGAATCAGTAGTCAAAAATCTTCGAAGACACAAGAGCCTAGGACTGGATGGCTTCCCAGGGAAATTCTACCAGACATTTAAAGAAGAATTAAACCTATTCTTTTGAAGCTGTTCCAAAAAATAAAAAAATGAAAGAAAACTTCCAAACTCCTATAAAAAATGGAAACAAATTCTGTAAGAACTATTCAAATCAATGTGATAAAATTAACAACGGACAAAAACAGAAACAAAGCACAAGAGCAATTAATTGACGAGCTGGAAAATAGCAGAATTAATAAATAAATTCAATTGTGGTATGTGCAAAATATACTAGAAATTACTTCATTTGATGCATAAGAAAGCAGAAAGCATAAAACTGTACATGACAGAATGTTAAAACAACTGAACAAAGAAAAACAATCATAATTAGCTACTTCCGTCAACTGTTTACAGATATATTTGAAAACTTGGATGATTTGGATTACTTTCTAAGAAAACAGAAATGACCAAAGCTGAACTCAGAACATTCAAAAACTTTTAACGTTCCAATTTCCATAGAAGAAGCAAACTTTTTAAATAAATTACTTTCTCCCTCATTACTTAGCCCTTAGAAAAGCCTTAGGCTTGCATGATTAAAGCAGAATTCTACCAAAACCTTTTAAAAATATAAATACTTCATGCTACATAAACTACAATAGCAAATAGAAAAAGAAGAAAGTCCTTCAAATGCTTTTATAATTATAGCATTAATATCAAAACCTGAGAAAAACAAGAACAAATTAAGGCTTTAGTCTATTTTAACTGCTAAATCAATATTACTAAACCGAAGCATGTTATAAAGATTGAATATTATGCCCCCAAATGATTCATGGCAGAGAGGTAACAACAAATAAATGATAGAAATTCTATTAATATAAATTATATAAATAGAAAAAGTAGCAAAAATCACAAACATAACCATAGTTGTTGAAAAGGAATCTAATAAAATTCAACATTGATTTAGATAAAATAGAAGTTGATAGACACTTAACACAATCTATCTAACTATATGATTATCTATCCTACTAGACAGAAGGGGTTGTTTTATCAGACAAAATAGAATTTAAATTACAAATCATCACAAAGGACAAAGGAGGTCATTATATAATGAAAAAGGTGTGAATTCATCAAGAAGATACACAACTTTATAGATATTTATGCACCCAACATTGGAACACATAAATGTATAAAGCAAACACTAAACAGAATTACAAGGAGAAATAAATAGCGATGTAATAATAGTTGAGGACTTTAATATTCCACTCTCAACAATAGATAGATCAGACAGAGAATCAATAGGAAACAGGGAATTTGAGTGAGACTATAGGCAAAATGGACCTTGCATGCATATATAGAGCATTCCAAGTGTCACATAAATCAGTAAATAGGCAATAAAAATGTGTTATATATGCACAATGGAATATTATTCAACTTCCAAAATAAGAGAATTCTAGCACATGATACAACATGGATAAATGTTGAGGACATTATGCTAAATGGGATAAGCCAGTCACAGAAAGACACACTGTATGACTCCATTTAAATGAGATATGTCAATTAGATTTATAGAAACAGAAAGTAAAATAGTGGTTTTTCAGGGATCAGGAGGAATGGGAAGTGGGGAATTGTTGTTCAATTGTTATAGATTTTCTGTTTTGCAATATGAAAACTTCCAGAGATCTGTTACACAACAATGTGAGTATACTTAATGATACTAAATTTTACAACTATAAAGTGCTGAGATGGTAAAATGTAAAAATGTATGTTATTTTTTACCAAAATTAAAATTTTCAAAATTATTTTTTTGAGATGAAAGATTCCCTTTTAAGATCAGGAACAGGGGAAGCCCCAGTGGCTCAGCAGTTTAGCGCCACCTTCGGCCTAGGGCCTGATCCTGGAGACCCGAGATCAAGTCCCACGTCAGGCTCCCTGCATGGAGCCTGCTTCTCCTTCTGCCTGTCTCTGCCTCTCTCTCTCTGTCTCTCTCTCATGAATAAATAAATAAAATCTTAAAAAAAGATCAGGAACAGGACAAAGATATCACTTTTGCCACTTCTAGTCACCATTATAGTAGATGATCTAGCTGAGGTAACTAGCCAAGAAAAAAAAAAATAAAAGGCATTCAGATGAATAACGAATTAAAATTATTTGTTCATAGATGATATAATTTTTATGTAGAAAACTGAGAAATCCACAATATACTATTAAAGCTAATAAAAAAGCTTTCAACAAAGATGCAGCAAACAACATCAATACACAAAAATCAATTGTATTTAGACATAAGTAAGTGTAAAGACCTATCATATTCATGGTTTGGAATATTTGATATAGTTATGATAGTCTTTAAGTAAATCTATGGGTTCAATGCAATCCCTATCAACATGCCAAATATTTTTTGAAGTAGTGGAAAAGATCCGTCTAAAATTTATATAAAATGTCAATGCACATTGAATAGTGAAAAAAAAAAACTTAAAAAAGAAGGAAATAGTGGGAATACATATAGTTTCTAATTTCAAAATGTACTGCAATGCTAAAATAATCAAACCAGTGTGGTACTGGAATATGGGTAGACATGTAGATCAATGCAACAGAATTGTGTCCATAATAAATTTGGATCTTTATCTGATATATATATATCATTTGTTTCTTAAATTCCTCATATTAGTGAAACATTATATTTGTCTTTTTACTTTTTATTTTTTTCTTTTTCTTTTTTAAAGATTAATTAATATTAATGAGAGACACAGAGAGAAGGCAGAGACAGGCAGAGGGAGAAGCAGGCTCCATGCAGGGAGCCCAATGTGGGACTTGATCCCTGGACTCCAGGATCACATCCTGAGCCAAATGCAGATGCTCAACCACTGAGTCACCCAGGCGTCCTGCCTTATCTCACTTAGCATAATGCACTCTGGTTCTATCCACGTTGTTGCAGTTGGCAAGATTTCATTAAGATATGTAGATTTTTAGTTATCCTAGTTTCCTAGATATTTTCCTTATTAATTTCTGGTAGTTTAAATTACATATATTAATTCTAATGAAATTAATTAAATAAATTAATTCTAGTGAAAACTGGACATTAGGCAATTGTGGACTATTACACTAGCATTCTGTGGTCTGGCAAATTTAAAAATATATTTCATAATTCTAGAAGTAAATTATTCCTCATAGCAAAATTTTCAATGTGACACAAAACATGTTTACTAATAGACCCTCCTCTTTAATAGGAAGCCAAAGGTAGATAAATCTATATTTAGTAAAATCTATGTTTAGAAAACAATGTCACTATATAGTAAAATTAAAGTTACATATGTCCCAGTCCCCAACACATACACTTCTAGGGATATATCTTCCACATATACTCATATATATGTGAACTGTGTAATGATATTCACTACAGCATTTTTACAGCAGTATAAGACTGAAAAAAATTCGTTGATGAGGATGGGTCAAATAAATTCTGGTACCTTAACACAATGTAAGCTATGTAGTTATTGAAAAGAATGAAATAGTTCTATATTTTACAATGTGAAACAATATGTAAGATGAAAAATAATAGGCAATGGAATATTTATTTAAAATGAACTATCTATAAATATATTTCTTCTGTAAAGCTATTTTCCAAAAGAAATGTATAAAAATAGTTGCCTCTAAAACAGAAAACTGATAGCAAAAAAACTTTGTATCTTTTGAATCCTATGCATAGATTAAGTACTCAAAATAATTTTTTAAAACAACAGAAAAGACAAAAAGTAGTAGCTAATGATAACATTACTTTGATTATAAAAGAACTCAGAAAAAAAAAAAAAGAACTCAGAAATATGGCAGCTGTAGGTATCCCATTATGGTATAACATTACAAATAAGCAGTCTTTAAAATTTATAATTGTTTATGGAATGCTTTATAAGTATCGTTTGGTATTTAATATGGTTGCCTAAAGTATTTATCTATTTTTTATATTAATACATTTGTTAGCATAGTTGCTTGTACAGGATAGTGAGGAGTGGTGAAGTGAGGTAAAAGAAATTGGAAATGTTGCAATACTTTGACCAGAGGAATAGAATTTGCTAAAGTTACACTGGGAAGATATTGTGTTTTTTACTTCAATCCACATATGCATCTTCTGCATTCTCGGTTCAAGCTGTGTAATTGTTGCACCTGCTATTCTTAAAATGCATCTAAAGATTGAATGGTGAACTAAATGGCCACTTGATTTTGCTATGAGACCAGTGACTGCAGGTGTAAGTAATTTTGCATTCTATTTTGTCTCTTCCGGCTTACAACCAAAAACATGTCTTTTAAAAATCTAAACTTCTGATATCTTGGGAGGAACATAAAACATTTAGAAGCAGCCAGAAATTTGATTTTCAAATGGTTATGGCATTCCATGTTTCAAAGATTTGGTGGAAAAACAGGGGTTTTGTACCTAATGACAGACAGAAGAACTGTATTCCACTCTTTATACATTTTGAAGTTTTAAATGTCTAAAAATTATCAGAATTCCTCTTTCTATGGCTATCAGATTTTACTGCGAACAATTTGTAGAGGAACTTAATTAACAAGCATAGATGGGACTCACATTTGCAATGAGAATTTCTCTGAAGAATTGTGCATGTCTTGAATTTTTTAAACTACACTTTAGGGGATCCCTGGGTGGCTCAGTGGTTGAGTGTCTGCCTTCAGTCCAGGGCGTGATCCTAGAGTCCCAGGATTGAGTCCCACATTGGGCTTCTGCATGGAGCCTGCTTGTGTCTCTGCCTCTCTCTGTGTGTGTCTTTCATGAATAAATAAATAAAATAGAAAAAACACACTACATTTTACATGCATTAGTGGAGTTTTTATTAGATGAAAATTTTGATTTATTATTTTAGTTTATTAGGTTTGCTTAATTAAATTTAGCATAGTAGAGGTAAAATTATCCAGTACCTGGCATTGTTATCCACTACCAAAATACAACATTCAATTTCTTTTAAAGAAAAAAATCTTACAGGTGTTTAAATTTATCAATTAAGTCTACAAAATTTATTAAGTAGCAATTTAAACAAAATGTGTAATTGGAATGAAGTAGTAGAGACAATAGGGAATATATATAGGCTATGTTCTTGGGAAACCAATACTACAGAGTTGGGAAAAGTGCAAACTCCTTTCCTCAAAATATAACAAATAAAATATTTAGTGAGCCTACTGGGTATTTACCCCAAAGATAGAAATATAGTGAAATGCAGGTACACCTGAACCCCAATGTTCATAGCAGCAATGCCCAAAATAGCCAAACTGTGGAAGGAGCCACAATATCCTTCAACAGATGAATGAATAGAGAAGATGTGGTATATTTATACAATGGAATATTACTCAGCCATCAGAAAAGACAAATACCCACCATTTGCTTCAACATGGATGGAACTGGAGTGTATTATGCTGAGTGAAATAAGTGAATCAGAGAAGGACAATCATCATGTGGTTTCACTCATATGTGGAATATAAGAAATAGTGAAAGAGATTATAAGGGATAGGAAGGGAACTGAATGAGAAAAATTAGAAAGGGGGACAAATCATGAGAGACTTCTAACTCTGGGAAACAAACAGGGTTGTGGAAGGGGTGGTGTGTGGGGGATGGGGTAGCTGGGTGATGGGTACTGAGGAGAGCACTTGACAGGATGAACACTGGATATTGTACTATATGTTGGCAAACTAAATTTAAAGTAAGAAATAATAAAATAAAATATTTATTGAGCAATGTTCAGGGCAAGCAATCAATCCAGTTACATATTCAACATAGAATGGGGAAAATACATAAAGCCAAGAAATAAAAACTTTGGATAAATTTAATAAAAACTACTTATCAAGAAAACCAAGTAATCCATACATACATGGTATCAACATGTATACTTTCCTCATCTTCCCTCTTTCCAACCTCCCTCTCTCTCTCCACACATACACATACACACAGTGTCTTTTACCAATACACAAAATTGCTAATATTTTTTTCCTGATGAAACTTTCAAATTTAGTCTGAGTTTGTGCTGAAGACCTTTAAGAGCTTAGAAACATTTTCATAAATTGTTCCCCGGTGACTTTGACCTAATTTCTGGAAACTATTTGAAGATCTCAGGTGTTTGAATGCAAATTTTATCCTTACAGTTCATTAATAGCTCTATAAAAGCTAAATATCTGAGGTGCTGCAAATTGAAACAGCTAAACTATTTGCTTAATGGAGACATAGCCTGGTCACCATAATACTAAAAAGAATATAAGGTCAGAGTATCAATTTTACTTGCTTATTCATTTTTTTCTTTTCATTATTCCTACATTTATGCATTATGGATGCAAATTTCTAGTAGAATATATCAGACTAAAAATAATAAATTAGAAAATAAAAAGCAGTGCTATGGTCAAGGCTTAATTTGAAAAATATATACGATTTATTGAATATGGGACCTGGTATGTGGTAAATGATATATATACACACACACAGATTACATATATATATATGTATATATATATATATCTCAGATATATATAGATATATACATCTCATTTAAAAACATATATAATGTGGATATATAAAATATATATAAATATATGTAATATATATAAATATATATTCACATCTCATTAAATATATTCACATTTCATTTAAAACAAATCACAAAAAATTAAAACAAATCACAATTTAGTTTAATTATTATTACCACTTAACAGAAGAAAATGAGTGGAAAAAGACTCAATAATTTGCTGAATTCTAGGTAGCTAGTAAGCAGTAAATCAGACTCAAAAATCTGGCTTTTGCAATCTCTTTCACACTACCTTACAGTCAGATTGAATATGTTCACATTTCATCTTTGTCACTTATTATATGTGACCACAAGCAATGCAAGTAACAACTTTGTGCTCATTTTATTTTCATTTGTAAAACAGGGATGTTAATAGGATCTCCCTCAAGGACATTCTGGAGAATAAATGAGTGGATATATATAAAGCTCTTTTAAGAATGCCTTAAGTGTTAGTTTTATATCCTCCTCCTCCTCCTCCTCATCATCATCATCATCATCACTAATATATTATTTAGGTAGAAAAGGAGATAAATTACTTTATTTAAATTTACTGAAAGATTTTGATGTGACCACTTGTCCTTGGTAATCCATCACAGTTGAAGAATAGGATATCCTGGTTAATCCAATATTGTGTTTAATAGAGTATTATAAATTTATTTATTCACATAATAGATTATCAAAGAATGTAAAACTTTATATATACTACACTGAACTTATACTGGATAATTTTATCTTTTAAATGAATCAGAAAATGTTTCACTATATGTTGGGGTTTTAGATTCATCAATAGAAAATTCACTTAAAGACTGTTGGTTTCTGGGCCAGTATGTAAGTTTAGAAGTCACCACTCTGTCTTAAAAGTAAAATCTGAATAAACTGAAAAATCTCTTAGATCTGTAAGAGAAAGGAGTTCACAGAGCAAATCACTGCCCCCTCCCATTGAAGAGACCAATAGCTTAATACAGAGAATCACAATGTACCAGAGAAGAAATCTCCATGGAAACTGGTGCCAGGGTAGGGAAAGTGAACTAATAACAGACAAATTGTTGGAGTCTCAGTATGGAGAAGTCTGAGAAATAAAAACCAATTGGATCTAGCCATCAGAGTACCCACACTTTTGTAAATTTTACCTCCTGGAGCTTTATCAGATTCTTTCAGTAAATACTGAAGAAAAATCTTCTGCTTTTGGCAAGGAGAGGGTACAAAAAATTTTTTTTCTGAAATACATTGGAGCATTCTCTTCATTTTAACAATGTCTGCTCTAGGAGGAACTAATCAGATCCTAATCTGCTGGGGTTTTACTAGCGGCTAACAGACATGGAGAAAAGGATATACTGAACCCAAGTCAGCCATAACATTTCATATGGGAGAAAGAAATTCCCAACTCAAGCCCACAATAGCTTCCTGTCCCACTAAAGAGGGGGAGAACTAAGAAGTATATCTAAAGTTTACAACTTAGAGGCATAAACTCACTAAAAGACTGAGACCTAACTTTAAAACTATAGAATGCTTTCCCTCTTACCACATCACTAAATGGCTACTTACAAAACTTCAAAAAAATATATATTTATTTCTTTTAGAGAGAGAGAGGGAGCACTCAAGAGAGAGTGTATGAGTGTAGGGAGGGACAGAGGGAGAGAATCCCAAGCAGTTTCACTGTTGAGTGCAGAGCTTGACATGAGGCTCAATCTCATGATCCACAAGTTCCTGACCTGAGCCAAAATTGAGAGTCAGATGCTTAAATGACTGAGCCACCCAGGCACCCCTATAACACTTATTTTGCCCAGGACATCAATCATATCTCAGTATGAAGAAAAGTTACAAGATATACTAAGTGGCAAAAGGACAATTTAAAAATACAGAAAGAGTATAAGAATCAAACTCAGAGCAGGCATGTTGGAACTATCAAACTGGGGATTTAGAACAACTATGATAAAGATGCTGAGGACTCTAATGGATAAAGTAGACCACATGCAAGAAAAAGTGGGCAATGTAAGCAGTGAAATTGAAATTCTAAGAAACAACCAAAACTAAATGCTCGAAATGAAAAATATTTTAACAGAAATGAAGAACTCCTTTGATTAGCTGATTAGTGAATTGATCATGGCTGAAAAAAGAGTCCCTGAGCTTGTGGCCATCACAATAGAAACTTTAAAAGTGATGAGCAAACAGGGGAAAAATGCTGAGAACCCCAAACAAAATAGAATATTAAAAAACAGTGAGAATATACAAATTATATAACATGTTCATAATATATATACCATGAGAAGTAAGAAATGAAGAAAAGAAATATTTGAAACGATAATGATTGCAAGTTTCCACAAAATTAATGTCAGACATAAAACCACGGATTCAGAAAGCTAAGAGAACACCAACTAATATAAATGCCAAAAAAGCTACACTTTAAGTATACAATTTTTAAACTACAGAAAATCAAATATGAGGAAAAATCCTGGAAAGAAGTCAGAAGGGTGGAAGAGCAAAGATAAAGAGCAAACAGCTCTTCTTATCTAAAGAGCAAAGATAAAGATTATATCCAACTTCTAATAAATGATACATACAAAAGGAAAGCATAGTGAAATATTTAAAGTACTGACAGATTAAAAAACACTGATGCAGAATTCTATACTTGTGAAATTATCCTTCAAAAGTAAAGGAGAAATAGATTTTTTTAGACAAACCAAAATTTAGGGAATGTTTCACAAGTAGGTACCTTATAAGAAATGTTCAAATAAATTATTCAGAGAGAAGGAAAATAATGTTAATAAGAAACTTGGGTCTACATGAAGAAAGGAAGAGTACACTATATCGTACACCTGAAACTAATATTACACTGCATGTTAACTAACTGGAATTGGAAAAAAAACTTAAAAAATGAAGAAAGGAAGAGTACTGGAGAAGAAATAAGTAAAGGTAAAATGAAATAAATAAAATATTCTATTTTTATTTTAATTGATCTAATATATAGCAATGTGTTCAAAATAATATCAACGTGCATTCATTTATAGATACATAGCTACATATACACACATGCTTATGTATGTTGATCTATAAATGGAATAAACAACAACAATGAAACAAAGAATGAGAGTTAGAAATTAGGATTTTTAAAATTATATATTAATCACACTATTTGTGAAATCATATAGCATTATTTGAAAGTGGACTTAGATTACTTGTAAATGTATACAGCAAACTCTAGGGTAATCACTATTTTTTAAAAAATATAACTAACATGTTGAGAAAGGAGACAAACAGAATAATATAAAATGCTCAAATAAAATCACAAAAGACATGAATGGAAGGAAAGATAGGAACTAAGAAGAACAATAAAAAATAAAGTAACAAATATGTATATATTAATTCAACTATATCCATAATCATTTTGAACATCAATGATTTAAATGCATTGATTAAAAGATGAATTATGGGCAAGGTGTACCCCAAAACAAATCCCAATCATATGTTGCCTACAAAACCCCACTTTAAAAACAAATAAATTAAAAGTAAATGGATGGAGAAAGATATACTGTGCTGAAACTAATCAAAAGAAAGCAGAAGTAGTTGTACTAGTTTCAGACAGAACAGACTTCAGACCAAGAAAAGTTAGATAGAGGTATTGAATAATGACAAAAGGGCCAATTCTCTAAGAAGATGTAACAATCCTAATGTGTATGCCCTTAAAAACAGAATGCCAAAATACATGAGGGAAAGTGATAGAACTGCAAGAAGAAATAGATAAATCCATTATCATAGTTGGAGATTTTAACATAACTATCAGAAATGGACAGATCTAGTAAGAAAAAAATTAATAAGAATATAATTGAACTGAACAATGTCATCAATTACCTGGATATAATGGACATCTCATAGGCTATTTGACCTAACAAAAGTAGAATACTCATTCTTTTGGGGGTGCCTGGGTGGCTTAGTCAGCTAAAAGTCTGACTCTTGATTTCAGCTGAGGTCATGATCTCAGGGCTGTGCACTAGGTTTGGAGCCTGTTTAAGATTCTCCCTCTCCCTCTACTCTTCCCACTCCCCCTCTCTTTCTAAAAAAAAAAGTGAGGGAGGGAGGGAGGGAGGGAGAGAGAGAGAGAGATACACATACTTTGAAGCTCATATGGGATATTTACTATAAAACACTTAGGAGTAAATCTAGATGATTTTAGGTTAGGTGTTAAGTATTTAGATAAAACATCAAAGACATAATCCATGAAATAAATGATTGACAAGTTGGATTTCATTAAAGTGAAAAACTGCTATTCAAAAGTAATGTTAATAGAATGAGAATACAAGCTATTGACTAGCAAAACAAAACAACAAGAACAACAACAAAAACATTGCAAAAGACACACCAGATAAAGGACTATTATCCAAAATAGACAAAGAACTCTTAAAAGTAACCAGTAATAAAACTAGCAACCTCAGGGAGGTAGGATGATGGTAGAGTTGGAGGGTCCTTGTCTCATGTCATCCCATGAACACACCAAGATAATAGCTGTATCTATGCAACTAACTATGAACATGCCCTGAAGACTGAGAACAGATCTTCCACAGTAATAATAGAGGGAAGGCCACATCCAAAAGGGTAGGAGGGACAGAGATGTGGTCAGTAATCAAACTCCTGATGAGTCTAACAACGAACAGGAGGGGCATCATAGGAATAGAGAAGTGAGATAAGACCACCAGCACTGGGGACCTGCATTAGAAAGACGAGTCCCCATAGTATCTGGCTTTCAAAACCAGGGGGGCTTAACTCTGAGAATCTTAAAAATCAATGAGCTCAATTCTGGGAGAGCTGGGGGACCACATGAAACTGAATCCCCCACCCTTAAAGAGACAGCATAATAAATAATGGCCTGAGGCACAACACAGAAGTAGCAGTTTGAAAAGTGCCTGGGGTATACATAAAGGAGGCTTATTGACTAATCTTAGAACATGTGCTGGAGGGCCAGGAGCCTTCAGGAGATTTCTCTGGGAGCTAGAGAGCTAATGGGCACTATTTCTTTTCACCTCCCACAATCTAGATGGCTGGAGACTTGTGGGAACCAGTACTAATACTCTCCCTTTAACTACATGTCCCAACCTTGCATTCCCCTGAAGACCCACCACATCCGACCCCACCCCATCTCAGCAGGAGTCCCTTCACATCAGCTCCTGTCCCCCCACATCCTATACACAAACATAGGCAGGATCCATGCCACTAAAATGTAACTCCTGCCTTGGGGAATGGGAGAAGGTAACTCCACATACCAGCATACTCACAATTCTAGCACCTTGAACTCTTGCTGGTTATGCAGGGAACAAGTCCTGCCTATTTGTGCACTCACAGCTGTGGGACAGAGGCTAATTGTAGACAGATAGTCCCATCAATGAGCCCATAACAGCCTCAGACATGCCTTTATATAGCATGGGAATCAAACCTTACCCAGTATACCCCCAGCAAGTAAAGTGGGTTGTTGCAGCTGACTAAGCTAAAGGCAATTGTAGCTCACCTGCAACAGTAGGGCACAATAGTAGCCTCATAGGCTCCAGGGATACCACTGAAATACTTTGTTTTACTGAACCAAGGAAATTGCAGTACAGGGCACCACAGGACATCTACACAAAGCCACTACTTTCAGGACCAGGAGATATAGCTAATCTACCTAATACATAGAAACAAACAAAGAGTTTGACAAAATTATGAAAGAGTGGAATATGTCCCAATAGAAAGAACAAAAGAAAACCACAGTAAAAAAGCTAAATGAAACAGAGATAAATGATATGTCTGATAAATAATTCAAAGTAATGGTTATAAAGATACTTATTGGACTTGAGAAAAGAGTAAATGAATTCATGAGAATGTCAACAAAAAGGAAATATTAAAAAAAAGAACCAGTCAGAGCTGGAGAAATTAACTGGAATGAGAAATGGACTAGAGATAATATTTTATTTTTTGAAGATTTTATTTTTATTTTTCATGAGAGACACACAGAGAAAGAGGCAGAGACAGAGACAGAGGGAGAAGCAGGTTGCATGCAGGGAGCCCATTGTGGGACTTGATCCCAGGACTGAAGGATCATACCCTGAACTGAAGGCAGATGCTCAACTGCTTATCCATCCAGGCATCCCTACATTGGAGGTAATGTATAGCAGAGTAAAGGACTCAGAAACATGGATCAGCAATCTGGAAGACACAGTAATGAAAAGCAACCAAGCTGGAAAACAACAACAACAAAAACAACAAAGAATAAAAAGTGAGAATTAAAGAAAATCAGCAACTTGAATGAATGTAATAATATTCACATTATAGGGATCCCAGAAGAAAAGATAGAAAGGAATAGAAGCCAGGACTTCTTTGTGGTTCAGTGGTTTTGCATCTCCTTTGACTGAGGGCATGATCCTGGCTGGGGTCCAGGAATCGAGCCCCACACTGGGCTCCCTGGAGGGAGTCTGCTTCTGTCTTTGTCTCTCTCTTTGTGTCTCTCATGGGTGGATAAATAAAATATCAAAAAAAGAAAGGAAGAGAAACCTTATTTTAAAAAAATAATAACTGAAAAATTATCTAATCAAGAGAAAAAAAAACATATATAAGTACCTGAGGCACAGAGAACCCCTAACAAGATGAACCCAAGGAGATCCTCACCAAAACACCTCGTAAGTAAAATGGCAAAATATAAGGATAAAAAGAAAATTTTAAACAGTAATAGAAAATAAAATAATTATATACAAGGAAAACTCCATAAGGATATGAGCTAGTTTTTCAGCACAAACTTTACAGTTCAGAAGTAAATGGTATGATATATTCAAAGTCCTGAAAGGGGAGAAGCCTCAGAATCAAGAATGCTTTACCCAGCAAAGAAATCATTCAGAATAGAGGGAGAGATAAAATTTCCTAGACAAACAAAAGTTAGAGTTCATCATCACTAAACCAGCCTTAAGAGAAATGTAAAAGGAAATTATTTAACAGGAAAGTAAAGGCCATAAAGAAAATTAAGAAAATTATGAAAGGAAAAAAAAAAGCATATGGTAAAGGTAGTAGATTAAGTAACTTGTAAAGCCAATCAAGAGGCTAAAATGTAAGTGATAAAATCAATTATATCTACAAAAATTAGTTAAGAATACAGAAAATAGGGGGATCCCTGGGTGGCTCAGCGGTTTAACAGCCTGCCTTCGGCCAAGGGCGTGATCCTGGAGTCCTGGGATCAAATCCCACATCGAGCTCCCTGCATGGAGCCTGCTTCTCCCTCTGCCTATGTCTCTGCTTCTCTCTCTTTCTGTCTCTCTCGTGAATGAATAAAAAAAAAAATCTTAAAAAAATAATACAGAAAATAAAATGATTTAAAATATTAAATATCCATAAAACAAGAGGAGTAAACATTTAGTGTTTTTTGAATGTTTAAACTTAAGAAAACATCAAATTAATAGAGTCCTCTACATATAACACCAAAAGGCAACATGCAGAATGTGAGAAGATATTTGCAAATGTCTTATCAGATAAAGAGTTAGTATCCAAAATCTATAAAGAACTTATATGGGATGCTTGGGTGGCTCCATGGTTGAGCTTCTGCCTTCAGCACAGAGCATCATCCCAGGATCTGGGATCACGTCCAGCATTGGGCTTCCTGAAGGTAGCCTGCTTCTCCCTCCTCCTATGTCTCTGCCTCTCTCTGTGTGTCTCATCTATAAATACATAAAATTTTAAAAAACCTGATTAAACTCAACAGCCAAAGAACATATAATCCAGTTAAGGAATGGGCAGAAAACATGAACAGACATTTCTCCAAAGAACACAAACAAATGGCCAACAGGGACATGAAAAAATGCTCACCATTACTTGGCATCAGGGAACCACAAATCAAAACCACAATGAGATACCATCTTACACCAGTCAGAATGTCTAAAATTAATAAGACGGGAAACAACAAACACTGGCAAGGATGTGGAGAAAGGGACACCCTCTTACACTGATGGTGAGAATGCAAACTGGTGCAGCCACTCTGGAAAACAATGTGGAAGTTCCTTAAGAAGTTAAAAATAGAGCCACCCTAGACCCAGCAATTGCACTACTAGGTATTTATCCAAAGGACACAAACATTGTGATCCAAAGAAATACCTTCACCCCAGTGTTCATAGCAGCAACGTCCACAATAGCCAAACTGTGTAAAGAGTAGAGATGTCTGTGGTACCTGGGTGGCTCAATGGTTGAGCATCTGCCTTTGGCTTAGGGCATGATCCTGGAATCCTGGGATCAAGGCCTGCATCAGACTCCTTATGGGGAGCCTGCTTCTCCTTCTGCCTATGACTCTGACTCTCTCTGTGTGTCTCTCATGAATAAATATAAATTTTTTTAAAAAAGAGTAGAGATGTCCATTGAAAAATGAATGGATAAAGATGATGTGATATATATATATATATAATATATCTGATATATACATATATGTACATATACATATATATTACATGATATATATATATAACAGATATCAGATAACACAGCCATCGAAAAATGAAATCTTAGCATTTCCAATGACTTGGATGGAAATAGAAGGTATTATGCTAAGTGAAATAAGTTGATCAGAAAAGACATTTATCATATGATTTCACTCATGTGGAATTTAAGAAACAAACCAGAGGATAATAGGGGAAGAGAGGGAAAATACAATAAGACAAAATCAGAGAGAAAGATAAACTAACCAATCATAAGAGACTATTTTTTCTTTTTTATTTAAATTCAATTTTCCAACATATAGTATAAAACTAGTGCTCAACACATCACATGCTCTTTAAGGCCCATCATCCAGTTACCCTATCCACCCACGCACCTTCCCTCTGCAACACTTTGTTTTCCAGAATTAGAGGTCTCTCATGGTTTGCCTTTCTCTCTAATTTTCCCCCACTTAGTTTCCCCACTTGCCTCATGGTCCCTTTCACTATTTCTTTTATTCCACATATGATTGAAACCATATGATAATTGTCGTTCTCTGACTGACTTATTTTAGTCTACATAGTACCTTCCAGTTGCATCCACATTAAAGCAAATGGTAGGTATTCATCCTTTCTGATGGCTGAGTAATATTCCATTATATAGCATTCTCCATTAACACTTGATAAGAATATGTACTTCATTGCTTTAGAATGGAATGCTCCTTATATATCTATTAAGTCCATCTGGTCCAGTGCCATTCAAAGCCTTTGTTTCCTTGTTGATCTTCTGCTTAAATGATCTATCTATTGCTATGACTGGGATGACTAGGTGTTGACTATAATAATACTATTATTATTGTATTATTATCAATGTATTTCTTTAATTTTGTTATTAATTGGTTTATATAGCTGGCTGCTCCCATGTTAGGAGCATAAATATTTATAGTTGTTAGATCTTCTTGGTGGATAAACCCATTAAATATGATATAGTGTCCCTCTTCAATTTTTAGTACAGCCTTTGGTTTAAAGTCTCTCTGGATTGCTCTCCCAGATTTCTTTTCATGTCCATTAGCATGATACATGGTTCTTCACCCCCTCACTTTCAATCTGGAGGTGTTTTTAGATCTCAAATGAGTGTCTTGTACACAACATATGTAAGGGTCATACTTTTTATCCAATATGATACACTGTGTCTTTTGATTGGAATATTTAGCCCATTTCCATTCAGAGTAAGTATTGGAATATATAAATTTAGTGCCATTGTATATGCTATAACGTCCCTGTTTCTGTAGATTGTTTCTTTCTGGTCTTTGTACTTTTGGCTTTTCTCTTCACTTACAGAATCCCCTTTAATATTTCTTTCAGGTCTGGTTTAGTGATCACAAATTCTTTTAGTTTCTGTTTGTTCTGGAAGCTTTTTATCTCTCCTTCCATTCCGAATGACAACCTTGGTGGGTATTCATGGCTGCACGTTTTTCTCATTTAGTATCCTGAATATATCATGCCAGCCTTTTCTAGTCTGCCAGAGATCTGCTTCCAGTCTAATGTTCCTACCCCTGTAGCTTAATAACCTCTTGTATTGAGCTGCTTTCAGGATTTTCTCTTTTATCTCTGAAATTTGCTAGTTTTGCTATTATATGTCAGGGAGTTGATCTCTTTTGATTGCTTTTGAAGGGGGCTCCTTCTACCTCTTGTACTTGAATTCCTGTTTCCTTCCCTGGGTTAAGGAAGTTCTTAGCTATGATTTGCTAAACTATACTTTCTGTCTCTCTTTTACTTTCTTCTTCCCCTGAGACCCCAATAATTCTAATATTGCTTTGCTTTAGGGTATCACTGATTTCTCAAAGCCTCCCCTCATGGTCCATTAGTTATTTTTCTCTCTTTTCCTCTGCTTCTTTCCTTTACATCACCTTGTCTTCTATGTCACTGACTCTGTTCTGACTCATTTACCCTAGCTGTTAGAGCATCTATTTTAGACTATATCTCATGTGAAGCATTTTTAATGTTAGCCTGATTAGATTTTATTTCTGCACTAAGATATTCTGTAGAGTCTCTTATTCTTTTTCAAGCCCCACTTGTAACTTTATAATCATTATCCTGAATTCCAGCTCTGACTTTTTACTTATATCCATATGTATTGTATCTGTGGCAGAGAGTATTACCTCTGGTTCTTTCTTTTGTTGTGAGTTCCTCCTTCTAGTCATTTTGCCCAGAGAAGAGTTGATGAATGAGAGAACAAAATCAAAAGTATCAACCATGGCCCAAGTGAAATACACACTAGATAAATCTGAGGTGGTCAGAAACCAAAGGCGAAAAGAAAAAGAAAAAAAAAAAAAGGCGTGAAGAAGAGAGAATATATTCTCCCAGGTGGACAAAACAGAATGGTCTACTTGGTCCTGGGAGTATTTTGGTCTGTTTGTTAGAAAATACTAAATCCCAAAATTGTAACAGAAGCAAAACTTATATATATACAAGAATAAAATTGAATACAGTGAATGGAAGCCACAAATGAAGAATATATCTATAAATATAAATGTACAAATGAAAGTTAAATAAACAACTTAAAAACAAAGAGTTGATAAAATAAGTGACTATTTGAAAATGAAAACAGAATCGATAAAATAAGAAACTAGGTGAAAACAAAAAGAGGTAAAAAATGAAGAAATGTAAACTGCAAGATAAAAGAATCATGAAAAAAAGCTCAAATTCTATACACTATTTTCCCCTAGCGCTGGAGTTTTGCAGTTTTGTGTGCTCTGTAAACTTGGTATTCACCTGTTTTTCCAGTTGGTCTTCTGGAGGAGATACCTGCTGCAGTGATTCTTAAGTGTCTTTGCCTGAGTGGAGTTGCACCTCCTGTGGCCAGTGGGCCAGACTCACTGTAAGCTGCTTCTGATTGCTCTATGTGTCTTTTTTTCCCCTGTAGCCTTTCTGCACTGCTTTAGAGGATGAAAATAAAAATGGCCACACCCTCATCTCCATCCCTGGAGCTGAAAGATCACAGCCCCCTTTCTTCAGTAAACCCACAGGGAAAAGTAGTCTTCATTTCATATGCACTATACTCTGCCAACTCCTGTTGTGTGTGCCCAAACTGATCTTCGAGGGAGAAGGTGGAGAGTCATCACATTTCGGCTTTTTTTAGGGCCCCCTGCACGTAGAATGGTCTCCTGATTGTGCTCTAGTTTGTGGTTTATGAGAAACCGAGCTGAAAGCCCCTCCTGGGCTCTCTGACCGTAGACAGTTTCCTCACACCAATGCTTGAGAACTCTGCTGGCTCAGACACTCTTGTTCTTTTTGTGACCCTAGGGATCCTGATACCACACTGTCCCACCTAGGATTCTGTCCCATTTTGACACCTGAGCACCTTTCTGGCAGGGACATCACTGACCGGAGCAGAATTCTAAAAGTCGTGGTTTTGCACTCTGGGGTTATATCATTTTCCAGTAGTTGGTTTATAGAGGCTCCCTTCCTACTGCTGTTTATCTTCTGATATATCCCCTGAAATTTACTTCCCTACACTTCTTATCTTGCAAGAAGTGGTCATTTTTCTATTTGTAGAATTCCAGTAATTATTTTCTTACATCTCAAGTTGATTTCATAGGTGTTCACAATAATTTGACAGTTATCCAGCTTAATTCAAGGGACTAGATGAAAGAGGTCCCCTACTCTTTTACCATTTTGCCTTCCTCTGAAACTGGACAACTTTCTTACATGATACCAAAAATAGACTAAAAATGTGAGACTGTAACCATAAAATTCCTAGAAGTGAGCACAGGCAGTAATTTCTTTGACATCAGCTATAGAAATATTTTTCTAAATATGTCTCCTGAGGCAAAGTAAACAGAAGTAAAGCTAAACTATTGGGCTACACCAAAATACAAAGTTTCTGCACAGTGAGAGAAACTATCAAGAAAACAAAATGACAACCTACTGAACTGAAGATAAATACAAATGGTACATCTAATTAATAAAGGATCATTATCTAAAAATCTATACAACTCAACACCAACCAACCTACAATAATCCAGTTACAAAATGAGTAGAATACATGAACAGACCTTTCTCCAAAGAAGATGTACATATGGCCACCAAACACATGAAAAAGTGCTCCACTACACTAATCATCAGGGAAATGCAAATCAAAACCGCTATGAGATCTAACTCACACCTATCAGAATGACTAAAAAAATTCAATGATAGAGAATGTTGATGGAGGGTTTGGGTAGGGGATGGGCTAGACAGATGATGAGTATTAAAGAGGGCACTTGTTGTGATGAGCAGTAGGTATTACATGTAAGTGATGAATCACTACATTCTGCAGAAACCAATATTGCACTGTATGTTAGCTAAAAGCTTCTTTAAAAAGATTTATTTATTTATTAATGACAGAGAGAGAAAGAGAGAGAGAGACAGAGACAAAGACATAGGCAGAGGGAGAATCAGGATCCTTGCTGGGAGCCTGATGCAGGACTCAATCCCAGACCCTGGAATCACAACCGGAGCCTAAGGCAGCTGCTCAACTTCTGAGCCACCCAGGCATCGCAACTAACTAAAACTTAAATAAAAAAATGCAAAGAACAACAAATGTTAGTGAGGATGTGGACAGAAAGGAGCCCTTGTGTACTGTTAATTGGAATTCAAACTGGTGCAGTCACTGGAAAACAATATGGAAATTAGACAAAAAATAAAAATATAACTACCACATTATCCAATAATTCCATTACTGAATATTTACTGAAAGAATATAAAACTCTAATTTGAGAAGGTGTATGGACCCCTATGTTTATAGCAGTATTATTTACAATAGGCAAAATATGGGAGCAGCCCATGTCCATTGACTGATAAATAGATAAAGAAGAGGTGGTATATATTTACAATGGAATATTATTCAGCCATTAAGAAGAAAGAAATCTTGCCATTTGTGACAACACGTATGGATCTGGAGAGTATAATGCTGAGTGAGGTAAGTCACTCAGAGAAAGACAAATATCACATGATTTCATTCATATGTAGAATTTAAGAATCAAAAGAAATAATGAAGAAAATAGACAAAACAACAGACTTAACTATAGAGAACAAACTGATGATTACTAGAGGGGAATTGGGTGGGTGGATGGGTGAAGTAAGTGAAAAGGAATAAGAGTATGCTTATCACAATGAGCACGGAGTAATCTATATAGTTATTGAATCCCTATATTGTACATCTGAAATGAAAATAACACCTTACATTAACTGTAATGTACTTAAAATATTAAAATATATTCCCTTTTACATTTGCACTGAAAAGACAATAGTACCTAGGTGTAAATTCACCCAAGGAGGTGAAACATCTAAACTCTGAAAGTTATAAGATATTAATGATAAAAATTGAAGACGAAACAAACAATTAGAAAGATACACAATGCTCATGGATTGGAAAATTAATATTGGGAAAATGTTCATACTGCCTGAAACAATATACAGATTCAATGCAATTTCTATGGCATTTTTCACAGAATTAGCTAAAAAAATCCTACAGTTTTTATGAAACTACAGAAGACTTAGAATATTCAAAGTAATCTTGAGAAATAAAACAAAGCTAGAAGTATCCCTTTCCCAGATTTGAAGATATACTAGAGCTGTAGTAATCAAAACTCCTAACTCTGCAAAACGAACGAGGGGTGGTGGAAGGGGAGGAGGGCAGGGTTTGGGGGTGACTGGGTGGCGGGCACTGAGGGGCCACTTGACGGGATGAGCACTGGGTGTTATTCTGTATGTTGGCAAATTGAACACCAATAAAAAAATTTATTATTAAACAAACATTATGGTTCTGCCACAAAAAAAAAAATAGACACAATGGAAGAGGATACAGATCCTTGAAATAGGTCCACACTTATATGGTCAATTAAACTATGATGGAGACAAGAATATACAATGTGCAAAAGACAATCTTTTCAATAAATGGTGTTGGGAAAATTGTACAGCTACATGCAAAAGAATGAAACTGGGCTCTTTTTTTTTTTTTTTACAACATACACAGAAATAAACTCAAAATGGATTAAAGCTTGACTGTGAAACCCAAAATCATAAAATTCCCAAAAGAAAGCATAGGCTATAATCTCTTGGGCATTAGTCTTACCAATATAGTTATGGATATGTCTCATTGGCAAGAGAAACAAAACCAAACAAACGGAAACATAGTCAACATCACAAATCATCAGGGAAGTACAAATCAAAACCATAGTGAGATACCTCACCAAAGAAGATGTACAGATGACAAACAAGTAATGAAAAGATGTTCCATATCATATGTCATCAGGAAGCCACATACTAAGATAGCTAATAGATGTGATCTTACTCCACATCTATTAGAATGTAAAAATCGAGAACACTGACAACACCAAATGTTGGTGAGGGTGTTGAACTACAGGAAGTTTCATTTGTTACAGATGGAAATACAAAATGGTACAGCCACTTTACAAGGCTGTTTGGCATCTTTTTTACCAAACTAAAAGGTCTTTTACTATATGATCCAGCAAACAGGTACCTGGTTCTCACTCAAAGGAGATAGAATCTTATGTCCACAAAATACCTGTACGTGAATGTTTATAAACAGCTTCATTCATAAATGCCAAAAATTGGAACCAATTAAGTTGCTCTTCAGTAGGTGAATGGAGAAAAAACTGTTTAATCCAAGCAATGGGATATTATTCAGCACTGGAAAGAAATAAGCTATCAAGCCATGATAACATATGTAGAAAACATATGTAGAAATATAAAATAAATATAAATATAAATATAAATGTAGTAGATGAAAAAAAGGCAATCTTGATGGGATGAGCACTGGGTGTTATGCTATATGTTGGCAAATCAAACTCCAATAAAAATATACAAAAAAAAGAAAGAGAAAAAAGGCAATCTGAAAAAAATACATACTATATGATTCTGAAAAAGACAAAAATATGGAGACAGTAAAAAATGCTAATGATTTCTAGGAGCTAGGAGGGAGGGCAGGATGAATAGAGCACAGATGATTTTAACAAAGTAAAACTACTCTGATACTATATGGTTCATATAAGTCATTACGCATTTGTCTAAATCCATATAGTGTACAACCCTGAGAGTGAACCCTATGGTAACTGTGTACTTTGAGTAATTACCATGTGTATTTTGGGTAATTTCCATGTGGCAATGTATGTTCACCAACTGTAATGAATGTATTTTTTCTTGGTTGATATTGATAATGGCAGAGTCTTTGCATATGAGGGGATAGGGGAAATATGAGGAATTTCTGTGCATCCTGCTCAATATTGCTATGAAACTAAAATTGCTCTGATCTAAAGTCTATTGAAAATTGCTTACCTGTAGTTTTTCAGCAATGAAATATAAGAGTCTAATATGAAACAGGACTGAACTTAGAGTCTACTCTCAGTGAACAAATTAACTTTGTTACTTTGAGTGTATTCAAGGGACTAATTTGAAAGTTGCAAGTATTCGACTTGCTGATGAAGAAAACTTAAAAATTGTCATTTTTCCGTTTGAAACATAATGTAGAACGCCATGATTGTAGGCATTTTTCCAGAAAATACAGGCCTAAACAGAAGACAGTGTATTCTTCATTTCTACCTGCTTTGATTTGGCATTCGGTCTTATTCTGAGCTCTCATTTCACAGATGAGTATCTTTCTAGCACGTATCCAATAGAATAAAGGAGACTATTCATTGGGGTATATTTTTTGCATTTATTAATTATTGCTTAAATTATCTCTGTGATACAAAACAAAAAGTGGTTTTCCAGGATTAATGCACAAGTCATTTCAAATAAAAGACATCATTAAAATGCAAGTTCCATTTTCTGCAAAGGTCTGGAGAGTCTTTTTTTTTTCGAAGATTTGCTTGAGGATTTAATTGTGTCAATTTACTTCAAGTTAATATGGTTTAAATACTGGGACTTTATCTTTGGACAAGAGGTAGTAAGAGAAACTGGATTTGTCACCATTGCATGTGTCCAAAAAACAAGAGGAAAAAAAGCAAAATCCCAAAAATACATGAAAAATAATGTTGTATAAGGCAATGGATTTTAGAAAAGAAAAACAGGATAGTGATCTATAAGAGATGAAAAAAAAATAAAGGTAAGTCCCATGTTTGCTTTATCTTACTGTCTTGAAGTCTGAGTTCAGAAGAGAGAGATAAGACTCTGGAGACATAAGGGGAATAGAATTTGTGGGTCACAATAATACAGAATGAAGAGGCTCTTAGAGAAAGAACTTTAAAAATCCATGTATTATCATTCTTGAACATTGAGCAGAGCACTGACTGGTCAATGTTTGTAAGTAAATTACTTGAGAAAACCAACTGATAATAAAGGGAAAACTTTTCAGCAATTACACAGGGCTGGGAATAGTGCCAGTTTTAACTCACAGAGTAAATGCCTCATAATTTATGGGATATTGGGTAGAAACTTCAGAAGTATTGGTAATAACTAAATTAGACTAAATGAGCCTGGCTTACTAATCTCAAAAGCAAGACTCAGAGGAATAAAACTGTAATTTAAATGCACCCTATAACAAAGTACAGGATATTTATAGGAATACAAAAATATACAACACCTAACACAGTAAAATTCATAATGCTTGCTATTCAATCAATCTTTATTAGACATGAGAACTAAGAATGTATGACCTATAATGAGAAAAATCAAGCAATCAAAACCAACCCAGAACTGACGCAGATGTGGTTATTAGCAGGCAAGGACTCCAGAACATTTATTTAAGTGTATTACAAATGTTAAGGAAGTTAAAGGAGATACGGAAAATATATTTTAAATGCCTATATCAAATTTATAGAGATGAAAACCACAATGTCTGATATTTAAAAAAATACAAGCGCTGGAATTAATGGAATATTAGACATTGAAAAAGAAAACATTAATAAACCTGAACACGAAGCAATAGACATTATCTATAGTGAAAAAGAGAGAACATAAGACTCAAAAATTAAATTAAAAAGTGATCTGAGGGATCCCTGGGTGGCGCAGTGGTTTGGCGCCTGCCTTTGGCCCAGGGCACGATCCTGGAGACCCGGGATCGAATCCCACATCGGGCTCCCGGTGCATGGGGCCTGCTTCTCCCTCTGCCTATGTCTCTGCCTCTCTCGCTCTCTCTCTGTGTGACTATCATAAATAAATAAAAATTGAAAAAAAAATAAAAATAAAAAGTGATCTGAGTCCTAGGGATTACAAAGGAGAAGACAGGGAGGGGTAGATAGAAAAATTATTTGAAGATATAATGGCTGAAAATATCCAATTTACTAAAACTATTAACCCACCATCTAAGGAATTCAACAAATCCAAAGAACAAGTAACATGAAGAAAATCACACCTAGACACAACATAATTAAGTGTCTCAAAACCAATTAGTAAGAGAAAAAAATTAAGTGGCCAAGAGAAAAAAAGATACATTTTACATATTATAGATGTACAAAGTTGAAGATGAGCACTATCACTTCTATTCAACATTGTGCTGAAGGATACACTCAGTGCAATAAGGGAATAAAAGTAAATAAAAGGCACCCAGATTGGGAAAAAATCTGCCTTTATTTGCAAAATATCTGATGGAATCTACAAAAGAGATATTAGAACTATTAATTTTAAGGATAGAAGATAAAAATGCAAAAAAAAATTCATTAATCTTTACCAGCAGCAAGCAATCAGAATTTGAAAAAAAAAATAACATTTACAATATCATCCCAAGATATAAATTCATAGGGATAAATATGACATAAAACCTGCAAAAACTGTGCACTGAAATTTTCTTTTTATTTTTTTGCACTGAAATTTTCAAATCAATGCTGAGAGAAATTAAAGGTCAAAATAGAACAATATGCTATTTTCTTTGATCAAATGATTCAATATGGTTTGCATGTCATTTCTGCAAACTGATTTATAAATTCAATATAATCCCTATCAAAGCTCCATTAAGGATTTTAAAGAAATTGAGAAGTTAAATATAAAATTTGTCTGTAAATGTAAAGGACCTAGAATACTTAAAATAATTCTGAAAAAGAAGAACACAATTGGAAGGTTAACATTACCTGATTATAGCGCAGCCTGAGTGGCTCAGCGGTTTAAGCACCTGCCTTCAACCCAGAACGTGATCCTGGTGTTCCCTGATCGAGTCCCACGTCGGGCTCCCTGCATGGAGCCTGCTCCCCCCTCTGCCTGTGTCTCTGCCAGTCTCTCTCTCTCTCTCTCTCTCTCTCTCTCTCTCATAAATAAATAAAATATTTTAAAAAATTACCTGATTATAATAATTAATATGAACTACAGTAATTAAAACAAGATACCCAAATAGGTTGATAGAACAGAAAAAAGAATCCAGAAATAGAAGCACACTTATATGTAAACTGACCTTTTTATTTAAAAATTGTAGTAAAATACACATAACATAAAACCTATCATCATAATCACATTTAAATGTACATTTTAGTAATATTAAGTGCATTCATATTGTACAAGCATCATCATCACCAATCTCCAGAATGCTTTACATCTTGCAAAACTGAAATTATGTGCCCATTAAACAATAATTACCCAATGTCTCCTTGCCCCAGTTTCTGGTAACCTCCATTTTGCATTCTATCTTTATGAATTTTACTATTCTATGTACCTCATATAATAAAATCATAAAGGAGAAGGACAAACATTATATGGTCTCATTCATTTGGGGAATATAAAAAATAGTGAAAGGGAATAAAGGGGAAAGGAGAAAAAATGAGTGGGAAATATCAGAAAGGGAGACAGAACATGAGAGACTCCTAACTCTGGGAAACGAACTGGGGGGGCGGTGGGTGGAAGGGGAGGTGGACGGGGGGTGGGGGTGACTGGGTGACGGGCACTGAGGGGGGCACTTGATGGGATGAGCACTGGGTGTTATTCTATATGTTGGCAAATTGAACACCAATAAAATATAAATTAAAAAAAGAATCATATAGCATTTGTCCTTTTTTTTTCTTTTTTTTTAGATTTTATTTATTTATTCATGAGAGAAGCAGGGAGAGAGAGAGAGAGAGAGACAGAGAGAGAGAGAGAGAGGAGAGAGAGAGAGAATGAGAGGCAGAGACACAGGCAGAGGGAGAATCAGGCTCCATGCAGGAAGCCCGACATGGAACTCGATCCCGGGTCTCCAGGATCATGCTCTGGGCTGAAGGCAGCACTAAATCGCTGAGCCACCCGGGTTGCCCTGTCCTTTTTTCAGTGGCTTATTTCACTTAGTGAAATGTCTTCAAAGTTTATCCAAACTGTAGTAAAAATCAGAATCTCTTTCCCAATTATTTTCTTAATAAAGTATTAATCATATGCATATCCTACATTTTATTTGTTAATCTATTCCACTGTCCATAGATACTTAGATTGTTTTCGACTCTTGGTTCTTGCGATTAATGCTGCTATGAACATAAGTTTGTAACTATGTTTTCAAAGAACATGCCTTAAATTAGGTACATATCTAGAAATGGAATTTCTGGACCATATGGCAATTTTTATTTTTATTTTCCTTGAAAAACTGCCATTCTGTTTTCCACAGCAGCTGCACCATTTTACATTCCGAATAACAGCGCACAAGAGTTCCATTTTCTCTGCATCCTTGCCAACACTGGTTATTTTACAATATTTTTAAGTGGCATGCATCCTATCAAGTGTGAGATGGTATCACATTGTATTTTTGAATTGTGTTTCCCTAATTGTTCGTGATATTGAGCATCTTATATGTGTATTGTCCATTTGAATATCTTTGAATAAATGTCTTTTGAGTCCTTTGCTCATTATTGAGTCTAGTTGTTTCTTTTGGTTTTGTTGAGTTTTAGGAGTTCTCCACGTATCCTGAATATTAATCCCTTATCACATATACAATTTGCAAATATTTCTCATACTCTGTGTGTTGCCTTTTTACTCTGATTGTGTCCTTTGATGCACAGAAGTTTTAGAATTGTATTGTAGTCCAATTTATGTATTTTTCCTTTTGTTGCCTGTGCTTTTCATGTCATATCCAATAAATCATTGCCAATTCCAATGTCCTGATGATTTACCAGTATATTTTTCTTTTAAGAGTTTTTTGGTTTTCATTCTTATATTTAGGTGTTTGATCTATTTTGAGTTAATTTTTGTATGCAATGTCAAGTTAAGTTATAACTTCATTCTTTTGTGTGAGTATCCAGCTTTCCCAGCACCATTTGTTGAAAAGACTGTCCCTTCCCTATTGAATGTTTTAGACACTAAAACATTTGTGTCTAAAGACATTTGTGCATATACTTGAAGATTTATTTCTGATCTATCCTTCCTATTCCATTGGTCTATATATCTGTATGCCAGTACCATATTGTTTTCTAAAGTTTATTTTTATTTTTTACTGAAGTATAGTTGGCAAATAATGTTACATTTGTTTCATATGTACAACATAGTAACTCAAGAACTTGATATATTTTGCTATGCCCACCACAAGTGTAGCTACCATCTGTCACCATACAACACAAAATACCATTGACTGTATTTCCTATACTGTATGCTTCATACTTGTGAATAATTCATTCCATAACTGGGACTCTGTACCTTGCACTCCCCTTCACTCATTTTGCCTATCTCGCACACCACTCCCATCTGGCAACTAGCAGTTTGTTCTCCAAATTTATGGGTCTGTGTGCTTTGTTTTGTTCTTTAGATTCTACATATAAGTGGAATCCTATGGCATTTGTCTTTCTCAATCTGACCTATTTCACTTAGCATAATGTCCTCTAGGTTCATCCAGGTTGTCATAAATGGCAAGATCTCACCCTTTTTATGTCTAATATTCCATTTTATACACGTGCACATGCACACACACACACACACACTCCATTACACAAGGACACACCACACCTTTATTCACTCATTCTTTCTTTTATCAATAGATATTTAGGTTGCTTCCATATATTAGCTATTGTAAATAATGCTGTGATAAACAAAGTGGTGAATATATCTTTTTGAGGGGCAGTGGAAAGGGAGGTGGGCAGGGGGATGGGGTGACAGGGTGACAGGCACTGAGGGGGGCACTTGATGGGATGAGCACTGGGTGTTACACTATATGTTGGCAAATCGAACTCTCAATAAAAAATATACAAAGATATATATATATATATATCTTATATATGTCATATATATATATATATATATATATATATATTTGAGTTAGTTGTTTAATTTTCTTTGGATAAATATCTAGTGGTGGAATTAGTGCATCATATGGTATTTCTATTTCTAATTATTTGAGGAACCTCCACACTGTTTGCCACAGTTGCTGTACCAATTTGCATCACTATCAAAAGTGTTTGAAGATTTCTTTTTCTCCACATCTTTGTCAACACGTTAGTGCTTGTCTTTGTTATTCTAGCCATTTTGACTGGTGTGAAGTGATATCTCATTGTGGTTTGGATTTCTCTAATGATTGGTGATGTTTCATGCCATTTCATCTGTCCATTGGCCATCTGTATGTCTTCTTTGGAGAAATGTCAGTTCATGTCTCCTGTCCATTTTAAAATTGGATTATTTAGGGGAATTTTTGTGCTTTAGTTGTATAAATTCTTTATATATTTTGGATATTAACCTCTTATTGGATATGCCATTTGCACATACCTTCTCCCATTTGGTGGGTTGTCTTGTTGTTGTTGTTGATGATGATGATGGTTTCCCTCACTGTGCAGAAGCTTTTTATTTTGGAGTAGTCCTGATAGTTTAGTTTTACTTTTGTTTCCCTTGCTAGAAGAGACATATCAAGAAAAATGTTTCTATGGTTGATGTCAAAGTAATTACCACCTATATTTTCGTCTAGGAGTTTTCTGGTTTCATGTCTCACATTTAGGTCTTTAATATATTGAGTTTCTTTTTGTGTATGGTGTAATAAAGTGGTCCACTTGCATTTTTGTATGTAGCTATGCAGTTTTCCCAGCACCATTTATTGAAGAGGCTGTATTTTCCCATTGTATATTCTTATCTCTTTGTCATAAATTAATTGACCATGAATAACGTGGGGGTTATCTCAGGAGTTTCTATTCTGTTCCATTGATTTGTGTGTCTGTTTTTGTGAAAGTACCATACTATTTAGATTATGATACTATATATATATATATATATATATATATATATATATATATGCTTATATATATATATATATATATATAATCACTGAAATATATTCCATTGTCTAGATATTCCAGTTTATTTATTAACTTGCCTAAGAGCATCATCATTGCTTCCAAGTTTTGCTCATTATGGGAAAAAGCTGTTATTCACATCCATGTACAGACTCTTGTCTGTAAATACCAAGGAGTGCAATTGCTGAATTACATGCTAAAAGTATGTTTAGATTTGTATGAAGTCAAAAAGCATTCTTTCAAAGTGGCTATACCATTTTTCATTCCTACTTGCAAAAAATATATATATTTCTTGTTGATCCACATCCTTCCCAGAATTTGCAGTTGTCACTGTTCCAAATTTTGTCAATTCTAATAGGTATAGATCCCAGGACCCTGAAATCATGACCTGAGTCAAAGGGAGATGTTTAACCAACTGAGCCACCCAGGCACCCTGGAAAGAACTTACATATTGATAATATTGACTCGTACCATCATGGAACATGGGATATCTCTCCATATATTTAATTCTTGTTTCATTTTTCTCATCAAATTTTTGTACTTTCCTTCATTTAGATGTGCATACACTTTGTCATATTTATACTTAAGTACTTAAAATTTTGGGGAGTAAATGTAAATGGTATTGTGGTTTCATTTTTTAAAAAGATGTATTTATTTATTTTAGAATGAGAGTGCAGGGGGAGGTTGAGAGGGAGGCAGAGAGAATCTCCTGCAGACTCCCCACTAAGCAAGGAGCCTGATGAAGGGCTTGATCCTACAACTCTGAGATAATGACCTGAGCTGAAATCAAAAGTTAGATACTCAACTGACTGAGCTACCCAAGTGTCCCAAGGTATTGTGTTTTTAATTTCTAATCCCACTTGATCTTTGCTGTTATATAGGAAAATGACTGTACTTTTTAGATTAATCTTACATCCTGCAAACTCACTATAATCACTTAGTAGTTTCAAAATTTTTAAAATATGGTCTCTCCCTGTTTTATTTTTTAAATTTTCTAAATTTTTATTTTTTTCCCTGTTTCATTTTTAAAAATATGTTTTATTTTTTTATGGTTGGTCTGTTCATATATTTTACCAACTTCCTATCAGGATATTAATAATTTCAATTTTGGAAAGAATCTAATAAAAATATTAAACTTTTTCTCTTATGTCATAACTGCCAGTAAGTTTACCTTTCATTTATTTTTTATAATTGTTATCTTTCCCATTCAAATTTATTAAAATGTATTTATAAACTAGGACTAGAGAGGAACTCCATCACCTGGTAAAGAATATCTACAAAAAGTCTATAGTTAATATACTTAATGGTTAGAAACTTTAAGTTTTCCAACTATGATTAGGTACAAGGTGAGGCTGTCCCCTCATCACAACATTTCAATATTGTATTGGAAATCTTCACAAATGCAATAAGAAGAGGAAATAAAAGATACATATTGAGAAGGAAAGAATAAAACAGACTTAGTTTGTAGATGACATGAATGCCTATGTAAAAAATCCAACTAAGAGGGACACCTGGGTGGCTCAGTGGTTGAACATCTGCCTTCAGCCCAGGGCATTGTCCTGGAGTCCCAGGATTGAGTCCCCCATCGGGCTCCCTGTGGGGAGCCTGCTTCTTCCCTGTATATGTCTCTGCCTCTCTTTCTGTGTCTCTCACGAATAAATAAATGAAATATTAAAAAAAAACATATTTAAAAGTGCTAAACAACCTTCCGAAAATGAGAAAGGCAAATAAAACTCACACTATTTCTTATCATCTATTAGATTATCAAAACATGGAAGTATAACAACATAGTTTAGAGATTTACACTCATGTATTGCTGTTTGGAATGTCAAATGGTGTGAATTCCTATGCAGGAAAATTTGGATGTAACTAGCAAAAGGCATGTACATTTATCCTCTGTCCCAATAATCACATTTGCAGAAACTCTGCAAATTCCTCCAGTTCTCTAAACAAAGTTCATCTTGCAAAAAATCCTGAATGCCATGAGAACAAGCATATTTATTGCAGCATTATTGTTAATGGCAAAGGCCTGGAAATAATCCATATGATCATTTAATAAATTAAAAGAAACTAAAATGATGATATACCTTAAAGCTGTAAAAAAGAAAGATTTGCAAGTACTCCAATTGCATGATGTTTAGATTATAATACATGAGAAAAAAAAGTAATTAAGAATTGTTTTGTTTTTATTTTGTTATATATTTGTGGGGTTTGTTTTTAAAATTTTATTTAAATTCATTTATTTAATGTACGGTGTATGATTAGTTCAGGTGTACAATTTAGTGATTCAACACTTACATACAAGTCCTGGTTCTCATCACAACAAATGCTCTCCTTAATACTCATCACCTATTTAACCCATGCTACCACCCACCTCCCCACTGGTAACCATTAGTTTCTTCTAGATAAAGGTCTGTTTCTTGGTTTGCCTCTCTCTTTTTATCCCTTTGATATTCGGTTTTACATCTTAATTTCCATATATAAGTGAAAAAATATGGTATTTGTCCTTCTCTTAGTTATTTTGCTATACTATGCAATATTATGTTAAAAACACTGGTTACAGTGGAAATCTCTGTATTATTAACCTTAGAGGAAAAGTTCTCAGTTATTTTCTCATTCAGGATGATATAGCTGTGGCTATTCAAGTATGACTGTTATTATGTTGAGATATGTTCCCTCGGACTAGGAGGGGCAAGACGGTGGAAGAGTAGGGTCCCCAAGTCACCTGTCCCCACCAAATTACCTAGAAAACCTTCAAATCATCCTGAAAATCTACGAATTCAGCCTGAGATTTAAAGAGAGACCAGCTGGAACGCTACAGTGAGAAGAGTTCGCGCTTCTATCAAGGTAGGAAGACGGGAAAAAATAAAGAAAGAAACAAAAGGCCTCCAAGGGGGAGGGGCCCCACGAGGAGCCGGGCTGAGGCTGGGGCGAGTGTCCGCAGGACAGGAGAGCTCCGTCCCAGAGAAGCAGGAGCTGCACCAACCTTCCTGGCAGAAAGGGGCTCGCAGGGAGTTAGAGCAGGACCCAGGAGGGCGGGGATGCCCTCGGGCTCCCTGGGACACTAACAGGCACCTGCGCCCCGGGAGAGTGCACCGAGCTCCCTAAGGGCTGCAGCGCGCACGGCGGGACCCGGAGCAGCTCGGAGGGGCTTGGGCGGCGGCTCCGTGGAGGGGGCTGCGCGGCCGGGAGCGCGAATCCAACAGCGCAGGCCCGGGAGCCCAGGGAGCCGGGGACACAGCTCAGGATCTGGCCTCCCCTTGGGACAGGCAGAGGCCGGGAGGGCCAAGGACAGCAAGGACGCTCCTGGCCCGAGCTGAGCAGATCAGCGGCCCCGCCCCGGAGCCTCCAGGCCCTGCAGATGGAGAGCCCCGGAGTTACTGCGGGAGCTGACTCCAGGGCTCCAGAGCTGGCCCCACCACTGTGGTTGTACCTTCTGGGGCCTCACGGGATACACAACCCTCACTGAGCCCTGCACCAGGCAGGGGGCAGAACAGCTCCCCCAAGTGCTAACACCTGAAATTCAGCACTGCAGGCCCCTCCCCCAGAAGACCAGCGACACGGACCAGTTCCAGAGGAAGTCAAGGCACTTAATGTATAAAGAATCAGTAGATACTCCCACGTGTTTTTCTGTTTTTTTTTTTTTAATTTTGTTTTGTTTTGGGTTTTTTTTCTTTCCTTCTTTTTGATTTCTGATTGCTTCCCCCAACCCACCCCCCTTTTTTCTCCTTTCTTTTTCTTTCTCTTTTTCTTCTCTCTTTTCCCTTTTTTTCTTCTTTCTCATTTTTCTTTTTCTCTAGTCTTTCCTTCTCTCTCTTTCTCTCCTTTTCCCAATACAACTTGTTTTTGGCCACTCTGCACTGAGCAAAATGCCTAGAAGGAAAACCTCACCTCAAAAAAAAAGAAGCAGAAACAGTCCTCTCTCCCACAGAGTTACAAAATCTGGATTACAATTCAATGTCAGAAAGCCAATTCAGAAGCACTATTATACAGCTACTGGTGGCTCTAGAAAAAACCATAAAGGACTCAAGAGACTTCATGACTGCAGAATTTAGATCCAATCAGGCAGAAATTAAAAATCAATTAAATGAGATGCAATCCAAACGAGAAGTCCTAACGACCAGGATTAACGAGGTGGAAGAACGAGTAAGCGACATAGAAGACAAGTTGATGGCAAAGAGGGAAACTGAGGAAAAAAGAGACAGAAAATTGAAAGACCATGAGGATAGATTAAGGGAAATAAATGACAGCCTGAGGAAGAAAAACCTACGTTTAATTGGGGTTCCTGAGGGCGCCAAAAGGGACAGAAGGCCAGAATATGTATTTGAACAAATCCTAGCTGAAAACTTTCCTAATCTGGGAAGGTAAACAGGCATTCATATACAGGAAATAGAGACATCCCCCCCTAAAATCAATAAAAACCGCTCAATACCTCGACATTTAACAGTGAAGCTTGCAAATTCCAAAGATAAGGAGGAGATCCTTAAAGCAGCAAGAGAAAAAAAGTCCCTGACTTTTATGGGGAGGAATATTAGGGTAACAGCAGACCTCTCCACAGAGACCTGGCAGGCCAGAAAGGGCTGGCAGGATATATTCAGGGTCCTAAATGAGAAAAACATGCAACCAAGAATACTTTATCCAGCAAGGCTCTCATTCAAAATGGAAGGAGAGATAAAGAGCTTCTAAGACAGGCAGGACCTGAAAGAATATGTGACCTCCAAACAGCTCTGCAAGAAATTTTAAGGGGGACTCTTAAAATTCCCCTTTAAGAAGAAGTTCAGTGGAACAATCCACAAAAACAAGGACTGAATAGATATCATGATGACACTAAACTCATATCTGTCAATAGTAACTCTGAACGTGAACGGGCTGAATGACCCCATCAAAAGGCGCAGGGTTTCAGACTGGATAAAAAAGCAGGACCCATCTATTTGCTGTCTACAAGAGACTCATTTTAGACAGAAGGACACCTACAACCTGAAAATAAAAGGTTGGAGAACCATTTACCATTCAAATGATCCTCAAAAGAAAGCAGGGGTAGCCATCCTCATATCAGATAAATTAAAATTTACCCCGAAGACAATAGTGAGACATGAAGAGGGACACTATCTCATACTCAAAGGATCTATCCAACAAGAGGACTTAACAATCCTCAATATACATGCCGCGAATGTGGGAGCTGCCAAATATTTAAACCAATTAATAACCAAACTCAAGAAATACTTTGATAATAATGCACTTATACTTGGTGACTTCAATCTAGCTCTTTCTACCCTCGATAGGTCTTCTAAGCACAACATCTCCAAAGAAACAAGAGCTTTAAATGATACACTGGACCAGATGGATTTCACAGATATCTACAGAACTTTACATCCAAACTCAACTGAATACACATTCTTCTCAGGTGCACATGGAACTTTCTCCAGAATAGACCACATACTGGGTCACAAATCGGGTCTCAACCGATACCAAAAAATCGGGATAGTCCCCTGTATATTCTCAGACCATAATGCCTTGAAATTAGAACTTAATCACAACAAGAACTTTGGAAGCACCACAAACACGTGGAGGTTAAGGACCATCCTGCTAAAAGATGAAAAGGTCAACCAGGAAATTAAGGAAGAATTAAAAAGATTCATGGAAACTAATGAGAATGAAGACACAACCGTTCAAAATCTTTGGGATGCAGCAAAAGCAGTCCTGTGGGGGAAATACATCACAAAACAAGCATCCATTCAAAAACTGGAAAGAACTCAAATACAAAAGCTTACCTTACACATAAAGGAACTAGAGAAAAAGCAGCAAATGGACCCTACCCCCAGCAGAAGAAGACAGTTAATTAAAATTCGAGGAGAACTAAATGAATTCGAGACCAAAAGAACTGTGGAACAGATCAACAGAACCAGGAGTTGGTTCTTTGAAAGAATTAATAAGATAGATAAACCATTAGCCAACCTTATTAAAAAGAAGAGAGAGAAGACTCAAATTATTAAAATCATGAATGAGAAAGGAGAGATCACTACCAACACCAAGGAAATACAAACGATTTTAAAAACATATTATGAACAGCTATACGCCAATAAATTAGGCAATCTAGAAGAAATGGACGCATTCCTGGAAAGCCACAAACTACCAAAACTGGAACAGGAAGAAATAGAAAACCGGAACAGGCCAATAACCAGAGAGGAAATTGCAGCAGTCATCAAAAACAACCCAAGACACAAGAGTCCAGGGCCAGGTGGCTTCCCAGGGGAATTCTATCAAACGTTTAAAGAAGAAATCATACCTATTCTACTAAAGCTGTTTGGAAAGATAGAAAGAGATGGAGTACTTCCAAATTCGTTCTATGAGGCCAGCATCACCTTAATTCGGAAACCAGAAAAAGACCCCACCAAAAAGAATTACAGACCAATATCCCTGATGAACATGGATGCAAAAATTCTCAACAAGATACTAGCCAATAGCATCCAACAACACATTAAGAAATTTATTCACCATGACCAAGTAGGATTTATCCCCGTGAAACAAGGCTGGTTCAACACTCGTAAAACCATCAATGTGATTCATCATATCAGCAAGAGAAAAACCAAGAACCATATGATCCTCTCATTAGATGCAGAGAAAGCATTTGACAAAATACAGCATCTATTCCTGATCAAAACACTTCAGAGTGTTGGGATAGAGGGAACATTCCTCGACATCTTAAAAGCCATTTACGAAAAGCCCACAGCAAATATCATTCTCAATGGGGAAGCACTGGGAGCTTTTCCCCTAAGATCAGGAACAAGACAGGGATGTCCACTCTCACCCCTGCTATTCAACATAGTACTGGAAGTCCTCGCCTCAGCAATCAGACAACGAAAAGACATTAAAGGCATTCAAATTGGCAAAGAAGAAGTCAAACTCTCCCTCTTCGCCGATGACATGATACTCTACATAGAAGACTCAAACCGTCCTCTCCAAGATTGCTAGAACTCATACAGCAATTTGGTAGCGTGGCAGGATACAAAATCAATGCCCAGAAATCAATAGCATTTCTATACACTAACAGTGAGACTGAAGAAAGAGAAATTAAGGAGTCAATCCCATTTACAATTGCACCCAAAAGCATAAGATACCTAGGAATAAACCTAACCAAAGAGGTAAAGGATATATACCCTAAAAACTATAGAATACTTCTGAAAGAAATTGAGGAAGACACAAAGAGATGGAAAAATATTGCATGCTCATGGATTGGCAGAATTAATATTGTGAAAATATCAATGTTACCCTGGGCAATTTACACGTTTAATGCAATCCCTATTAAAATACCATGGACTTTCTTCAGAGAGTTAGGACAAATTATTTTAAGATTTGTGTGGAATCAGAAAAGACCCCGAATAGCCAGGGGAATTTTAAAAAAGAAAACCATAGCTGGGGGCATCACAATGCCAGATTTCAGGTTGTACTACAAAGCTGTGGTCATCAAGACAGTGTGGTCCTGGCACAAAAACAGACACATAGATCAATGGAACAGAATAGAGAATCCAGAAGTGGACCCTGAACTGTATGGTCAACTAATATTCAATAAAGGAGGAAAGACTATCCATTGGAAGAAAGACAGTCTCTTCAATAAATGGTGTTGGGAAAATTGGACATCCACATGCAGAAGAATGAAACTGGACCACTCTCTTTCACCATACACAAAGATAAACTCAAAATGGATGAGAGATCTAAATGTGAGACAAGATTCCATCAAAATCCTAGAGGAGAACACAGGCAACACCCTTTTCGAACTTGGCCACAGTAACTTCTTGCAAGATACATCCACAAAGGCAAAAGAAACAAAAGCACAAATGAACTATTGGGACTTCATCAAGATAAGAAGCTTTTAGCAGCAATGTCCACAATAGCCAAACTGTGGAAGGAGCCTCGGTGTCCATTGAAAGATGAATGGATAAAGAAGATGTGGTTTATGTATACAATGGAATATTACTCAGCCATTAGAAACGACAAATACCCACCATTTGCTTCTACGTGGATGGAACTGGAGGGTATTATGCTGAGTGAAATAAGTCAATCGGAGAAGGACAAACTGTGTATGTTCTCATTCATTTGGGGAATATAAATAATAGTGAAATGGAATATAAAGGAAGGGAGAAGAAATGTGTGGGAAATATCAGGAAGGGAGACAGAACATAAAGACTCCTAACTCTGGGAAACGAACTAGGGGTGGTGGAAGGGGAGGAGGGCGGGTGTTGGAGGGGAATGGGTGAGGGGCACTGAGGTGGACACTTGACAGGATGAGCACTGGGTGTTTTTCTGTATGTTGGTAAATTGAACACCAATAAAAATTAATTTATTAAAAAAATAATAAAATAAAAGAAGAGATATATTCCCTCTAAACCGACTTTCTTGAGGTGTTTTTTTTAATCAACTTATTTTTATTTTTTGAATTTTTAAAATTTAAATTCAATTTGCCAACATATGGTATAAGATCCAGTATTCATTCCATCAAGTGCCCTCCTTAATGCCCATCACCCAGTTAACCCATTTCCCCACCCACCTTCCCTTCTGCAAGGTGTCTCTTATGGTTGGTCTTCCTCCCTAATTTTTCCCAACTCAGTCTCCTCCCTTCCCTTATGATACCTTTCATTATTTCTCATATTACACATATAAGTGAAACCATATGATCATTGTCTTTCTCTGACTGACTTATTTCTCTCAGCATATTACCCTCAAGTTCCATCCATGTCAAAGTAAATGGTAGATATTCATCCTGTTGTGTCATTTGCAAATATCTTCTCCCATTCTGTAGGTTGAACTTTATGTTTGTTGACCATTTCCTTTGTGTGAAGAAGCTTTTTATTTTGATGAAGTCCCAACAGTTCATTGTTTCTTTGGTTTCCCTTGCATTTATAGATGTGTCTTACAAGATGTGTCTTGCAAGAAGTTGCTATGGCTGACGTCAAAAAATTGTTGCTTGTGTTATCCTCTAGGATTTTGATGGATCCTTTTTCACATTTAGATCTTCCATCCAGCCATCGGGCCTAGACTTTCGTTTGTTTGTTTGTTTTGATTACTGATTCAATTTCCTTACTGATTATGTGTCTGTTCAAGTTTTCTATTTCTTCCTGTCTTAGCTTTAGTAGTTTGCATTTTTCTTCCAAATTTCCAATTTGTTGGCATATAATTTTTCATAATATTCTCTTATGATTGTACATCTGTGGTGTTGATTGTGATCTCTTCTCTTTTGTTCATGATTTTATTTATTTGGGTCCTTTGTATTTTATTTTTTACAAGTATGTCTACGGGCTTATCAATTTTGTTACTTCTTTCAATGAACAAGCTCTTAGTTTTGTTTATTGATCTGCTCTACTGTTCTTTTATCAGCTCTTTTATCACCTGAGAGGCAATGCCACCTATCCCAGATGCACTTAAAGAAATGAGAAACAGGGCAGCCGGGGTGGCTCAGCGGTTTAGTGCCGCCTTCAGTCCAGGGCATGATCCCAGAGACCTAGGATCGAGTCCCACATCAGACTCTCAGTATGGAGCCTGCTTCTCCCTCTGCCTGCATCTCTGCCTCTCTCTGTGTGTGTCTCCCATGAATAAATAAATAAAAATCCTTTAAAAAAAAGAAAGGAGAAACATCTCTCCCAGTACGTCTCAAAGGATTCTCAGATCAGATCAAGCTGTATGCTTCTGGGCCTCTGCCTTCTTTCTTCACAGGAGCACTGTTGTACCTGCCAAGCTCCACACCAACCACAGTGCAGACTTCTAAAATTCCAGGTTTTGAGTTCCACTGGTTTTAAAAAAACACAATAATCAGCCCCTCTCATTTTCCCAGTCAATGGCTTTGAGAAAGTGTTTTCCTTGTGAGATATCTTGTGTGCTTTTCTTCTTATCTCTCTCATCTCTCTGTCTCTGTTTTTCTCTTTTTCTGTCTCTGTCTCTTTCTCTCTCCTCTCGCCTTGTTCAGGGCTCCCTCCCCTGCACAACACCCACAATTTTTTTCTCCCCCATATCAATTTTCTGTACCTCATACCTTCTATATTATGGCCTTTCTCTCCCTCTACTTCTGCAGTTTGTTCTCTCAGTTGTCAGATTTCTTGAGTTTTCAGAATGATTTGATATTTATCTAGCTGTGTTTGAGGGATTGGGCAAGCATAGGATCCTCCTACTATTCTGCCATCTTCAAACACTTCTCAGATATATTGGTTCTTAATGATATTGACATAATTAATGATATAATGTATTATACAATATATTAATGACAGAATCAACATAACAACAATGCTATTTATTCTGTCAACAAGGATAATTGATATAGTTTATTATCGCCATGCCATTCCTAGGTTATAAGCCATCAAAACAAAGACAAAATATCAGACTTTAAATCACTTTATTTTTTGAAATCATTTTAAATAATTATTTTTTAAAGATTTTATTTATTCATGAGAGACACAGAGAGAGAGAGAGACAGACACATAGGCAGAGAGAGAAGCAGGCTCCCTTTGAGGTGCCCAATTCAGGACTTGATTCCAGCACCCTGGGATCACGATCTGAGCCAAAGGTAGATGTTCAACTACAGAGGCACCCAGGTGTCCCGTAAATAATTTTTACATGATTATGCAAACATCTCAGGAAAAAGAATATTTGTTTTATTTTGTTTTCAAATTGCAGAGTTGGATTTTCTCCAATTCGATTGTGAATTCAATTATATAAAATATTTACATGAAAACAAAGAAAAATATAAAAGAAGGTATATTCACTTTTTTACTCCTTCAAACAAATTATTTTTATTAGTTATGATTTAATTAAACCATTATTTCATTTTTTTAAAAAAACAATGTTCAGAGATTCAGGTGTATGGTGGCAGATTAGGAGGAAGCTAGGCTTGTCTTATCCCATGAATATAAATAGATAACTGTCAAATCACTCTAAATACTCCATAAACCAACTTTAAGACTGACATTACAAACTTCATAACTAAAGGGAGAGAAAAGGTCATATCAATGAAGGTAGGAAGTTCATAGATGTGGTTCAGGGGAGAAATGGATTGTGGGTGCTGCAGAGAGGAAAGAGTCATGGTCACACAGAAGAGTGAGAGAGACAGAGGAGCATACAAGGGAATGAAGAAGGAGAACATTTTCCCAAAGCCCTTGGCTGGAAAAATGAAATGGATTGATTTTCATGAGTTCTTGCAGCCAGTGGGGCTTAAAGTCAAGTTTTACAGGTCAGTGGTCTTGGCTGGGATAGAACCCTGAGAGCACTGCCCTGCTCCTAGAAAGAAAGCATGCAAAGAACTCAGGGGGCAGATGGCATGTAAACAATGATTTAAGGAATGCCTAGAACAAACATGAGGCAAATTATTCACTCTTTTAGGAGCCTGTCCCTGACAGACAGAATTCACAGAAATACCTCTTTGGAAACAAAGGAGCTGGCTCGCTCCATTTCCCTTCCTCACCTCTTAGATCCACTTGCTGGAAGCAGTACAGCACCAGCATTGGCTGACCAACAGGCTTACACCAAGCATGCTTACACCCCTGCCCTCTGGTAGGACTGTTCTTCTCAGTAAAGCTTGCTTCACTCCCAGCATAACAGACACAGTGTCTACTGAACAGAGAATTCTACAGGGCCTCAGTTCTAGCGGAAGTATTATCAGGTCTTATTTAACAAGCAGACCAGAACACAGCTAAATAAAACTCACTATATTCTGTCCAAGGATGAAACACTGTCTACTGCAGACAAGGAGATTTCTGCAGGCAACAGGCTTTGAGGACAGAGCAGCTAAAAAAACAAAAGTAGAACACATGTAACACCCATGGGAGACACTCCCTGAAGTGCCAAGCCCTGTACACTATGTAACCTTTTCTTCATAAAGTTATTATTCTCAAGAGTAGGACACATAATGGGTTTTTCTAACACAGAGGAGAAAGAAGGTAGAGACTTAGACAAAATGTCAAGATAGAGAAATTTACCCCAAATGAAAGAACAACATAAGACCATAGCCAGAGATCGAAGAGAAATGGACATTTAAAACAACAATCATGGAGAATTTAAAACAACAATAATAAGGATATGATCTTTTCCTTTAGAAAAAAATGGAAGACTTCAGGGAAACTCTTACTGTAGATAAAAGAGTTTAAAAAGAATCAATCAGAAATTAAAAATGCAATAACTGATATTAGAAACAGGCTTGATACAATGGACACGAGGTCAGAAGAAGCAGAGGAAACATGTGATATAGAAGACAAAATAATGGAAAAATCATGAAACTGGACAAATAGAGAAAGAAGGATAATGCAACAGTGGAATAAATTTAGGGAACTCAGTAACTCAATTAAATGTAATAATATTTGGATTATAGGAATCCCAGAAGAGAGAGAAAAGCAGGCAGAAAATTTATTTGAAGGAATAATAGCTAAAAACTCTGCTAATCTGGGGGAGGAAAAGGGCATCCAGATCCAGGAGGCACAGAGAACTCCCATCAAAATCAACAAAAGCTGACCAACACCAAGACATATTGTAATTAAATCTGCAAAATAGAATGATAGAGAAAAAATGTTAAAAGTAGCAAGACAAAATAAGTACTTAACTTAGAAGGGAGGCCCATAATGCTAGGAGAACATGTCAAGACAGAAGAAAGTGGCATGATTATTCTAAGTCCTGAATGGGAAATATCTGCAGCCAGAAATACTCTATCCAGCAAGGGTATCATTCAGAATAGGAGAGATAATGAGTTTCCCAGACAAACAAAAACTAAAGGAGTTCATGAACACTAAATGACCCCTGCAAGAATTAATAAAAGAGACTTTTGGAATGGAAAAAAACAAAAGTAGCAAAGACAAAAAAGAAAGAGAATATCTGCAAAACCAAAAACTTAACAGGACATAAAATAAGCACAAAGAGAAACTGTCCAAAACCAAAAACTTAACAGATTATAAAATGGCACTAAGTTTATGTCTATCAATAATTATTCTGAGTGTAAATAGTATAAATGCTCCAATCAAAAGACATAGGATGTCAAAATGGATAAAAAACAAAATCCATCTATATGCTGCTTACAGGAGACTAATTTTAGCCTTAAAGACATCTTTAGATTGAATGTGAAGGAACAGAAGAAGTAGAAAGGGTACCCTATGTTTGTTTCATCCCTGCAACACAGTTAGATCAATATCAAATCATTTTGAACACCCAGAAATCAATCTGAGGACTGAGAGAACAAACTGCACATCTAGAGGGAGAAAAATGTCTGCATTGTAGAAGAAAGTTGATTCGGGGGAGAAAAGATTTGTGGGTCCTGCAAATGGGAGCGAGCCCTTAGTAGAGTGAGAGGAGAGAGAGAGAGAGAGAGAGAGAGAGAGAGAGAGAGAGAGAGAGAGAACACTGAACTGAGGATTGCAAAGGGAAAACTCCTCCTCAAAAGCATTGACTAGGGAAAGGAGAGGGGCTGATACTTGCAACTTTTTACAAGCAGGGGACCTCAAAGTCTGAAGTTTTAGAGGTTCATGCCATTGCCAGGGTTGTGCCTGGCAGGCTTAGCAGTCTCCTGTGGAGAAGGTGAGTAGATGACCCAGGAGCAGACAGCATGGTCTGAAGATCTCCTGGGTTACACTGTGAGAAAAAGTTCCCCTTCTTGGAGTACATTTGGGAGAGGTGGCACTGCCTTTCAGGGGACAAAAGAGATGATGGTGGCCATTGAATATCCTCATTAATTAGCATAGTAACAGAGGCACTTGCTGAAAGCAGCTACCTGGGAAGACAGATTTTTGTTATGCTTTACTACAAAATCTCAACCCCTGTGTGGTTGTGCAACTGCTTTTCTGGGACAAACTAGCACCAGCCATAGTGCAGGGGCACTCTCCCTCTGAGGATCAGAGGTCCCTCTCACACTGGGTCCCAAAAATTTGGAGTTTTTGAAAGCCAACTGTGCACCTGATGTAAACAGGAGTATTGTGCTGCCAGGCAGGCAGATGGCTCAGACACAGGGAGAAAGCAAGGTTCTCACAGAAGACTGGGACACAAGAGGGGAGACTCTTCCCTCTTCTGTGAGGACTTCCTGAACAGTGGTGGATACAAATTCTGCTTCCCCAGAATGGCAGAGTGAGAGATGCCTTTTTCTCCCTACACATCTCAGCTCAAACAAACTTCAGAGAACAACACAGCTCCCCTAATTGGAGGTCCAAGCCACTTGCAACAACCCTCACTTCACTGCCCATTGCAGGTGCATCTCTACTAGGGCAAGTAGGAGTGAGAATCAGTGCTGCAGATCCCTCCTCCAGAATACCAGCATGAACTCCTGAATGCACTAAGTCTACTGATCATAGAGTACTATAAGGCTTCAGCTCTAGTGGAAATAGGAATAGGACCAGGCTTACTTTAACAAACACACCCAAATACACCTAGGTAAAACACCACACACTGGCCAAAGATTGCAGCAGAACTTTCTACAGAAATCTGGCCGGCCAGAAGAGAGTATCATGATATATTCAACACGCTGAAGGGAAAAAAATATGCATCCAAAAATATTGTATCCACCAAGGCTGTCATTCAGACTAGGATAGATAAACATTTTCCCAGACAAAAACTAAAGGAGTTTATGATTCCTAAACCATCCCTGCAAGAAATATTAAAGGGGATCTTTTGAATGGGAAAGAAAGAACAAGAGCAACAAAAACTAGAAAGGAACAGAAAAAATCTCTAGAAACAATGAATTAACAGAAAAAATGGCACTAAATTCATATCTATCAAGAATCAATCTAAATATAAATGGACCCAATGCTCCAATCAAAAGACATAGGGTATCAGAATGAACAAAAAACCCCAAGACCTATCAATATTCTGCCTAGAAGAGACTCATTTTAGACCTAAAGACACCTGCAGATTGAAAGTAAGGGAATGGAGTACCATCTAGCATGTGAATAGATGTCAATAGAAAGCGAGGGTAGCCATACTTATATCAGACAAACTAGATTTTAAAACAAAGTCTATAACAAGATATGAAGAAGGAACTATATTCTAATAAAGGAGTTTATCAAACTAGAAGACCTAGCAATTCTAAATATTTATGCCTCCAACATGGGAGCACACAAATATATAAAATTATAACAGACATAAAGAAACTCATTGGTAACAATACAATAATAGTAGGGAACTTTATCCCTCCCACCCCCACGGACCACAATGGACAGATCATCAAAGCAGAAAATCAACAAGAAAACAATGGCTTTTTGAGTCCACTGGACCAGATGGATTTAACAGATATATTCAGAATATTTCATCCTAAGCAAGAAAATACACATTCTTTTAGATTGCACATGGGACATTCTCCAGAATAGATCACATACTGTGTCACAAGTCGGGCCTCAAGAAACAGAAAGATTGAGATATGCCATGCATATTATCAGACCACAATGCCATGAAACATTAAGTCAATCACAAGAAAAATTGGGAAATACCACAAATACATGGAAGTTAAATAATATCCTACTAAAGAATAAATAGATTAACTAGGAAATTAGAGAATAAACTTTAAAAAATACGGAAACAAACAAAAATGAAAACATGATGGTCCAAAACCTTTGGGATGCAGCAAAAGCAACAATCATAAGAGGGAAGTATATAGCAATACAGGCAGACCTCAAGAAGCAAGAAAAACTCAAACAACCTAATCTTACACATAAAGGGAGCTAGAAAAAGAACAAATGAAGCTTAAAGGCAGTAGCAGAAGAGAAATAATAAAGATTAGAACACTAATAAATGATATAGAAACAAACAATTAAAAAAAAACTCAGAACAGATCAATGAAATTAGGAACTAATTCTTTGAAAGGATTAATACAGTTGAGAAACCTCTAGCTAAATTTATCAAAAAGAAAAGAGAAGAGACCCAAATAAATACAATATCAAATGAAGGTAAAAAAATCACAACCAACAACACTGAAATACCAAAAAATTGTAAGAGAATATTATGAAAAATTGTATGCCAACAAATTGGCAATCTGGAAAAAAATGGATAAATTCTCAGAAACAAAATATTGAAAAGACCCATAACCGGTAAAAAAGAAATTGAATAAGTAACAAAAAATCTCCCAAAAACCAAAGGTCCAAACAAATAAAATATGGCTTCCCAGGGGAATTCTATCAAACATTTAAAGACAAGATAATATCTATTTCTCTCAAATTGTTCAAAAAAATAGAAATGGAAGGAAAACTTCCATACTCACTCTACAAGGCCAGTATTACCTTTGTTCGAAATCTAGACAAAGACCCCACTAAACAGGAATATTACAGGGCAATGTCCCTAATGATCATGGATGCAAAAATTCTCAACATACTAATTGAATCCAACAGTACATTAGAAGAATCATTCACCAAGATCAGGTGGTATTTATTCCTCAACTTCAGGGGTGGTACAATATTCACAAATCCATCAACATCATACAGCAGATTTAATAAAAGAAATGATAAAAACCATATGATCCTTCCAATAGGTGCAGAAAAGCATTTGACAAAATACAGCATCCATTCTTGATAAGAACTCTCAACAAACTTGAGAAAGAGGGAACATATTTCAACAACATAAACTCCATATATGAAGTACTCAAAGGTAATAGCATCTTCGATGGTGAAAAACTGAAAGCTTTCCCTTTGAGATCAGGAGAAGAACAGAGATGTCCACCTTTGCCATTGTTATTTGATATAATACTGAAATCCTAGCCTCAGCAATTGGGCAACCAAAAGAAATTTAAAAAATCTAAAGCACCAAGGAGGAAGTGAAACTTTCACTATTTGCAGAGAACATAATAATCTATGTGGAAAACCTGGAAGACTCAAACCAAAAATTTCCTCGAGCTAATACATGAATTTAGTAAAGTCTCATGATACAATATCAATATACAGAAATATGTTTCATTTCTATACACCAATAATGAAGCATCAGGAAGAGAAACCAAGGAATCAGTTCCATTTACAAGTGCACCAAAAGCCATAAGATACATAGGAATAACCTAACCAAAGAGGTAAAATAGTGATATGAGAACTATAAAACACTGATGAAAGAAATTTAAGATGACACAAAGAAATGGAAAAACATACCATGCTCGGACTGGAAGAACAAATTTTGTTAAAATGTCTATACTTATCCAAAGCACTCTACACATTTAATGCAATCCTTATGAGTATACCACCACCAATTTTCACAAAGCTACAATAATCAATCTTAAAATTTATATGTAAATCCCAATAAACCACAATAAATCCCAAAAAGCCAAAGCAATCTTGAAAAAGAAAAGTAAAGCTGAGGCATCACAATTCCAGACTTCAAGCTGTATTAAAAAGCTGTAGTCATCATGACAGTATGGTAGTAGCATAGAAACAGACACATTATTCAATGGAACAGAATAGAAATCCCAGAGTTGGACGCACAACTACATGGTCAACTAATTTTTATCAAAGCAGAAAATATAAAAAAATAAAAATAAAAAAAAAAATAAATAAAAAAATAAAAAAATAAAAAAAAAAAAAAGCAGAAAATAATATCCAATGGAAAAAAGTCTCCTTAACAAATAGTGCTGAAAATTGGACAGATACATTCAAATGGTGGGAAAACTGGATGGATATATTCAAAAGAATGGAACTGGGCCACTTTCTTAAATCATACACAAAAATAAATTCAAAAGGGATGAAAAACCTAAATGTGAGAGAGGAAGCCATAAAAATCCTATAGGAAAACACAGGCAGCAACCTCTGTGACATTGGCCATGGCAGCTTCTTACTAGATATGTTTCCTGAAGCAAGGAAAACAAAAGCAAAAATAAACTATTAGGACTTCATTAAGATAAAAAGCCTCTGCACAATGAAAAGAAGTATCAATAAAACTAAAAGGCAACTTTTGTAATCAAAGATATTTGCAAGTGACACACCTGATAAAGGGTTAGCCTAACCAAAAATCTATAAAGAACTTTTCAAACTCAACACCAAGAAAACAAATAGCCAATTTTAAAAATGGGTAGAAGACATGAATAGACATTTTTCTAATGAAGACACACTGATGGACAAAAGACATTAAAAAATGCTCAACATCAGTTATCATCAGGGAGATACATATCAAAACTGCAGTGAGAAATTACTTCATACCTGTCAGACTCCCTAAAGTCAACAACACAGGAAAAATAGGTGTTGGTGATGATGTGGAGAAAGGGAAACACTTTTTCTTTTTTCTTTTTTGGTGGGAATGCGAACTGTTGTAACCACTCTGGAAAACAGTATGAAGCTTCTATGGAAATTTAAAAATAGTTAACCCATGTTCCAGCAATCACACTACTAGGTACTTACCCTAGGATACAAAAATACTGATACAAAGGGGCACGTGCACCTCAATGTTTATAGCAACATTATCAATAATAACCAAATCATGGAAAAAGCCCAAATGTTCATCAACTGGTGAATGGATAAAGAAGAAGTGGTAGGTACATGTATACAATGGAATATTAGTCATAAAAATGAACAAAAGCTCGCCATTTGCAGCAATGTGGGTGGAGTTTGAGTGTATTTTGCTAAGAAAAATAAGTCAGTCAGAGAAAGAAAATACCAGATTATTTCACTCAAGTGTGGAATTTAAGAAATGAAACATAAGAATATAGAGTAAATAAAAAAGAGAAGCAAATCATAATTATGAGTGTTGCTGGAGGGGAAGTGGGCAGGGAAATGTTTTAAATTGATGGTGGGTATTAAGAATGGCACTGTTGTGCAATGAGCACTGGGTGTTATATGTAAGTGATGAATCACTAAATTCTACTTCTGAAAATTAATATTATACTATATGTTAACTGACTAGAATTGAAATAGAAAATTGAAAAAAAGAAGCATTATTTCCAGTGTAAGATAAAAGTAATATAAAAGAAGCAAAACCTACAAAATTAAATTTTAAAAGAAAATAGAATAGTTAATGATTAATGTTTTTTTTTTAATTATGGAATATTCTAGCTGTATTGACAAGATATCCTAGAAGCAACAACAACCAAATAAATATGAGCATCCTAAGTGTCCAAAGCACCATTTTTTCACTGATAGAAACAAGAGCTCCTTGAAGACATTGCTCATTCTACATCTGAGGCAGAAAAATCACATGGTGAGAGAATGAGGTTATTGTGCTAGAAAGTGAGAAACTGTGCAATAGTACTAGAATCAATCCAAAAGGACACAGATGCTGATTTTAAAGGACTTCTATTGCCAAAGATGGGGCAACTTAAGCATGAAAAAAATGACTAGAAGGGATTGAAGCATATGAATTTTACTTAAAAATTGTAAGAATTTATAACAATTCTTAAAACAGAAAAACTTAGATAATCATTGGAGGTTTAAGGCACCAACTAATTACTATGAAATTTGATGAATAAAGAGAAAACAACTGTTTATTTCACCCTTTTCTGTATGTCAGATAATCAGTTAATAATTATTTCATATAGAATAATTCCAGCTAATAGACAAATATTTGAATTAGAAAAATAGTCATTTTGTAACTCCTAAAGAAATAATGGACCTAGGCAATGAAAATCATTCTGTGCTTAATCCATTAGGTAAAATATTGATTAATTAAAGACCAAGTCAACACCATTTAATCTCAATAACCAGTTCTAGAATCACTAAAAATAGAACAATAAGACATCATGGCCACCTATGCTAATTCAATAAGGAGCATGTAATAAAACCTATTAACTATCCTTCCTAAAGAATGAGAATAGACCCTGAGTCAATCAAGCATCCAGAAACAGCTACTCATTTACACAAAATATGTAAAGAAAAAAAAAACAAATTGAAGGGCACCACAAGAATGGAAATGGACAAATGCTAAGTATGAAAAATTTGAGCATACTGCTGTAGTTTCTTCAGTATATAAGTGGTGTGGGGGGAAAAGCCAGTATACAGTATACATTAATTTAGATTTCAGAAAAATATTAACAAAATGATATATGTTAGCCTTGTTTGGAGGATGGCTTATAAAAATCAAACGTGAAAAGAGCTTTGAGACAATTGGTGAAATTTAAGTATGGAATGGAATTAGATGATATTATAGAATCATTCTTAAATTTCTTATTGTGACAATGGTATGGCAGTTATATTAAAAGAAAAAATATCAGTGGGTGGGGTAAGATGGTGGAAGAGTTGGGACCCCAATCACCTGTCCTCACCAACTTATCTAGATCACTTTCAAATAATCCTGAAAACCTATGAATTTGGTCTAAGATTGAAAGAGAAATAGCTGGAATGCTACAGTGAGAATAATTTGCACTTCTATCAAGTACGACTTGTTTTTGGCCACACTGCACTGAACAAAATGACTAGAAGGAAAAACTCACCACAAAAGAAAGAACCAGAAACAGTCCTCTCCCACAGAGTTACAAAATTTGGATTACAATTCAATATCGGAAAGTCAATTCAAAAGCACAATTATAAAGCTACTGGTGGCTCTAGAAAAAAAGCATAAAGGATTCAAGACTTCATGACTGCAGAGTTTAGATCTAATCAGGCTGAAATTAAAAATCAATGAAATGAGATGCAATCCAAACTGGAGGTCCTAACAATGAGGGTTAACGAAGTAGAAGAACAAGTGAGTGACATAGAAGACAAATTGATGGCAAAGAACGAAACTGATTAAAAAGAGGAAAAACAAATAAAAGATCATGAGGATAGGTTAAGGGAAGTAAACGACAGCCTCAGAAGGAAAAATCAATGTTTAATTGGGGTTCCCGAGGGCGCTGAGGGACAGGTCCAGAAACTGTATTTAAACAAATTATAGCTGAGAACTTACCTAACTTCGGAAGGGAAACAGGCATTCAGATCCAGGAGATGGAGAGATTCCCCCCCTAAAATCAATAAAAAACACTCAACACCTCAACACTTAATAGTAAAACTTGCAAATTCCAAAGATAGAGAAGATCCTTAAAGCAGCAAGAGACAAGAAATCCATAAACTTCATGGGGAGAAGCATTAGAATAACAGCAGACCTCTCCACAGAGACCTAGAGGGCAGAAAGGGCTGGCAGGATATATTCAGGGTCCTAAATGAGAAGAACATGCAGCCAAGAATACTTTATCCAGCAAGGCTCTCATTCAGAATGGAAGGAGAGATAAAGAGCTTCCAAGACAGGCAGGAACTGAAAGAATATGTGACCACCAAACTAGCTCTACAAGAAAAATTAAGGGGGACCCTGTAAAAGAAAGAGGAAGTCCAAGGAAACAATCCACAAAAACAGGGATTGAATAGGTATCATGATGACACTAAACTCATTTCTTTCAATAGTAACTCTGAAAGTAAAAGGGCTTAATAACCCCATCAAAAGGGGCAGGGTTCCAGACTGGATAAAAAAGCAGGACACATCTCTTTGCTGTCTACAAGAGACTCATTTTTAAACAGAAGGATACCTACAGCCTGAATATAAAAGTTTGGAGAACCATTTACCATTCAAATTGTCCTAAAAAGAAAGCAGGGGTAGCCATCCTTACGTCAGATAAACTAAGTTTATCCCGAAGACTAGTGAGAGATGAAGAGGGACACTATCTAATACTTAAAGGATCTATCAAACAAGAGGACTTAACAATCATCAATATATATACCCCAATGTGGGAGCTGACAAATATATCAATCAATTAATAACCAAAGTTAAAACATACATAGATAATAATTCACTTATACTTGGTGACTTCAATGTAGCACTTTCTACACTCGATAGGTATTCTAAGCACAACATCCTCAAAGAAACAAGAGCTTTAAATGATACACTGGACCAGATGGATTTCACAGATATCTACAGAACTTTACATCCAAACGCAACTGAATACACATTCTTCTCAAGTGCACATGGAACTTTCTCCACAATAGACCACATACTGGGTCACAAATCAGGTCTTAACCGATACCAAAAGATTGGGATCGTCCCCTGCATATTCTCAGATCATAATGCTTGGAAATTAGAACTAAACCACAACAAGAAGTTTGGAAAGATTTCAAAGACTCGGAGGTTAAGGACTATCCTCCTAAAAGATGAAAGGGTCAACCAGGAAATTAAGGAAGAATCAAAAAGATTCATGGAAACTAATGAGAATGAATATACAACCATTCAAAATCTTTGGGATGCAGCAAAAGCAGTCCTAACAGGGAAATACATCGCAATACAAGCATCCATCCAAAAACTGGAAAGAACTCACATACAAAAGCTAAAGTTACACCTAAAGGAGCTAGAGAAAAAACAACAAATAGATCTTACACCCAGCAGAAGAAGAGAATTAATAAAGATTCGAGCAGATCTCAATAAAATCGAGACCAGAAGAACTGTGGAACAGATCATCAAAACCAGGAGTTGGTTCTTTGAAAAAATAAAAAAGATAGATAAACCAATAGCCAGCCTTATTAAAAAGAAGAGAGAGAAGACTAAAATTAATAAAATCATGAATGAGAAAGGAGAGATCACTCCCAACATCAAAGAAATACAGACGATTTTAAAAACATATTATGAACAGCTCTACGCCAATAAATTAGGCAATCTAGAAGAAATGGACACATTTCTGGAAAACCACAAACTACCACAATCAGAACAGGAAGAAATACAAAACCTGAATAAGCCAATAACCAGGGAGGAAATTGAAGCAGTCATCAAAAACCTCCCAAGACACAAAAGTCCAGGGCCAGATGGCTTCCCTGGGGAATTCTATCAAACGTTTAAAGAAGAAACCATACCTATTCTATGAAAGCTGTTCGGAAAGATAGAAAGAGATAGAGTACTTCCAAATTCGTTCTATGAGGCCAGCATCACCTGAATCCCAAAAGCATACAAAGACCCCACCAAAAAGGAGAATTATAGACCAATATCCCTGATGAACATGGATGCAAAAATTCTTAGTAAGATACTAGCCAATAGGATACAGCAATATGTTAAGAAGATTATTCACCATGATCAAGTAGGATTTATCCTCGGGATGCAAGGCTGGTTCAACATTCGTAAAACAATCAATGTGATTCATCATATCAGCAAGAGAGAAAACAAGAACCATATGATCCTCTCATTAGATGCAGAGAAAGCATTTGACAAAATACAGCATCCATTCCTGATCAAAACTCTTCAGGGTGTAGGGATAGAGGGAACATTCCTCAGCATCTTAAAAGCCATCTACGAAAAGCCCACAGCAAATATCATTCTCAATAGGGAATCCTTGGGAGCCTTTCCCCTAAGATCAGGAACAAGACAGGGATATCCTCTCTCACCAGTGCTATTCAACATAGTACTGGAAGTCTTAGCCTCAGCAATCAGACAACAAAAAGAAATAAAAGGCATTCAAATTGGCAAAGTAGTCAGACTCTCCTTCTTTACTGGTGACATGATACTCTACATAGAAAACCCAAAAGCCTCCACCCCAAGATTGCTAGAACTCATACAGCAATTTGGCAGTGTGGCAGGATACAATATCAATGCCCAGAAGTCAATGGCATATCTATACACTAACAATGAGACTGATGAAAGAGAAATTAAGGAGTCAATCCCATTTACAATTGCACCCAAAAGCATAAGACATCTAGGAATAAACCTAACCAAAGAGGTCAAGGATCTATACCCTAAAAACTACAGAACACTTCTGAAAGAATTTGAGGAGGACACAAAAAGATGTAAAAATATTCCATGCTCATGGATTGGAAGAATTAATATTGTGAAACTGTCAATGTTACCCAGTGAAATTTACACGTTAAATGCAATCCTTATCAAAATACCATGGACTTTCTTCACAGAGTTTGAACAAATTATTTTAAAATTTGTGTGGAATCAAAAAAGACCTCTAATAGCCAGGGGAATTTTGAAAAAGAAAACCATAGCTGGGGGCATCACAGTGCCAGATTTCAGGTTGTAGTACAAATCTGTCATCAAGACATCAAGATGTCAAGTGGTCATCCAGACAGTGTGGTACTGGCACAAAAACAGACACATATATCAATGAAACAGAATAGATAATCCAAAAATGGGACGTCAACTCTATGGTCAACTAATATTCAACAAAGGAGGAAAGAGTATCCACTGGAAAAAAGACAGTCTCTTCAATAAATGGTGCTGGGAAAATTGGACATCCACATGCAGAAGAACAAATCTAGACCATTCTCTTACACCATACACAAAGATAAACTCAAAATGGATGAAAAATCTAAATGTTAGACAAGATTCCATCAATATCCTAGAGGAGAACACAGACAACACCCTTTTTGAACTTGGCCACAGCAACTTCTTGCAAGATACGTCCATGAAGGCAAGGGAAACAAAGTAAAAATGAATTATTTGGACTTCATCAAGATAAGAAACTTCTGCACAGCAAAAGAAACAGTCAACAAAACTACAATTCAAACTACAGATTGGGAGAAGATATTTGCAAATGACCTATCAGATAAAGGACTAGTATCCAAGATCTATAAAGAAGTCATTTAACTCAATAGCAAAGAAACAAACAATCCAATCATGAAATTGGCAAAAGACATGAACAGAAATTTCCCAGAGGAATATATAGACATGGCCAACAAGCACATGAGAAAATGCTCTGTATCACCGGCCATCAGGGAAATACAAATCAAAACCACCATGAGATACCACCTCACACCAGTGAGAATGGTGAAAATTAACAAGACAGGAATCAACAAATGTTGGAGAGGATGTGGAGAAAGGGGACCCCTCTTGCACAGTTGGTGGGAATGTGAACTGGTGCAGCCACTCTGGAAAACTGCGTGGAGGTTCCTCAAAGAGTTAAAAATAGATCTACCCTACGACCCAGCAATTGCCCTGCTGGGGATTTACCCCAAGGATACAGATGCAGTGAAACGCGGGGACATGCCCCCCCCAATATTTTTAGCAGCAATGTCCACAATAGCCAAACTGTCTTAGGAGTCTTAGTGTCCATCGAAAGATGAATGGATAAAGAAGATGTCGTATATGTATACAATGGAATATTACTCAGCCATTAGAAACGACAAATACCCACTATTTCTTTCAACATGGAGGTACCTGGAGGGTATTGTGCTTAGTGAAATAAGTTAAACAGAAAAGGACAAACACTATATGGTCTCATTCATTGGGGAATATAAAAATTAATGAAAGGGAATAAAGTGAAAGGAAGGAAGATGAGTGAAAATATCAGTGAGGGTGACAAAACTTGAGAGACACCTAACTCTTGGAAATGAACAAGGAGTAGTGGAAGGGGAAGTGAATGGGGGGTTGGGGTGACTGGGTGATGGACACTGAGGCTGGCACTTGATGGGATGAGCACTGGGTGTTATGCTAAATGTTGGCAAATTGAACTCCAATAAAAAAATAAAAAAATAAAATATCTTGTTAGAAATAAATACTGAAGTTTTAATGAATAAAATGACATGGTATCTGGTATTTGTTTTACACTTTTTTCCTCATTGATTTATCCCAAGCACCTATGAGAATGCCTAACACTTAAGTGTTTAGCAAGTAGATGATAAGTACATTATTTCCTGTTTGTGTCTGAAAGCTAGATATTTGTATGCATTGTGTGTATTACTTCCTATGATGAATGTTCTTGTGCTTTTCTTTCCAGAATTCTCCTTACTTCAAAGTAATCTTTACTTTTATTCAGACAGGCTAATAATGGCAAGCATTTCTGAGGTAGTTGGCACAATGATATTTTTTTTAGATCCAAAGAATAAAATTCTTGGGATCAGGATTATTTACACTGAATGTATTCATCTTGTTATTATTTGTGGTGAAATAAAACGAAAACAGTATTACAATGTCCTAATGACAATCATTAGTAATACACTGATATTAAAAATAAAATATACATAAACATCACCAAAACCTACCATTACCACTTACACTACCTGTATTTCTCTAAAAGATAAATTTCAATGTGCTAACTGATGGAAATATATCAATGACTTCTATTTCCCTTTATGTAATACTGTTACATAAATTATGATCATAGTGTGTGATAGGATTGTGTACAACTATGTTCCAGTCAGTGTGCTTAGAATTCTATATAATCTCATTTAATCATCTCAATCATCCTATAATATAGACATGATTATTACTCCCATTTTATAGAAGAGGAAATGTATTCATCAGAGTTAAAGTGCTTGCACAAATAATTTTTAAACTTAGAAAATGTTCTACTTACATTTGAATTTAAATTTTATCTTCTCAGAATTTAGCACAGTTAAAACAACAGAATATAATTATATTGGGAAGAAATAGCAAAAGTATTAGACACTTTTCTGTAATTTTCATTTTGCATCCTTATATGCACTTGGTACATCAATTCTTATCATCTTACTTTTCTTCTACTACCCACCTCAAGCTCATTAGTTGTATAATTCATACATTTCATGATGGTCTTATGACGTTATTGAACTCTTTAATTCAAATATACCTTAACTAGAACCTAGGCGTGAATATGGGAAGAAATATTAAATGTTTCTTTTCTTCCTATTATAGAATTAGAAAGATAGAAAAAATAATGTATTAGTAAAACAACTCACTTCAGGCTTAAACCCACTAGAAAAAGTGGAAATGTCATGTGAATAACTGTAAAAGTTATAATTCATCCATAGAAAATTTAAAGGAGACTTTGTGTGTAAAAGAGGTATAATTATGACTAACAGTTATGACTAACAGTTTTGTCCATTGATATCACTCTTGATCAGGGCTTTCTTAGCTGGGATCTATAGATCCTCAAGAAACACATAGATAAATTTCAGGTATTCCATTAATTTTCTTTTATTTTTAAAGACTTTATTTATTCATGAGATAGAGAGAGAGAGAGAGAGAGAGAGAGAGAGAGAGAGAGGGAGGGAGAGAGAGAGAGAGAGAGAGAGAGAGAGGCAGAGACACAGGCAGAGGGAGAGGCAGGCTCCATGTAAGGAGCCTGATGTGGGACTCAATCCTGGGACTCCAGGATCATGCCCTGGGCCGAAGGCAGGTGCTAAACCGTTGAGCCACCCAGAGGTCCAATTAACATTCTTTCTCAATGAATGTAGGCAAAACCTACAGTCTGATTGGTAGTGCCTCTGATTTTGTCACCAATAAAAATCACCTATAATTCCTATCATATTTCAGTATTAAAATATGATATACATTTATTGTTCCTTTAAAATGATGGTAGTTATTAGACCTTCTATAGATTGTTCAGTATTTGAAGTTCCACACTATTACAAAGCTTTAGTAAAGTCTCTTGCACTGGAAGACATAAAGATGATTTGTAAATGAAACAGAAGGAAAAATAGAAGTGGTTCCCAACTTAAATGTTGTGATCTATTCTTGAATCAGATAGAGGAATTGGCAACTTTAACATTCTCATTGATGGTGTAACTACATGAAGCAATGGACATCTCTTAATAAAGCCAACAGATTGGTTTTGCTCATGATATGCACACTGACACTTTCAAAAGAAGATATCTTACTTTGTGAGTACCTTTTGGTACTGCAAAAGCTACTGATGTTTGGACATGATTAAAGTAGTTTTGCCAAACAAATATTCGGGGAAAGAAGCATCATACTCTGAACAGATGGATCTTCTGCAATGATTCATAATACATCTGCTTTTGCTATTTTAATGAAAAAGTGAGTCTCCTTATATCAATGCCATTCAATTTTTTTTTTACAGAGACATAGACTGGCAACAAAGACTTTTGCAATAAGAGTGTAAAAGATCTTGCAAGGACCGTAAGTGTTATCAAGAAAATCAGATACACATCTCTGAATTTCTTCATTTGTAAAGTTTTTGTTCATAAAAAATGGAAGAATAATATTATGCTCTACTCTACCACATGGAAGTTCAATGGCATTCAAGACAAGTCTTGCAGTGATTGTTCAAACCAGGGGTGAAAATTTCACTTTTTCTTAAAAAAAAAAATCTCTTGGATCACTATGAAAGAAAGAACTTATCCATTGAATAATTTACCTGGCAGATATTTTAATTATATGAATGAGACAAATCTTTCAAGATATTAGAGTTTTAGTTACCATTACAACTTTCTTCGCCAAATTTCAAATAAGGAAGAAGAGAGTAGAGATTAACATGCTTGAAGACTTTAAATGCTGGAGAAATTGCTTTGCCAAAATTGAGTGTAGATATCAAATTTTCTGTCAGTTTATTTGAAAAGAGATAGCTGCTAACACCTGAACATACATCAGAATATTTTCAAAATACATTTCTATACTGATAGCATTAACATTAAACTATAGATTCCTGATCCATCTTCTGATATAAACTGTATCAAATATGCTAACGAGCCAAAGATGAACTCATTGATTGTTAGAATGAAAGAGTTTACTACAGTTGGAGTTTGATTTAAAAAGCCTTGGACAATCTTGGTGTTCACTGTAAGAAAATTATCCTCACATTTTAAAGAGATATTAAAGCTTTAATTCAATTTTCAATAATGTCTTTGCAAATAGATATTTTCTGCTCTTGTAACCATGAAAATAAAAATAAAGAAACCTGATTAGATGCCCAAAATGACATGCATGTTGTTTCACAGGTTAATAACCTTATTCAAACTAAGCAGCAACTACCTTCACACTAAAATGTCAAACTAATTAATTTTAATTTGCTTTTCTAAAATATAGTATTACCTACACATTGATTTAAAAAATGTTTATTAGGCAGCCTGGGTGGCTCAACAGTTTAGCGCTGCCTTCAGCCCAGGGTGTGATCCTGGAGACCCGGGATCCAGTCCCAGGTCAGGCTCCCTGCAAGGAGCCTGCTTCTCCCTCTGCCTGTATCTCTGCCTCTCTCTCTCTCTGTGTGTGTCTCTCATGAATAAATAAATAAAATATTAAAAAATGTTTATTACTATATAATAAATTTAGTTTTTTAATCATGTGGTAATTCATTATAATATTTCTTTGAAATTCTATTTTATTTTATGCATTAAAATATAAATCTGAGACAGTACATACATGACACAAAAATTTATAGAACTCCTGCCCTTCAGAAGACATGAATAGACATTTTCCCAAAAAAGACCTATGGCTTCATATGACTAACAGACACATGAAAAAAATGTTCATCACTCATCATCAGGAAAATACAAATCAAAACTATAATGAGCTATCACCTTACTCCTGTCTGAATGGCTAAAATTCACAGCACAAGAAACAATAGGTGAGGATGAGGAGAAAGGGGAACCCTCTTACACTGTTGGTGGAAATGCAAACTGGTTTAGCCACTGTGGAAAATACTATGGAGGTTCCTCAAAAGGTTAAAAATAGAATTGTCCTATGATCTAGCAATTGCATTACTGGGTATTTACCCAAAGAATAAAAAAAAATACTAAATAAAACGGACACATGGACCCCTATGTTTATAGCAGTATTATCAACAATAGCTAAATTACGGAAAGAGCCAAAATGTCCAACAGCTGATGAATGGATAAAGAGGAGGTGGTATACACACACACACACACACACACACACACACACAATGGAATAGTATTCAACCATAAAAAGAATGAAATCTGGACATTTGCAATGACATGAATGGAGCTAGGTAGTATAATGCTAAGTGAAATAAGTCAGAGAAAGACAAATACCATATAATTTCACTGATATATGGAATTTAAGATGCAAAGCAAATGAACATGGGGTAAAAGAGAGACAAAGCAAGAAACATACTGTTAACTATAGAAAGCAAACTGATGGTTACTGGAAGGGAAGTGGGTGGGGGATGGGTTAAATAGGTAATGGGGATTAAAGAGGGCACTTGTGATGATTGCCAGGTGTTGTATGTAAGTGATGAATAACTAAATTCTACACCAGAAACCAATATTACACTTTGTTAACTAACTGGAATTTAAACAGAAACTTAAAATAAAATACTTGCCCTAGGTCCTGGTTACTTTTTCCCTCCTACTTAGCATGTGTCTGTGTGTGTGCACGCGCGTGCGTGCGCGCGCGTGTGTGTGTATGTGTAAAATTTCTAGTTTCCAACTGATAGATTATACTCTAGTAATTTTTTTTTTAAAAACTAGTATTCTGAACATTAAAAGAAGCACATTTCTCATTATGTTGATACTAAAATATTTTCCATCCAAATCTCAATACATTTAGAGGAAATAATGAGATATAAATGCTTGGTTATTTATAAAATATTTTCATGCCACAATTTATTCCCAGGATCAATTAGTAATAGATGTTGACTAGAGTTCATAGGCATTCTTATATTGTTTATGTATCTAGTAGTGTTTTAGTATTGATTTTTTGTCTACATCCTCTTAGTTCTTTTTTCAAATGAGTTTTGTGGCCTGACCTTGAAAAAATATCTTAATTGTATGTCTACAAGTTTATTCTAATTGTCATTGTTCCTTGTGGACTGCACCACACTAACTTGCCACTCATCAAGTCTATTTGTCTGTTAACTGACTTAATTAAACATCTCAAATGCAATTTAATTGATCCTTCTACCATTGGCAGGGGGGAACTTCCTGTCTGTCACTTAAAATGAGGTTGTTCAAAACAGTAGCAACTACAACAAACAAACAAACAAACAAAATAGTGCCACGCAAAGAAGTTAGGTGACACTGCTCTCTATTGCTAAAAATAAGGTATGTCAAATGCAAAAAAAAATGTGTAATTAAAAAGCCATGTAAAATGGCTTCACTCAGTGCATTATTCTGTGATCAAGTGAGGGAAGAGTTAAAGGTACTATGTAGCCTTACTTCTTTTTCTCAACCACAGTCATACCCATGACATTTTAAAATCCCATCTCTGGCTCCCTTTTGCCTTTCACATTGAACTTGTAATTGACCATTATGTTTCTGACAATATACCTTTCAGCCTTTCAATCACTTTGTTCAACTAAAACTATACCTGACTCTTTTATTCACCTTAGCTACTATTCACAAAGCAGTTATCAAAGTGGAGTTCTTGGACTACCAGCAGCAGCAGCAGCATCTCTCTCTGTCTCTGTCTCTCTCTCTCTCTCTCTGTCTGCCTGTCTTTCTTTCTTTTTTTGTAAGAAATACAAACTCCTGGGTCTTGGTCCAGTCTTCCTGATTAAAATGCTCTGAGGATAGAGCACAGAGGTCTGTTTTAATATCCTCTGATTTAACAAGGGATTCCAGGTTGGCTAAGTGGTTGAGCATCTGTCTTTGGCTCAGGTCAGGATCTGGGAATCCCAGGATTGAGTCCCACATCACGTTCCCTGTGGGAAGCCTGCTTCTCTCTCTGCCTATGTCTCTGCCTCTCTCTCTGTGTCTCTACTGAATAAATAAATAAAATCTAAAACATACAAGCAAAGAGATAATTGTGATGCATGCTAAAATTAGAGAACCACTGATAGATAAAAGAAATCCATCTTTAATGTTGGAGTTATATTCAAACCATTCACAACTTCTGGGAATTTTTATAGGTTATATAAACTCTCAAGGTCTTAGGTTCACTACCTGTAAACTGGGAATTAAAATACCTACTACATGGAGTATCTGAGAGTACTAAAAGTTTCGTAAAAGTGCTTCCTCACTTCTCTGAGCCCTAGGTTTCTTAGATATATGATCATAATACCATATACCTCCAAGAGTTGTATAGATTCATAAATACTAATGTTATGTTAGTACTAATACTACAAATGCAGCTTCTCACACTGGGTGGCAGACACTAAACTGAAAATAAATGTTAATTTCATTCCCTTGTACATGGTGGGTACTAGATACAAATTGTTTAATTTTAACTGATATTTTTGAAGTGTAAGTTATATTAAAAGGAAAATTCTTCTCTAAAACTTTTTGGCTGCCCATTTTATTTATTTTGTTATTTTAAGCAATATCTACTCATAGAAGTAGATGTTTTCCTTCATTTAGCATAATAATTTAAAATTCTGCTACTTATTGGAATTAAAAACAACTATGATTACCTTTGAAAAAACACAGAGTTGCCACTTAGAATCCCTTTTTTAGTTGCTAATAAATTTTTATTACTTCTGTAGTGTGTTCACAGCAAAATAACTAATTATGTTTATCCCATTGGGCAATATTTTTATGTAATTATAACTTATAATTTTTGAAGATTGATTTATAATTTTTCATTAATGATCAACTCCTACTTAGGAGTCAGGTTAATTTGTATAGCTTAGAAAATTCAAGTCATAACAATAGCTAAGTAGAAAGTGCTAGGTGTAAAGTCTTTATCATTCCCCATGTACTTGATAGAACATAAAATAAATTTAGATCTTCTTCAGAAAATGTGGAGATGTCTCTGTAATACTTGACAAGTTTTTTCTTATATCAAATACTTCATGGTATTTTAAAAATCCTCCTCAAGTTATTTATCCAATATTTTTCAAAAGCCTGCTTATGGTTGTGATAAAGATTGTTGGAGGGGAATGGGTGACGGGCACTGACGTGGACACTTGACGGTATGAGCATTGGGTGTTTTTCTGTATGTTGGTAAATTGAACACCAATAAAAATTAATTTAAAAAAATATTTAATTAATATGACGTTTTACAAAAATTAACTGTGGGTAGCTTTCAGATTAATGGAATAAAACTTGAAAAAATATGAACTATGTGTTTCTTTGCAGATAGAATGATAAAAAAAAGCACTGGCCATAAAATCACTGCTTCACAGCAGTTAGAATGGCTAAAATGAAGACAGGAAACAACAAATGTTGGGGAGGATGTAGAGAAAGGGAAACACTCTTACAATGTTGGTGGGAATATACTGGTACAGCCACTCTGGAAAACAGTACTGGAAAACAGTAGGTTCCTCAAGAAGTTAACAATAGAGCTACCTGATGACTCAGTGTTTCCACTACTGGATATTTACCCCCAAAATACAGATGTAGTGAAATGAAGGAGCACCTGTACCCCAGTGTTTATAGCAGCAATGTCCACGGCAGCCAAACTGTGGAAGGAGCCATGGTGTCCTTCAATAAATGAATGGATAAAGAAGATGTGTCAAACTGGAGTGTATTAGTCAATTGGAGAAAGAATTATCATATGGTTTCACTCATATGTGGAATATAAGAAATAGTGCAAGGGACCATAAGGCAAAGAGGGGAAACTAAATGGGAAAAAAATCAGAGAGGAAGACAAACCATGAGAGACTCTTAACTCTGGAAAACAAACTGAGGTTTGCTGAAGGGTAGGTGGATAGGGGAATGGGGTAATGGGTATTAAGGAAGGCACATGATGTGAGGAGCACTGGGTGTTATAAACAACTGATGAATTATTGAAAACTACATCTGAAACTAATGATGTACTATATGTTGGCAACTTGAATTGAAATAAAATAAAACACAAAAGGGGGTGGCACAGCGGTTTAGCGCCTGCCTTTGGCCAGGGCGCGATCCTGGAGACTCGGGATCGAATCCCACGTCGGGCTCCTGGTGCATGGATCCTGCTTCTCCCTCTGCCTATGTCTCTGCCTCTCTGTGTGTGTGTGACTATCATAAATAAAAATTTAAAAAAATTAAAAAAGTAAAACAAAAGGAAAATCCAATGGTGAGGCACATTTGGCAGACTCAGTCAGAGGAGCATGTGACTCTTGATCTCTGGCTCATGAGTCAAACCCCACATCGATTGTAGAGATTACTTAAATAAATAAATTTTAAAAATAAAATAAAAAGAATTGAGAAGCACATGAGCCCTGACAGCATCTGTATTTGTAAACTTGGGCAAGTTTCTTAACATATATCAAAACTTCTTCCCTGTAAAGTGGATTGCCTGTGAGGATAAGGCCATGTAATATGAATATAAAAACTATGCAAATGCATAATTTTGTTTCAGAATTTCCTCAGCTTATATTTAATTATACTTACGGAACAACTCCAGAAAATGAACTCATGCATATATATGTGTGTTTGTGCAAACACACTTGTCTCAAGATTATTGTCAAAATTCCACATTAGAAGAGATTCTAAATAGAATGGCTAATTAAGGCACTTCTATTTTTATTTGCTACTATAAAATTAAGGTAGGGATTACAAAAAGCAGTTTATGAAATTTGTTTTATAAATAATGGTGTATTAAATAGTTTTGTATTAAATCTCATTGTAATTATGATAAAATATATTTAATTTAAATATTTTCATGGCTTCAATACTTTTTTCATTATTAATTTGAATATGTCACAGTACATATATAGTGCAATATATATTATAGTTGCGTATCTGCATATGTATCACTCTTTTACAAACATTTTAGTGTTTTTTGTAATTATCTTACAATAGGGATATTCAAGTTATCTGCAACACTATAATTACGCTTGAACTCTTTAAATTCAGAACAAAATCTGGAAGAAAACCAAGAAATTTCATACTATGCTTGAATGTATTTCCCATAAGAAGCAAAAAGGAAGATAAAACAACAAAAACTGCTTTTCCAAAATTACTAGGAATGTGCTTAATAATAAATGAAAAGGACCTAAGGAAAAATCTCCAGGGCATGCATAACGAATTGAACATATAGAGAAATAAAATTTTTACTTGACTAGAGTCAATAATTTAATGATATCAATTGTCCTTAAGCTAATAATAAAATCTAACCCCTTTAGCTGTCCATACTTACAGGTAAAACAAAAAGATGACAGAGGAATCTTTGTTTTTATAGGTGATATTCAGACTAGTAGGGCTTGCTTCAGGATAATCAGGCAGAGACCCAGGTATTTTTTTTTATGAGATCCAGATAGTATTGCCTGATATATGTTCTGTGAGGAAATACTTAGGTGTAAGGATGTTCATCACAGTAGTACAAAAGTGAAAAATTAACACTATCAGAAATGCCCAGTGTTGATTGGTTAGATACATTAAATAACACTGCTATCATATAGCTTTGAAAATATTATATTGTAGAATAAAATTTTGACATGGTAATATAGTCATGCTGATGCTTACAGCTTACACTTCTACAGAGCTTTGCTCATGCTAGGAACTCTTAGAAATATTTAACAGATGTTAACTCATTTAATTTTCATAAAAGCTCTATGATGGGTATTACTATTATGTTCATTTTACAGATGGAAAACTGAGGCATATATATATATATATATATATATATATATATATATATATATATATATAATGACCGCGTTCACAAAACTATGAAGTAGAGGAGTTTGGTAGTCCAGTTCCAGATTTTGTATACTTGTATTTTAAGTATATAAGAGAGCATTTCAAAATAATAGTGAACAACATAATTCTAAATTTGTAAAGCAATTACATGGATACCCATTTTGTATATGTAGTGTATTTAGAAAAAAAAATGAGTTAATATGACCCAACATTTTAAGAGAGTTTATGAATTATTTTTATTTGTTTTTGGAATTTTTCTTGCTTACCAAATTCCCTATGGACCACTTATACTCTCTAGGAAAGTACCACTTTGAAATACTGAAACAGGAATGTGAATCTTGGTGTCTTAGTCTGCTCAGGCTACTATAACAAAATACCATAAAATGGGCAGCTGTTACATCAAACTCTTGTTTCTCAACGTTTTGGAGGCTGGGAAGGCCAAGATAAAGGTATCAGAAGATTCAGTGTCTGTTGAGAACTCTCTTCCTGGTCTGCAGTTGGTGCCTTCTTACAATATCTTCACATGGCAAAGAGATAGCTCTCATGCTTCTTTCTCTTTTTATAAGAACATTAATCCCATCATAAAGGCCCCAAACTCTTGATCAAATCTAACCCCTATTACATCTTACCACCAAATATCACCACATTGATGATTAGAGCTTCTTCAACATGTGAATGTTATGGGAATACAAACATTCATTTGGTAACACCTGGCATACAAAATAATATTCTAATAGAATAATGCTTGGTACATTGTAAACCAGTAAGTAACAGTTCATGCTAATGGAAAGCATCAGCAAATTGTTACGGACAACTGATTACATTTAGTGTAGTCTATGTATTTTTAAAATGTGTGGGGGAGAAGGAATGAAGGGCATTTTGTGAGAATTGCCAAATAATGGCATCCCTTACGTATAAAAATGGTATAATACAGATACAAAGAATTTAATGGTGAAAACATTTTTAAAAAGATTTTTGAGATGATTTGAAGTAACTTTAATTATTGGTTTAAAAACAAAAATTCATAGCAGCAATGCCCACAATAGCCAAAGTGTGGAAAGAGCCTCAGTGTTCACCAAAAGATGAATGGATAAAGAAGATATGGTCTATGTATACAAAGGAATATTACTCAGTCATTAGAAAAGACAAATACCCACCATTTGCTTCAACATGGATGGAACTGGAGGGTATTATGCTGAGTGAAGCAAGCCAATCGGAGAAGGAAAAACATTATATGGTCTCATTCATTTGGGGGATATAAAAAATAGTCAAAGGGAATAAAGGGGAAAGGAGAGAAAATGAGTGGGAAATATCAGAGAGGGTGACAGAACATGAGAGACTCCTAACTCTGGGAAACGAACAAGGGGTAGTGGAAGGGGAGGTGGGCAGGGGGTTGGAGTGACTGGGTGAGGGGCACTGAGGAGGGCACTTGACGGGATGAGCACTGGGTGTTATGCTATATGTTGTCAAATTGAACTGCAATAAAATAAACAAACAGATTAGGATATTAATAAAAACTGAATAAACTAAACTTTAGAATGAATTTTTGTCACTGTACATATTTACTTCAGAACTGGTGATTTTCATTTCAATATGCCACTTGCATTTTCACTTCTCCTTTAAAGTATGTTAAATGCTACATTTAATCATTTCTGTATTTGAGAAAAGTAGTACCCTTACCCTAAAATAAAATCAACAAAATAAAATTTGACAAGGATAATTAGAAAGTTCCATATCTTGTTTTAAAATGCCATCTGCTAATGTTGTTATAGAGGGAATTTTAAGCTACAAGGAATTGTATAAGTCCCATCCAAATTGGAAACACTGACTGTAATTATAAATAAGAAGAAATAATTCTAGTACTAATATTGAGAATGGTAATAATAATAATCGAAAGCCAGAACAAATATTATTATTAAATCAATTATCAATCCTAATTAATTCTATTATTAATATTAAGCAAGCAATCATTATGCCTTATGTTAAGATTTTTATATGCCTTTTCATTAAATCCTCACAACAACATTATAAGGAAGACACCATTATTTTTGCTTTTTAAGTAAAAAAAAAAAGGCTTCCATATTTAAATTCTCTGAAGTCTCATGGCTAGAAAATGATGGAATTAGGATTATATACTAAGTCTGCTTATTTCTAGAGAGTTGTGATTCTTCCTCACCCCAGATTCTTCCTACAATTTCCTAGTAGCAATTTGGAAAGGAGATAAACAAGTGAAAAGAAATTGACCCAAGTAACTCAAATAAATAATTTTGGGGGGCTCTAGGGAAATACTAAAAGTTAGTGTTCTACCAACACTGTAGCAGATACAATGAACTCTTATGTTCAGTAGCATGTCATTAATGTAGTTTTGTCTCTAGAGTTTCTGATTCTTCACTTGTAATTACTATTTTTTCTTTTTTTAAAAAAAGATTTTATCTACTTATTCATGAGAGACAAAGGGAGAGACAGAAGCATAGGCAGTGGGAGGAGCAGGCTCCTTGCAAGGACCCTGATGTGGGACTCGACTCTAGGACCCTGGGATCATGACCTGAGCCAAAGGCAGACGTCCAACCGCTAACCACCCAGGTGCCCCATAATTACAATTTTTCTTATTCCATAATTTTATTGTGCTATTTTTACTAAAGTGCTTCCTAGTGTTAATGCATTTGAAAATGCTACCATAAAATTTTATATAATCTTGGTACTCTGAAAAGAACATATTGATCGACTGGTCACTTATAATTAATTCAGTAAGTAATTCACCTGAGTATGTGTGCCTCTTATCAAATATCAGTTTCCTCTGCTCTTTAATTGCTTTTGAAAACTTATTTTGATTCTCCAAATGAAAAGGATCAACTTGTATAGCAAACAAGGCTCACACATCATCCTTTATGACTCTAACACAGCATTTATACATCACATGTTAAGTTTCTATTTTATGATGGGTTTATGAATAGATATTTTCTATCCGTGTTATGAACAATTGACATTTCTGAGATAACAATCAGTAAGAAAAAATTATATCCATTCTATGGACCTGAATGACACTAAATAGGACACATGATCTTGCTTGCTTGCTGACAGTTCCAACAATAACAGCTATTTGAGGACAGCTGTTCAGGGTTCTATGTGCAGATTTTGACCGTGGACAGAACACACCTAACTGTCCCATCGGGAGACTAAATAACTGAGCTAACTGGACACAAACTGAAAATAATTTTCAATTCCTTTTAAGGATAATATGCTTATATATGGTTCTTTATTTTATTTTTAGTTTTTTGTAATTTTTAAAAAATATTTTATTTTAAGTAATCTCTACAGCCAACATAGGCTTGAACTCATGACCCTGAGATCGAGTCACACACTTCAAGGACTGAGCCAACCAGGCGCCCCTATATATCCCTTTAAACCTTGCTGTTTATCTTTAATGTGAGACATGTATCCAAATACTTTCTCACATTCATAAATTACATCTCTTTTTTCATATTTTTTTAAATTGTTTTAAAATTTTTATTTATTTATGATAGTCACAGGGAGAGAGAGAGAGAGAGAGAGAGAGAGAGAGAGAGAGAGGCAGAGACATAGGCAGAGGGAGAAGCAGGCTCCATGCACCGGGAGCCCGACGTGGGATTCGATCCCGGGTCTCCAGGATCGTGCCGTGGGCCAAAGGCAGGCGCTAAACCGCTGCGCCACTCAGGGATCCCTCTTTTTTCATATTTTTAATTCATATTACATTCAAATTTAATTCAACATAAAAATAGTGACAATGAACACTGTATTTCTAATTTAATTATTGTTCTACGTTAAGGTAATTCAAGCTGAAGTTACATATTTCAAATGTTAAAATTTTGAATAACAAAAAAATAAATTCTGGAACCTTTCAGTTCCACAGACAATAAAAACTCTCTGACTTTTGTTTTTGAAAATCTCCTTTAAACAAAGGCTAACCTGGGATCCCTGGGTGGCACAGTGGTTTAACACCTGCCTTTGGCCTGGGGCGTGATCTGGAAGTCCTGGGATCGAGTCCCACGTCAGGCTCCCTGCATGGAGCCTGCTTCTCCCTCTGCCTGTGTCTCTGCCTCTCTCTCTCTCTCTCTCTCTGTGTGTGTGTGTCTCATGAATAAATAAATAAAACCTTTAAAAAAAAAACAGAAAAAAAAACAAAGGCTAACCTAGGGTCTAAAATAGTTAGCTTTCCTGACAGTCTCAAATGGCTTGCTGAGACTTTTTTTTATTATTATTTTTACATTTTTTCTCAAATTTTTATTTAAATTCCTGTTAGTTGGAATGCCTGGGTGGCTCAGCGGTTGAGCCTCTGCCTTTGGCTCACAGCGTGATCCCAGAGCCCCTGGATCGAGTCCGACTTTGGGCTCCCTGCATGGAGTCTACTTCTCCCTCTGCCGATGTCTCCGCCTCTCTCTCTGTCTGTGTCTCTCATGAATAAATAAATAAAATCTTTAAAAAATAAATTCCTGTTAGTTAACATACAATGTAACATTAGTTTCAGGAGTACATTCTAGTGATTCATCACTTACATACAACACCCAGTGCTTATCACAGCAAGTGCCCTCCTTAATACCTATCACCTATCTAGTCCACCCCAACTCCACTACCTCCTTTCCAGCAACTCTGTTTATTCTCTATAGTTTAGAGTGTGTTTTCTGGTTTGCCTTCCTTCTTCCCTCCATGTTCATTTGTTTTGTTTTTTAAAGTCCATATATGATTGAATTCACATGCTATTTGTCTTTCTCCAACTGACTTATTTGCTTAGCGTAATACTCTCTACCTCCATCCATGTTGTTGCAAATGGCAATATTTCATCATGATTCATATATATATATGTATGTAAGATATATAATTATTAAATAAATTTTATATATGTCATCTTTATCCATCAGTCAATGGACATTTGGGCTCATTCCATAGTTGGACAATTGTTGATAATGCTGCTATAAACATTGGGGTATACGTATCCCTTGTAATTAGTATTTTTGTATCCATTGAGTAAATATGCAGTAATGCAATTGCTGGATCACAAGGTAGTTGTATTTTTAACTTTTTGAGGAACCTCCATACTGTTTTCAAGAGTGGCTGCACCAGTGTGCATTCGTACCAACATTGCAAGAGGGTTCCCCTTTTCTCCATTCTCACCAACACCTGTTGTTTCTCGTGTTAATTTTAGCCATTCTAACAGGTGTGAGGTGATATCCCAGTGTAGTTTTAATTTGTATTTCCCTGATGATGAATGATGTTGAGCATGATTTCATGCGCTCTTTGCCATCCATATGTCTTTTTTTGAAAAATGTCTATTCATCTCTTCTGCACATTTTTAAACTGTATTATTTGATTTTGAGTTTGATAAATTCTTTATAGATTTTGGATATTAATCATTTATCAAATATGTAATTTGCATGTATCTTCTCCCATTCCATAGGTTGCCTTTTACTTCCATTGATTGTTTTCTTCCCTGTGCAGATCTTTTTTATCTTGATGAAGTCCCAACTGTTCATTTTTGCTTGTTTCCCTTGCCTCAGGAAATATATTAGCAATTTGTCATGACCAATGTTACAGAGGTTGCTGCCTACATTCTCCTCTAGGATTTTGATGGTTTCCTGTCCCACATTTAGGTATTTCATCCATTTGTAATTTATTTTTCTGTATGGTATAAGAAAGTCATCCAGTCTCATTCTTCTGAATGTTGCTGTCCTTTTATCCCAGCACCATTTGTGGAAAAGACTGTCTTTTTTTTCCATTGGATATCCTTTCCAGCTTTTTTGAAAATTAGTCAACCACACAATGTGACCATTTCTGGGTTTTCTATTATTTTCTATTGATCTATATGTCTATACCATATGTCTTGAACAGGATCATTTAATCCATTTACATTCAGAGTAATTATTGATATATATGAGTTCAGTGCCATTGTATTACACATTAAGCTGTTGTTTCTGGAGATTTTCTCTGTTCCCTTTTACTCTTTGTCACTTTTGATCTTTGTTTTCTCACTCAAAGATTTCCTTTTAATATTCTTGCAGGGGTAGTATAGTGGTCACAAACTCCTTTTGTTTTTCTTTGTCTGGGAAACTCTATTTTTCCTTCTATTCTGAATGATGTTTGCTGAGATTAAATAAACATCTCTCAGTCCAAGCCCCACTTTGAATCAGTCTGTGACCCTAGCAAGAAAATTCACCTCTCTGAGTTGCTATTTTATCATCTGTGAAATGGGGATAATAGTGATTTGGCACATGGAATTACTGTGAAGGATTACTGCAAAGCACTTGAAAAAATATGAAGTGTTATAAAGTTATTGTTAACTGTAATAATCATACTACATGTGGATATACTATGCAAAAGTTATATGTTCAGAAGTGCTATAAGTATATTGTTTAGAAGTCTAGTGAAAATTTGTGTTGGAGGCCTTTAACAGAACTAAGCTAACATTTTAGCCACAGGTGTGCATCAATAGCAATAACCATGCATTAAATGAAAGGGTTTCTTTAAAAATGGTAAAAATACAAAAAATAAAAATAGTAAAAATACAAGGGATGCTTGTGTGGCTCAACTGCTTAAACATCGAACTCTTGATCCCACCTCAGGCCTTAATCCTAGGGTAGTGAGTTCAAACCCCTTGTTGGGCTCCATACTGGGCATGGAGCCTACTAAAAAAATGGTAAAAATGTCAGATTGGGTCAAATGAGGGACAGAAACCTAAATTTTGCCACTGTGAATCAATGGACTCAATGTTTTCAAAAGGCTTTAAAAATAATACCAATTGCTACCAATGTACAGTCCGTGCATCACTGTGTCATGTACTGATTCTAGAACAAGAACAAAAATGGTCAGTGAAAAATGGAAGAATCCAAGATACTATCAATATTTCTGCCTTCTTTAACTCATAATTAATAGGTAAATTTTATCGTTAAATCAGGGTTAATAACTTTGCCACTATTTATTTTTTGGGCTAGATAATCCTTTGCTGTTGAGGACTGTCCTGTGCATTGTAGGCTGTTTAGCAATAATCCTTGGACTCTCTCCACTAGATATTATTATCACCTTTCACCTTTATTATCATAAACAAAAATGTCTCCAGACATTGCCAAGTGTCCTATGGGGATGGAGTAAGGGATCACTTTTAGTTGAGAACTACTGTCTTAAATCAATGATATTTAACCAGAATATCTTGGGAGATATTAAATAAATAATGTTTTTATATTGTTCAAGGGAATGAGACTGGGCCATAATAAGGAAGCATTGCTTAAATGGTAAACAAAATTCTGACCTGTCATTAGGTCTTTACTTCTGTGCCTCTCCCTTTTCTTTTGCAATATCTGTAGTGTGTCTTCTTCTCCTTTTCTTGTTTCCCAAATAAACCAAACTGCTGGAAGTTCTGTGAGTGCCTGAGTAACTGAGTTTTTGGATGGTGTCGATCACAGCACCATTCCCAAAGCAATATCCCTTCAAACTACATACTTTATTCTTATGGACATAACACAACTGATAACCTACTTCCTTTAATTATCAACAAGACAACCCTTCCTTTTTGTCCCTCAAAGTTTCAGAAAGGCTAAAAAAAATTTATTGAAACCATGTCACATGTCTCCTGTAGTTGGCTCTGAGTCTTGTAGCTCCCTGGGGAGACTTTGTAGGAGCGTATCATATAAGAAAAGATAATTTTTTAGACAGATGCATAGATCATGTCATATTGGCTGTTTCATTTTCAGTCTTAGCATGGTTGTAATCATGAAGCACTAGTGAATCAATTGAAGGGAAAGAATTTCATTGTCAACTGTAGTCTTTTTCTACTTTACTATTATAAGATTAGATTTCATAATGCTGAAATAAGCAAACAAAAAAGTGGAGTGGATCCATTTGTTTTTGTAAATTGAAATCAAAATGCCAATGTGCTTCAAGCACCATTGGGTTAATAATAAAAAGGTAGCAAGTATTGTTCTCCCTGTCACTAAATAAGGCCAAGGACCAGTTGACATTATCACTATATATGTTTCTGGTTTATTTTTCACAATTGTACTGAGAAAAAAGTCACATAACCATAAAACTCACTCTTTTAAATTATATAATTTAGGGATGCCTGGTTGGCTCAGCAGTTTGGCGCCTGCCTTTGGCCCAGGGCATGATCTTGGAGTTCCGGGTTGAAGTCCCACATCAGGCTCCCTGCATGGAGCCTGCTTCCCCCTCTGCCTACATCAGCCTCTTTCTCTCTCTGTGTCTCTGCCTCTTTCTCTCTCTGTGTCTCTCATGAATAAATAAATAAAATCTTAAAAATATACACATAATTTACCAGTTTTGGGGATATTCACAAATTTGTATGGCAATCATTATTATCTAATTCCAGATTATCATCAGTCCAAAATTAAACTTCACCTTTAAAGCAGTTATTTCAAATGTCCCTATCTTCTCTCTTAGAAACTAATATACTTTTATATTTATAAATTTGCCTATTCATGACGATTCATATTAATGGAATCATACAATACACATATATTGTCCTCTCATGCAGTGAGGTTCTACTATGTGCAACTATCAAACTGTTTTTCCGTAGTGGCTGTATAATTTTACATTCCCATTAGCAACATATGAAAGTTCCATTTTCCACACATCACCCAACAATTGTTATTTTGTTTCTCTTTTTTATTATAGCCATGCTAATAGGTATAAAGTGGTATCTCATTATGATTTTTTGAAAGATTTTATTTATTTATTCATGAGAGGCACAGAGAGAGAGAGAGACAGAGAGGCAGAGACACAGGAAGAGGGAGAAGCAGGCTTCATGCAGGGAGCCTGACGTGGAACTCGATCCTGGATCTCCAGGATCACACCCCGGGCTGAAGGCGGTGCTAAACCGCTGAGACACCAGGGCTGCCCTCATCATGATTTTGGTTCACATTGCCTAATATCTAAGGATACTGAGCATCTTTTCATGTACTTAATGGTCATTTCCATAGCTTCCTCATAGAAATACTTATTTAAATTTTTCACCTATTTTTAAATAGGGGTATAAGTCTTTTTACTATTAAGTTAAAAAAAATCCTTTATATATTCCAAGAGAACCTGGGTGGTGCAGTCAGTTAAGTGTCCGACTCTTAGTTTTGACTCAGGTCATGATCTCAGGATCATGAGATTGAGTCCCACATCAGGCTCTGTACTCAGTGCAGAGTCTGCTTAAGATTCTCTCTCCCTCTTCCTCTGCCCTTCCCACTCGTGCTCTCTTTCTATTTCAATCTCTATAATAAATAATTATGTATTTTTTAAAAAGTTATTTATATATTCTGTATAAATGCACTTATCAGATTATTGATTTGGAAATATCTTTTCCATTATGTGTGTTGCTTTTTCACTTCCTTGATAGTGTCCTTTGGAGTACTTTTTTTTTAAATTTTTGATGACATCCAATTAATTTTATTGTGTGTTGCTTGTGGTTTTGGTGTTATATTTAAAACAAAAACATTTTCTTATCCAATGCCACAAATACTTACTCTTATGTTTTCTTATAATAGTTTTATAATTTGATTTCCTACATTTAGATCTTTGATCCATTTTGAGTTAATTTTTGAATATGGTAGGAGTTAAGTTCCAACCTCATTATTTTGCAAATGACTATCTAGTTGTTTCAGCATCATTAGCTAAAAAGACTATTATTTTTATTTGATTATCTTGGTCAAAATATCATTAATCATAAATTACTGTCATAAATATAAGAACTTACTTGGAGACTCTCAGTTTTGTTCCATCGATCTATGCATCTATCATTATGCCAGTACCACACTATCTTGATTTCTCTAGCTTTATAGTGTAATAAATGAGGAAAGGTGAATCTTCCACCTTCATTCTTTTACAAGATAGTTTTGTATAATTGTAAACTTTTGAATTTTAATATGAATTTAAAGATCTTCTTGTTACTTTCTTTCCTTTTTTAAAAGATTTTATTTATTTACTTATTCATGAGAAATAGAGAGAGGCAGAGACATAGGCAGAGAGAGGAATAAGGTGGGCTCCCTGCAAGGAACTTGATGGGGACTCAATCCCAGGGCCCCAGGATCATGCCCTGAGCTTATGGCAGACATCCAACCACTAAGCCACCCAGGCATCCCTGCTTGTTACTGTCTAATAAAAATCTACTTGATATTTTGTTAGGAATTTTATTTAATCTATACATCAATATGGTAAGTATTGCCATCTTGATAATTTTGAATCTTCTGATCTATGAGCATAGACAATTTCTCCATTTCTTAGTTCTTTCATTTATTTTAGCAATGTTTGGTAATTATCTTTGTAAAAGTCTCATACTCCTGCTAGCATTTCACCTAAGTGTTTTAATTTTTGATAATGTTGTCAATGGAATTGTTTATTAATTTCACTTTAGATTGTTAAATTAAATTATAACAAATACAGCTGAATTTTTATATTGATCTTATATCCTGTGATTTCTTGAATTTGCTTACTACTTAGTGGCTTTTTTCAGTCTTTAAGGTTTTTACATACAGGAATATGCTGTGTTATTTTTATAAAAGGAAATCTTGCATTTCTCTATCAAAAGATGAAGAGAAAGCTGGAACTCTGTATTTCACAAAATATTGGAGAAGCCTATTACTTTTTGGAAGTGAAGTATGTTCTTAAATGTTTTGTACATAAAAGTTATATTTATATATATTTTAAAATTAAGTTAATACTGACTAATCCTCTCATATTACCTGTCTCTCCCTTTAATTTCTCTTGTGATTACTATGTAAATTTAGAGCCAGATAACTTTTTTAAATTTAAATTTTAGTTAACATACAGTGCAATATTGGTTTCTGGAGTAGAATTCAGTGATTCATCACTTACATACAACATGCCTTGCTCATCACAAATGCCCTTTTTAATACCCATCATCCATTTAGCCCATCCCTGCCTCACCTCCCTCCATCAACTCTATTTGTTCTCTAGTATTAAGTGTCATATGACTTGTTCCCCTCTCTCCCTTTTCCTTTCTCCCTACCCCATATGTTCTTCTGTTTTCTTTTTGAATTTCACATATGAGTGAGATCATATGGTATTTGTCTTTCTCGGATTTACTTCAGTTAGCATAATGTACTTTAGCTCTATCCATGTCATTGCAAATGGTAAAATTTTGTTTATTGATGGCTGAGTAATATTCCATTATATGTATATGTAATATTCCATTATATATTTAATATATAATATATATACACATATGTGTAAACACATATACACATATCCATATATCCATATATTTATATCTTCTTTATCCATTCATAAGCTGATGGATACCACTTGGGCTGTTCCCCCAATTTGGCTATTATTGGTAATGCTGCTATAAGCTTCAGAGTGCATATACCCCTTCAAATCTGTATTTTTCTCTCTGCATTTTTCTCTCCTTTGGGTAAATACCTACTAGTGTGATTGCTGGAAAATGGGGTAGTTTTATTTTTAAATTTTTGAGAACCTTCCATACTGTTTTCCAGAGTGGCTGCTCCAGTATGCATTCCTAATGCAAAAGGGTTCTCCTTTATCCCCATCCTTGCCAACACCTGTTGAATTTTGTATTGCTAATTTTAGCCATTCTGACTGGTGTGATGTGGTATCTCATCATGGTTTTGTATTGCAGTTCCCTGATGAATGATGTTGAGACTATTTTCATGTGTCTGTTAGCCATCTGGGTATCTTCTTTAAAAAAGTGTCTGATCATGTCTTCCACCCATTTCTTAACTGGATTATTTGCTTTGGGGGTGCTGAGTTTAATAAATTCTTTATACATTTTGGATACTAATCCTTTATCAGATATGTCATTTGCAAATATTATCTTTTATTCTGTAGGTTTTCTTTTAGTTTTGCTGTTTCCTTCACTGTGCAGAAGCTTTTCATTTTGATGAAGTCCCAATAGTTTATTTTTGCTTTTATTTCCCTTGTCTACAGTGACGTGTCTAGTAAGAAGTTGCTATGGCCACATTCAAAGAGGTTGCTGCCTGTGTTCTTCTCTAGGATTTTCATAATTTCTTATCTCACATTTGGTGTTTCATGCATTTGGAATTTATTTTTGTATATGGTGTAAGAAAATGGCAGTTTCATTCTACTGCATGTCGATGTCCAGTTTTCTCAACACCATCTGTTGAAGAGATAGTCTTTTTTCCATTGGATATTCTTTCCTACTTTGTCAAAGATTAGTTGACCATATAGTTGTGTGTCCAATTCTGGGTTCTATATTCTGTGGGTCTTTCACATATTACCTTTTTGTTATTTTTTTTTATTTATGATAGGCACACAGTGAGAGAGAGAGAGGCAGAGACACAGGCAGAGGGAGAAGCAGGCAGAGGGAGAAGCAGGCTCCATGCACCGGGAGCCTGATGCGGGACTCGATCCCGGGTCTCCAGGATTGCGCCCTGGGCCAAAGGCAGGCGCTAAACCACTGCGCCACCCAGGGATCCCCACATATTACCTTTTTGATGTTGAGGTATGTTCTGTCTATGTTGAAGGTTTTTGTCAAGAAAGGATGCTTTATTTTGTCAAATGCTTTTTATGCATCTATTTTAGAGTCCAGTAACTTGAGATCATTTTTTGGTTCTATTATATAATAGTTATGCATCTTTAATAAAATATTTTTTAAGATCTTATTTATTTATTTGTGAGAGACAGAGAGAAAGAGGCAGAGACATAGGCAGGGGGAGAAGCAGGCTCCCTGCAGGGAGACTGATGTGGGACTCCATCCCCACACCCAGGATCACACCCTGAGCCAAAGGCAGACACTCAACCACTGACCTACCCAGGTGTCCCATTAATAAAATATTTATATGATTTTTGGACTTCAAGATGTGTCTGAGCTTGAGCTCCAATAACAAAATAACAGTCTAAATGGCTTAAAAACATTTATTTTTCATAGTGCTATAGGCTGGGAAATCGAAGATTAAGTGTATTGTGAGAACCTGTTTCCTAGGTTGTAAACAACCACCTTTTCTTTGTGTGCTCATATACTCTGTCTTCAGTGACTGTGCATGGAGAGGAATATGTCCTTGTTTTCTTCCTTATGTATGGATACTAATCCCATGTGAAGGTTATACCCTCATGATCTCATCTAATCTTAATTACCTCCTATAGGTGCCACCTGCAAGTATCCTCATATTGGGGATTAGGGCTTCAACATGAATGGGGATAGTAGCGCACAACACGAACGTTCAGTTCATAACTGTATCCTTGTCTATAAAATGGGACTAATACCATATCACATAGAGTTATTGTGAGAATAAGATTAATCATATATTAAAGTTCTTTAATTTTCAAGCATTATAGAAAACTTGGTTGTTATTCTTTAAATTGATAGCAAAAGGAACAGTCAACAAAACTAAAAGACAACCTACAGAATGGGAGAAGATATTTGCAAATGACCTATCAGATAATGGGCTAGTATCCAAGATCTATAAAAAACCCATTAAACTCAACAGCAAAGAAACAAACAATCCAATCATGAAATGGGCAAAAGACATGAACAAAACTTTCACAGAGGAAGACATAGACATGGCCAACATGCACATGAGAAAATGCTCTGCATCACTGGCCATCAGGGAAATACAAATCAAAACCACAATGAGATATACCACCTCACACCAATGAGAATGGTGAGAATTAACAAGACAGGAAACAACAAATGTTGGAAAGGCTGTGGAGAAAGGGGAACCCTCTTGCACTGTGGGTGGGAATGTAAACTGGTGAAGCCACTCTGGAAAACTGTGTGGAGGTTCCTCAAAGAGTTAAGAATAGATCTGCCCTATGACCCAGCAATTGCACTGCTGGGGATTTACCCCAAAGATACAGATTCAGTGAAACACCGGAACACCTGCACCCCAATGTTTATAGCAGCAATGTCCACAATAGCCAAACTGTGGAAGGAGCCTCGGTGTCCATCGAAAGATGAATGGGTAAAGAAGATGTGGCATATGTATACAATGGGATATTATTCCGCCATTAGAAACGATGAATACCCACCATTTGCTTCAACGTGGATGTAACTGGAGGGTATTATGCGGAGTGAAATAAGTCAATCAGAGAAGGACAAACAGTGTATGTTCTCATTACTTTGGGGAATATTAATAATAATGAAAGGGAATATAAGGGAAGGGAGAAGAAATGTGTGGGAAATATCAGAAAGGGAGACAGAACCTGAAGTCTCCTAACTCTGGGAAACAAACTAGGGGTGGTGGAAGGGGAGGAGGGCGGGGGGGTTAGGGTGAATGGGTGATGGGCACTGAGGGGGGCACTTGACAGGATGAGTACTGGGTGTTATTCTATATGTTGGTAAATTGAACACCAATAAATGAATTTATTATAAAAAAATAAAAATAAACTGCAATAGATTTCTGTGCACTTTATCATCCTGTGACTTTGTCGAATTCTTGTATCAGTTCCAGCAATTTTTTTGCGAAGTCTTTCAGATTTTCTATAGAGAGTATCATGTCATATGAGAATAGTGAAAGTTTTACCTCTTCCTTGACAATTTGTATGCTTTTTATTTCTTTTTAGTTTCTGATTTCTGATGCTAGGCCTTCCGGTACTCTCTTAAATAACGACGGTGAGAGTGTATGTCCCTGTCTTGCTCCTGACCTGAGAAGGAAAGCTCTTGGTTTTTCCCCATTGAGAATGATATTAGCAGTGGACCTTTCATATATGGTCTTTACAATGTTGAGGAATGTTCCCTCTATCTCTAGTTTATTGAGGGTTTTTATCAAGAATGGATTTTGTACTCTGTCAAATGCTTTCTTAGCATCTATTGGGAGTATCATATGCTTCTTATCTTTTCTTTTATTAAAGTGATGTATTATGTTAATTGATTTGTGAATATTGAACCACCCATACAGCCCAAGAATAAATACCACCTAATCTTGGTGAATCATTCTTTTAATGTCCTGTTGTATTTGATTTGCTAGTATTGCTAGTATCTTGTTGAGAATTTTTGCATACATGTTCATCAGGGATATTGGCCTGTAATTCTCCTTTATAGTGGGGTATTTCTTTTGTTTTGGAATCAAGGTAATCCTTGCTTTGTATAATGTGTTTTGAAGTTTTCCTTCCATTTCTATTTTTTTGGAAGAGTTTGAGAAGAATAGGCATTAACTCATCTTTAAATATCTGGTAGAATTCCCTTGGGAATCCATCTGGCCCTGGGCTTTTTTTTTTTTTTTTTTTGAGATTTTTGATTACTGATTCAATTTATTTGCTGGTTGTGGATATGTTCAAGTTTTCTATTTCTTCTGATTTCAATTTTGGTAGCTTGTATGTTTCTCGGAATTTATGCATTTCTTTCAGATTGCCCAATTTGTTAACATATATTTTCCATAATATTCTCTATAATTGTTTATATTTCTGCAGACTTGAATGTGATCTCTCCTCTTTCATTTGTGATTTTATGTGGCTGTCTTCTCTTTTCTTTTTGATAAGCCTGGCTAAGGGTTTATCAATTTTGTTAATTCTTTCAAATAACCAGCTCTTAGTTTCATTGATCTGTTCTACTGGGGTTTTCTGCTGTTATTGTTTCTATATCATTTACCTCTGCTCTAATATTTATTATGTCCCTTCTTCTGCTGGCTTTAGGCTTATTTGATGTTCCTTTTCTAGCTCCTTTAGGTGTAAAGTGTATTTTAGGCTTTTCTTGTTTTTTAGAGCTAGACATGAGCTAGTATGTGTTTCCCTCCTGTAACCACTTTTTCTGCATCCCAAAGTTTATGGACTGTTGTGTTTTCATTTTTATTTGCTTCCATGTATTTTAAAATTTCTTTCTTAATTTCCTGGTTAGCCCATTCATTGTTTAATAAGACATTCTTTAACCTCCATGAATTTGTGATCATTCCAAATTTTTTCTTGTGGTTGATTTCAAGTTTCATAGTGTTGTGGTCTGAAAATATGCATGATATGATCTCAATCTTTTTGTACTTCTTGAGACCTATTTTGTGATCTTGTGTTTGCACCTTGTTCAGCATTTGGTGAGTTTTAACTAAGTGTGTTTTGGTCTGCTTGTTAAAAGGGGCTAGATCCTCTTTCCTCTAGAGCTTAAGCATTGCAGCACTCTATGGATAGTAGACTTGGTTGGTGTGGGGACTTTGCGCTGGTCTTCTAGGGGAGGGGCCTGCTGCTGCTCTGACCCTCAAGTACACTTGTTTTAGTTCAGAATTATCTACAGAACGCATTGTGGTGGACTCTGTGTAAGTAGGCTCAAGCCTACACTGTGGGGCACTCTGCTGCTTTATGAAGTCAGCTCTGGCTGATGGGTGAAGGGGAATGGTGTCAGCTGGCTCTCTTATCTCCAGAGAGGGGAGATTATTCCTGCCACAGATCAGGAATCCCTCACAGAAGAGCATAAAATCTCTCCTCATTTGTCCGTGGCATCCCTCAGATCTTTTCCTTCACCCTATCTGTGCCTGAGCTATCTTCCTCCTGACTGAAGGAGTGTTCCTGTGTTTTATCTCAGGTGCACTGACTGGGCTTCAAAACTCCAAATTTTAGGGACCAGGTACAGCAAGGGCCCATACAGATCCTCAGGTGGATGGTTTCATAGCACTATGGCTGGTGCCAGTTTGTCACAGAAGAGTAGTTGCTGGAATGCACAGGGGCTTGGAGTTTATGGTAAAGTACAGCAAAAAGCCAGAGTCCAGGTTAGCTGCCATCAGCAGATAGCTTTGCACACATGCTAATGAATGAGGCAGCTCAATGGTGCCTGATGGCTCTTTTTTCCCTTGAGAGGCAATGCCACTTCTCCCAATGCACTCCAAGAAGAAGAACTGCCTCTCCCAGGTGATTCTGCAAACCACTCTGTCCATTCCTGGGCCTCTGCCCTCCTTTCCCACAGGAGCACCTCTTTACCTACCAGGCTCCACCTGAATTGCACTGCTTGTAAAAACTTGCAATAATTGGCCTCTCTCATTTTCCCCATCAATGATTTTGGGAAAGTGTTTGTCTTGTTCATATGCCCTGTCTCTGTTCTCTTTCTCAAACTCTCTCTCTCTCCCTTCTCTCCTTTCTTCCTGATCAAGACTCCCTTCCCTCTACAGCACCAGGATTCTTTTCTCCCCCAGATCATGTCTTTGCATCTCCTGCCTCCCATAATGTGGCCACTTTTCTCCCCCCAGTTGTATAGTTTGTTTTTCAATCTTCAGATCAATTTCCTGGGTTTTCAAAATGATTTGACATTTATCTAGCTGAGTTCAAAGAATGAGGACAGCATAGGGTCCTTCTACTACTTTACCATCCCAACTCCTTTCCCGAATTTTTCTTAGTGATGTGTAGTTTTCATATGTTCTGTGTATGCACATTTGTTGCTTATATTTTCCCCTACATTGGCTTTCTTTTTCACTCTGCCAATGATGCCTTTTGATGAAGGGAAATTGTTATTTTAACATAATTAACATTATCAGTTTATCCTTTCGTGGTTATTTTTTGTCTTGTTTGAGAGATTTTATAGAGTATTATGAAGGTATAAAGCTATATTATCTTCTAGAACTTTTATTGGTTAGTCTTTCATATTTAGATCTAAAATTCATCTGGAATTCATTTTTGTGTATAATATGAAGTAGTTTTTTTTCCTTTTTACATATCATATTTTTATTTAAAATGCCTTTATTTTACTCTCAATTGTTTTTAAGGTAGTTAAGGGAGAAAAAATAATTCATATTATGTATTTATCATCTGCAATGTTGCCTTATCTCCTACTCTGTATTCTTCTTTAAACATCTGAATGACATTGTTTCTTTTCAGCTTGAAAAACTTCCTCTAGGATTTATTCTAACATAAGTTTGTAGGCACCAAATTATCTCATATTTATTGATAAAATGTCCTATTTCATCCTTATTTACAACAGATATTTTTAATGAATATAGAATTCATAAGAATAATTATAATATAAAAACAATATAAGAAGTAAAAAAATAATTGATACCCAAAAGAAAATAAGAATAGAGTAATAAAGAGAAAAGGAAACAGATGAGACAAATAAACAAATAGAAAAAAAATGGTAGACCTAAAGTCACTATGTCAGCTATTACATCAAAGAAAAATGGATCAAACACACTAATTAAGGCAGATATCTTTAGATTGAATTAAAAAACAAGACCTAACTATGTTGCTAAAAGACAAGTACCCTAGATATAAAAACAAGATGGATTAAAAGTAGAAATAAAGAGAGACAGAAAAGAGTATTACTGGATATAAATAGAAATATTTATACTGATGGAAAAAAGGTCAACTCAACAGGAGTACATAAACATACTAAATGTGTTTTCTGCCCTCAAAGATCTTTAAAACACATTAAACATAAATCAACAAAATTAAGGGAAAAAATTAAATCTATAATCATAATAGTAGGTTATATCATCTTCCCTTCTCAGTTATTGATAGAACGAGTAAGTAAAACTTAACAAATGTGTAGAAGACTTTAATAACACTGACAAATTGACTTAATTGATATGTATAGAAATCTGGAAAACTCACAAATTTGGAAATTAAACAACATGCTTCTAAACAACCAATGAGACAAAGAAGAAATCAAAATGGAAATTAAAAAAAAAATCTTAAAACAAGCAAAAATTGAAAGACAGCATACCAACACTTATTTGATACAGCAAATGCAGTTCTAAGAGGGATATTTATAAAAAATCTACATGAAGAAAAAGTCATGAATAAGCTAATTTTACACCTCAAGGTAGTGGAAGAAGAACAAACCGCAAAATTAGCAGAAGGAAAGAAATACGTAATATCAATCAGAAAAAATGAAGTAGAAACTGTAAATCAATTGAAAATATTGATGAAACTAAGACCTTGCTTTTTAAAAATAAGCAAAATTGCCAAAATTTTAGCTATATTAACTCAGAGAAAAGAGAGTATCCAATAACATTGGGACACCTGCACCCCAATGTTTATAGAAGCAATGTCCACAATAGCCAAACTGTGGAAGGAGCCTTGATATCCATTAACAGATGAATGGATAAAGAAGACGTGGTCTATATATACAATGGAATATTACTCAGCCATCAGAAATGACGAATACCCACCATTTGCTTCAACATAGATGGAACTGGAGGGTATTATGCTGAGGAAGTAAGTCAATCAGAAGGACAAACATTATATGTTTCATTCATATGGGGAATATAAAAATAGTGAAAGGGATTTAAGGGAAAAGTAGAGAAACTGAGTGGAAAATATCAGAGAGGGTGACAGAACATGAGAGACTCCTAACGCTGGGAAACAAACAAGGGATGGTGGAAGGGGAGTTGGGAAGGGGGGAGAGGGTGACTGGGTGACAGGCACTGAGTGGGGCACTTGATGAGCACTGGGTGTTATGCTATATGTTGGCAAATTGAACTCCAATAAAAAAATACACACACACACACACACACACACACACACACACAAGAAAGGATGTATACCACCATTTGCTTCAACGTGGATGGAACTTGAGGTATTATCCTGAATGAAGTAAGTCAATTAGAGAAAGACAATCATCATATGGTTTCACTCATACAGGGAATATAAGAAATAGTGAAAGGGATTATAAGGGAAAGGAGGGGAAATGAGTGGGAAAAATTAGAGAGGGTGACAAAACATGAGAGACTCCTAACTCTGGGAAATGAAGAAAAGGTAGTGGAAGGGAAGGCGGGTGGGGGGATGGGGTAACTGAGTGATGGGCACTGAGGAGGGCACTTGATAGGATGAATACTGGGTGTTATACTATATGTTGGCAAATCGAACTTCAATTAATTTTTTTTAAATAAATAAAAGAGGAAACACTATCCTGACATCACAGAAATACAAAGGATAACTAATAACTATTATGGACAATTGATACATCAACAAACTGTGTAACCTAGAAGAAAGGCATAATTCTTAGAAACGTATAAGCTATCAAGGCTGAATTATGAAGAAACACAAAGTTTAAGTAGGCCAAAGCTGAGTAAGGAGATTGGATCAGTAACCAAAGACTTCTCTTAAATACAGAGAAGTCCAGAATCTGATGGCTCGCTGATGAATTCTATCAAACATTTAAAAGGAATAATGTTAACCATTCTAACAGACTTCCAGAAAATTGAGGAAGGAACACTCCCAAACTCATTTTACAAGGCCAGCATTACCCTGATACCAAGGAGAGATAAAAACACTACAAAATAAAAATGAAAATTACAGACCAATGCCCCCTGACGAATATAGATGCAAATATTCTCAGTAAAATGAAAATCAACAGCAAATGAAAATCAACAGCACATTAAAAAGATAATTCACCACAATCAAGTAGGATTTATCCCAAAAAATGCAAGTATGGTTCAACATGTACCAATTGATAGTTGTGATATACCGCATTAATAGAATGAAAGATACAAAGCATGATCACATTAATAGGTGCAGGAAAAGCATTTGACAAAATACAATATCCTTTTATGATTAAAATGTTCTACAAATTGAGTATAGAAGGGACATACCTCAAAACAATAAGGCCATATACAACAACCCACAGCCAAATGTCATATGCAACGGTGAAAGATGAAAGTTTTTTCTCTAAGATTAGTAACAAGACTTGGGTGCCTATTCTCACCAATCTTACTTAATATAGTGTTAGATATCATAACGAGAGCAATTAGGAAAGACAAAGAAATAAAGGTCACATAAACTGAAAGGAAAGAAGTAAAATTGTCTTTTTATGCAGATGTTATTACCTTTTATGTAGAAAATCCTAAAATTCCTTCAGTAAACTGCCAGAACTAATAAAAAAATTAAGTGAATTTGCAGGATGCAAAATTAACACTAAAAAAAGTTATGTTCCTATACACTAATTGGGGGGGGAGGTGTTTTTTAAAAGATTTATTTATTTATTTCAGTCAGAGAGAGACAGTATGGGGGGAGGGACAGAGGATGACAGAGAGAGAAACTCAAGCAGACTCTCCACTGAGTGTGGAGCTCAATGTGGGGCCTGATCTCACAACACTGAAATCAGACATGACCTGAAACGAAGAGTGAGACACTTAACCAAGTGTACCAACCAGGTGCTGCTGGGAAAAAAAAATCTGATTCAAATAACATCAAAAATTTAAAATAATGACAAATTTAACTAAGAAGGTGAAAGATCTTACACTAGAAACTGCAAAATTTCAATGAAAAAATTTGAAGACAAACAAATGGAAAGATATCCTGTGTTCATGAATTAGAAGAATTAGTATTGTCAAAATGTCCATATTACCCAAAATTGTTTATAGATTCAATGCAATACCTCTCAAAATTCCAATAACATTTTTCTTATATATAGAAAAATGGACCCTAAAATTTATAAGAATCCAAAAAAGACCCAAATGCCAAATCAATGTCAAGAAAGATAAGCAAAGCTATAGGGGTCACTTTTCACTTATTTATCTTATTTTATTTTATTTATTTTATTTGATTAGTTTTTTAATTTTTCATTTGTTAAACTATTTTAAAAAGCAATTGTAATCAACACATTATGTTATCAACATTTTAAAAAAAGACACATAGACTAATGAACAGAATAAAGCACCCAGTAGTAAACCTCTCATCATCTATTATCAAGTAATATTTGATAAAGGATCCACAAATACAGAATGGGGCAAGGATAGTCTCTTCAATAAATGGTGTTGGGAAAACCGAATAACCACAAGGAAAAGACTGAATTTAAACCTCTATCTTACATAACTCACAGAAATGAAATGGATTAAAGACTTATATTTGGATGGGGCAGGGCACGATGGCAGAAGACTAGGGTCCCCAAGTCACCTGTACCCACCAACTTACCTAGATAACTTTCAAATCATCCTGAAAACCTTTGAATTCAGCCTGAGAATTAAAGAAAGAACAGCTAGAACACTACAGAGAGAAGAGTTTGCGCTTCTAACAAGGTAGGAAGATGGAAAAAAAAAGTAAATAAAAAATAATCCAATGGGGGAGCGCCGCCCCCCCCCCCTCGTGAGGAGCCAGGCTAAGGTCAGGCAGCAAGAGCCTCCAGGACAGGAAAGCCCAGCCCCAGCGAAACAGGAACTTTAACTTCTACCTGGGCAGAAAGGCACTTGCAGGGAACTCGGGCAGGATCCCAGGAGGGGCAATGGAGCCTCCAGGTTCTCGGGGTCACTAAGAGAGGAAGTGCTCCCCGGGGGAGAGCCACACACCATGCACCGAGCGCCATAAACAGCTGGAGTGCACACCATGCAGGGCCTCAGGGTAAGCTCAGGCAGCAGCGCTGGGCAGAGGGGGCTGTGCGGCCCATGAGTGTGATTTCAGGGGCAGAGGCCCCGGATCCCAGGGCGATGTAGGACACAGCCCAGGATCCTGTGCTACTCTTGGGACAGGCGGAGCCCAGGAGGGCCAGGACAGTGAGGATGCTCCTGCTGCCGGGTGCCCCTGAGCTGTGCAGGTCAGTACTCCCCGACCCCGGGAGCTTCCAGCCAGTGCAGACTGAGACTACAGTAGTTGCTGTGGGAGCTAACTCCAGGGCTAGAGAGCTGGCCGCTGCCAGTGTGATTGTTACTCCAGGTGCCACCCTGTGCCTGGGAGGGTCTGGGATGCCAGAGAACAGAGGCCTCACGGAGTAAACAGCTCCCACTAACCCATGCACCTGGCAGGGGACAGGCAAGCTTCCCGAGATGCACACACCTTAAGAATCAGCACAGTAGGCCCCTCCCCCAGAAGAATAGCTGGAAAGACAAGGGAAGAGGAAGTTATGGACCAAGCAACTCTGGAAAGCTCCAGGGGAAGTCGAGGGATTTACAATATATAGAACCAGAGGATACACCTCCATGTTTTTTTTGTTTTTGTTTTTGTTTTTTTATTTGTTGTTGATATTTTTTCTTCTTTTTTTTTGATTGTTTCTTTGATTGTTGTTTTTACCTTTTTTTCTTTTTTTTGTCTTCCTTTTTCCAGTACATGTTTTTAGCCACTCTGCACTGAGCAAAATGACTAGAAAGATGAACTCACCACAAAAGAAAGAATCAGAAACAGTGTTCTCTGCCACAGAGTTACAGAATTTGGATTACAATTTGATGTCAGAAAGCCAATTCAGAAGCACAATTATAACGCTAATGGTGGCTCTGGAACAAAGCATATAGGATTCAAGAGACTTCATGACTGCAGAATTTAGATCAGGTCGAAATTAAAAATCAATTAAATGAGGTGCAATCCAAACTGGAGGTCCAAACGATGAGGGTTAATGAGGTAGAAGAATGAGTCAATGACATAGAAAACAAGTTGATGGCAAGGAAGGAAGCTGAGGAAAAAAGAGAAAAACAATTAAAAGATCATGAGGAAAGGTTAAAGGAAATAAATGACAGCCTCAGATGGAAAAATATACACTTAATTGGGGTTCCAGAGGGTAACGAAAGGGACAGAATACCGGAAAGTGTATTTGAAAAAATCATAGCTGAGAACTTCCCTAACTTGGGGAGGGAAACAAACAGGCATCAAGATACAGGAGATAGAGATCCCCCTAATCAATAAAAACCACTCAACACCCCAACATTTAAAAGTGAAACCTGCAAATTCCAAAGGTAAAGAGAAAATGGGTAAAGCAGCAAGAGACAAGAGATCCCTAACTTATGGGGAGAAGTATTAGATTAACAGCAGAACTCTCTACAGAGACCTGGTAGGCCAGAAAGGACTGGCAGGATATATTCAAGGTCCTAAATGAGAAGAACATGCAGCCAAGAACACTCTACCCAGCAAAGCTCTCATTCAGAATAGAAGGAGAGATGAAGAGCTAACAAGATAGGCAGAAACTGAAAGAATATGTGACCACCAAACTGGCTCTACAAGAAATATTAAGGGGGACCCAGTAAAAGAAAGAGGAAATAAAAAAAAATCTACAAAACAGGGACTGAATAGGTATTATGATGACACAAAATTCCTATCTTTCAATAGTAACTCTGAATGTGAAAGGGCTTAATGATCCCATCAAAAACCCCAGGGTTTCAGACTGGATAAAAAAGCAAGACCCATCTATTTGCTGTCTACAGGAGACTCATTTTAGACCTAAAGACACCTATAGCCTGAAAATGAAAGTTTGGAGAACACTTTACCATTCAAGTGGTCCTCCAAAGAAACCCAGGGTAGCAATCCTCATAGCACACAAACTCAAGTTTATCCCAAAGACTGTAGTAAGAGATGAAGAGGGACACTATATCATACATAAGGGATCTATCCAACAAGAGGACCTAACAGTCATGAATATGTGTGTCCCTAATGTGGGAGCTACGAAGTAAATCAATCAAAAAGAACCAAAGTTAAGACATACTTAGATAATAATACACTTACACTGGGAGACTTAGACACGGCATTTTCTGCAAATGACAGATCATCTAAGCACAACATCTCCAAAGAAACAAGACCTTTAAATGATACACTGGATCAGATGGATTTCACAGATATTTACAGATTTTACACCCAAACGCAACTGAATACACAGCTCCTCAAGTGCATGTGGAGCTTTCTCCATAATGGACCACATACTGGGTCACAACCCAGGTTTTAACCGATAACAAAAGATTGGGAATGCCCCCTGCATATTTTCAGACCATAATGTCTTGAAACTAGAACTAAGTCACAAGAAGAAACTTGGAAGAACTTCAAACACGTGGAGTTTAAAGACCATCCTGCTAAAAGATGAAAGGGTCTACCAGGAAATTAGAAAAGAATCAAAAAGATTCATGAAAATTAATGAGAATGAAGATACAACCATTCAAAACTGTTGGGATACAGCAAAAGCTGTCCTGAGAGGGAAATACATCACAATACAAACACCCCTCAAAAAACTGGAAAAACTCAAATACAGAAGCTAACTTCACACCTAAAGCAACTGGAGAAAGACAGCAAATAAGACCTACACCACACCAAGCAGAAGAGAGTTAACAAAGATTCAAGCAGAACTCAGTTAATTAGACACCAGAAAAACTGTAGAACAGATCAACATAACCAGGAGTTGGTTCTTTGAAAGAATTATTAAGATAGATACACCATTAGCCAGCCTTATTAAAAGCAAAAAAAAAAGACTCAAATTCATAAAGTCATGAATAAAAAAGGAGAGATCACCACTAATACCAAGGAAATACAAACGATTTAAAAACCATATTATGAGCACCTATACGCAAATAAATTAGGCAATCTAGAAGAAATGGACACATTCCTGGAAAACCACAAACTACCAAAACTCGAACAGGAAGAAATAACCTAAACAGGTCAATAACCAGAGAGGAAATTGAAGTGTTCATCAAAAATCTCCCAAGACACAGAAGTCCAGGGCCAGATGGCTTCCCAGGGGAATTCTATCAAACGTTTAAAGAAGAAACCATACCTATTCTACTAAAACTGTTCCAAAAGATTGAAAGGGACTAAATACTTCCAAACTCATTCTATGAGGCCAGCATCACCTTAATTCTAAAACCAGACAAATACTCCACCAAAAAGGAGAACTATAGACCAATATCCCTGATGAACATAGATGCAAAATTTCTCAAGAAGATACTAGCCAATAGGGTCCAATAGAACTTCAAGAAGATTATTCTCCATGACCAAGTGGGATTTATCCCCAGGATGCAAGGTTGGTTCAACACTCGTGAAACAATCAAAATGATAGTCACATCAACAAGAGAAAAAACAGGAACCATATGATCTTCTCAATAGATGCAGAGAAAGCATTTGACAAAACACAGCATCTGTTCCTGATCAAAACTCTTCAGAGTGTTAGGATAGAGGGAATATTCCTCAGCATCTTAAAAGCCATCTATGAAAAGACCACAGCAAATATCATTCTCAATGGGGAAACACTGGGAGCCTTTCCCCTAAGATCAGGAACAAGACAGGGATAGCCTCTCTCACCACTGCTACTCAACATAGTACTAGAAGACCTAGCCTCAGCAATCAGGCAACAAAAAGAAATAAAAGGCATTCAAATGGCAAAGAAGAAGTCAAACTCTCCCTCTTCCTAGATGACATGATTCTGTATGTAGAAAACCCAAAAGCCTCCACCCCAAAATTGCTGGAACTCATACAGCAATTCGGCAGTGTGGCAGGATCCAAAATCAATGCCCCGAAATCAGTAGCATTTCTATACACGAACAATGAGGCTGAAGAAAGAGAAATTAAAGAGTCAATCCCATTTACAATTGCACAGAAAAACATAAGATACTGAGGAATAAACCTAACCAAAGAGGTAAAGTACGTATACCTTAAAAACTACAGAACACTTCTCAAAGAAATTGAGGAATACACAAAGTGGTGGAAAGACATTCCATCATCATCATGGGTTGGCATAATTAATATCATGAAAATGTCAATGTTACCCAGGAAATTTACTCATTTCATGCAAATCCTATCAAAATACTGTGGACTTTCATCAGAGAATTGGATCAAATCATCTTGAGATTTGTGTGGAATCAGAAAAGACCCCGAATAGCCAGGGGAATATTAAAAATAAAACCATACCCAATGCACCACAACGCCAGATTTCAGGTTGTACTACAAAGCTGTTATCATCAAAACAGGGCGGTCCTGGCCCAAAAAACAGACCATAGATCAATGGAGCAGAATAGAGAAGCCAGAAATGGGCCCTCAACTCTCTGGTCAACTAATATTTGACAAAGCAGGAAAGACTATCCACTGGAAAAAAGACAGTCTCTTCAATAAATGGTGATGGGAAAGTTGGACAGCCACATGCAGAAGAATGAAACTAGATCATTCTCTTACACCAGACACAAAGATAAACTCAAAATAGATGAAAGATCTAAATGTGAGACAAGATTCCATCAAAATCCTAGAGGAGAACACAGGCAACACCCTTTTTGAACTTGGCCACAGCAACTTCTTGCAAGATACGTCTATGAAGGCAAGGGAAACAAAAGCAAACATGAATTATTGTGACTTCATCAAGAGAAAAAGCTTCTGCACAGCAAAGGAAACAGTCAACAAAGCTAAAAGACAACCTACAGAATGGGAGAAGATATTTGCAAATGACCTATCAGATAAAGGGCTAGTATCCAAGATCTATAAGCAACGTATTAAAATCAACAGCAAAAAAAACAAAGAATCTTATTACAAAATGGGAAAAAGACATCAACAGTAATTTCACACAGGAAGACATAGGCACAGCCAACAAGCATATGAGAAAATGGTCTGCATCACTTGCCATCAGGGAAATACAAATGAAAACCACCCTACACCGAATGGTGAAAATTAACAAGGCAGGAAACAACAATTGTTGGAGAGAATGTGGAGAAAGGGGAGCCCTCTTGCACTGTTGATGGGAATGTGAACTGGTACAGCATCTCTAGAAAATTGTGTGGAGGTTCCTCAAAGAGTTAAAAATAGAACTGCCCTACGACCCAGCAATTGCACTGCTGGGGATTTACCCCCAAGATACAGATGCAGTGAAACGGCAGGACACCTGCACCCCAATGTTTATAGCAGCAGTGTCCACAATAGCCAAACTGTGGAAGGAGCCTCGGTGTCTATCGAAAGATGAATGGATAAAGAAGATGTGGTCTATATATACAATGGGATATCACTCAGCCATTAGAAATGACAAATACCCACCATTTGCTTTGATGTGGATGGAACTGGAGGGTATTATGCTTAGTTAAGTAACTCAATCAGAGAAGGACAAACATTATATGGTCTCATTCATTTGGGGAATATAAAAAATAGTGAAAGGGAATAAAGGGGAAAGGAGAGAAAATGAGTGGGAAATATCAGTGAGGGTGACAGAACATGAGAGACACCTAACTCTGGGATATGAACAAGGGGTAATGGAAGGGGAAGTGGGCGGGGGTTGTGGTGACTGGTGATGGGCACTGAGGGAGGCACTTGATGGGATGAGCACTGGGTGATATGCTATATGTTGGCATATTGAACTCCAATAAAAAATAATTTAAAAAAGACATATTTAAGATGTGAGTCCTTAAAACCCGTAGAAGAAAACACTGAGGAAGATCTCTCTGACAGTGGTCTTGGCAGTCATTTTCTGGATATGACACCAACAGCACATGTAATAAAAACAAAGTAAATAAATGAGACTAGGTTATACTAAAATGCTTTGTCACAGGAGAAGAAACAATAAACAAAATGAAAAGGCAACCAAAGGGATGGCAGAAGATATTTGCAAATTATATATTTGATAAGGAGTTAATATCCAAAATATATAAATAATTCATAGAGCTTGATAGCATGAAAACAAACATATTAGAAGATAAAGCAGAGAGGGGTGCCTAGGTGATTCAGTTGGCTAAGGGTCAAACTCTTGGTTTCAGCTCAAGTCATGATCTCAGGTTAGTGGGATTGAGCCTTGTGTCTGGCTCCATGTTTAGCATGGAGTCTGCTTATCCCTCTCCCCTTGCCTCTCTCCTTACTCATACTCTCTCTTTCCCAAATGAATAAAATCCTTTAAAAAAAAAAAAAGATAACCAGAGGAACTTAACAGATATCTTTTTTCCCAAGAATACATACAAATGGATAATAGTTCCATAACAGTTGCTCAGTATCACTAATCATCAGGTGAGTGTAAATCAAAACCACAATGAAATATCACATCACACTTGTCAGAATAGTTATTATCAAAAAGACAAGAAATATAAAGTATTGATGATGCTATGGATATAAGGGAATCCTTCTGCACCGTTGATTAAAATGGAAAGTAATACAGCTAATATGAATGCTATATGTAGCTTGCTCAAATAATTAAAAGAAAAGAGAAAGGTCCCAAATAAATAAATCACAAAGGAGAGAGGAGAAGTAACAACCAATACGACAGAAATACAAACAATTATAAGGGATTATGAAAAATATATGGCAACAAATTGGATGACATGAAAGAAATGAATAAGTTCCTAGAAAGATATAAATTACCAAAACTTAAGCAGGAAGAAAGAAAAAAAATTGAACAGATTGATAACTAGCAAATAAATCGAATTAGAAAAAAAAAAAAAAAAAACAAGAAATGAATGTCCACAGTCAGATGGCTTCACAGGCAAATTTTTCCAAACATTTAAAAAAGTTAATACCTATTCTTCTCAAAATACTACAAAAAATAGAAAATGAAGGAAAAATTCCAAATCCATTCTATGAGGCCAGCATTACCCTGATACTGAAACCAGATAAAGAATTCACTAAAAAAGATAAATACAGGGATCCCTGGATGGGTCAGTGGTTTAGTGCCTGCCTTTGGCCCAGGGCGTGATCCTAGAGTCCTGGGATTGAGTCCCACGTCAGGCTTCTGCATGGAGCCTGCTTCTCCCTCTGCCTGTGCCTCTGCCTCTGTGTGTGTGTGTGTGTCTCATGAATAAATAAATAAGATCTTAAAAAAAAGATAAATACAGGCCAATATCCCTGTTGAACATGGATGAAAAAATTCTTAACAAACTACTAGCAAACTGAATCCAACAATGTAAAAAATCATTCACTACAACCAAGTGGGATTTATTCCTGGGCTGCAAGAGTGGTTCAATATTGGCAAATCAATCAATATGATACACCACATTAATAAAGAAAGGTTAAGAACCATATAATCCTTTCAATAGATGCAGAAAAAAGAATTTGACAAAGTAAAATATTCATGCATGATAAAAAATCCTCAACAAAATAGACTTCAAAGGAACATACCTCAACATTATAAGGGCCATATAAGAAAAACCCACAGCTCATCAAGACAGTGTGGTACTGGCACAAAAACAGACACATAGATCAATGGAACAGAATAGAGAACCCAGAAGTGGACCCTGAACTTTATGGTCAACTAATATTCGATAAAGGAGGAAAGACTATCCATTGGAAGAAAGACAGTCTCTTCAACAAATGGTGCTCGGAAAATTGGACATCCACATGGAGAAGAATGAAACTGGACCACTCTCTTTCACCATACACAAAGATAAACTCAAAATTGATGAAAGATCTAAACGTGAGACAAGATTCCATCAAAATCCTAGAGGAGAACACAGGCAACACCCTTTTTGAACTCAGCCACAGTAACTTCTTGCAAGATACATCCACAAAGGCAAAAGAAACAAAAGCACAAATGAACTATTGGGACTTCATCAAGATAAGAAGCTTTTAGCAGCAATGGCCACAATAGCCAAACGATAAAGTGCATTGATCTAATAAACATTGTATTTAGTGAAAATGACCCAATATAAAAGAATACCTAAAGTATTTATTTTTTACATAAGATAATATAATTTATGGTTATATATATCAATCATGGTTTGCCTCAGGTTTGGCTGGGGCTGGAGGGAGAGACTTACAGTACAGAGCATGAGGGAAGTTTCTCTGGTTATGAGAATGTTCTATATTTTGTTTTGGGTGATTATAGTAGTGTATTCAGTAGGCAAAATTTGCCAAAAGTTGCAGTAAACATATTTGCATTTTTATGGTTCATATTACAATAAAATATATTTATTAGAAAAGAGATTTCATAGTGCTCCAGGAGACACTTCTGCAAGAAAATGTCTTTAGATTGGGGACAAAATGGCGGAGGAGTAGGGTCCTCAAGTCACTTGGCCCCAGCAAATACCTAGATAACTTTCAAACCAACTTGAACACCTATGAATATGACCTGAGATTTAAAGAGAGAACAGCTGGAATACTATAGAGAAGGGTTTTTGCTTCTAACAAGGTAGGAAAGTGGAAAAAAAAATTAAAAATAATTCAGTGGGGGAGGGGCCCCGCAAGGAGCCCAGGACAGGAAAGCCCAGCCCTGGAGAAGCGGTAACTTTAAGAATCTGCACTGGATTCTTCCCAGACAGAAAAGTGCTTAGCAGGGAAATCGGGCAGAATCGCGGGAGGGGCAGTGGAGCCTCCATTCTCCCAGAGTCACTAATAGAGGAAGTGTGCCTGGAGGAAAGCATGCCACAGACTGTGGGCCAATCTCAGTAAAGGGCTGGAGCACGCGCCCAGCGGGGCCTCTGGAGAAGCTGGTCAGTCAGGATGGAGAGGTCTGTGCTCTGCTGCCTCCAGGAACTGCGGCCCCAGGAGCGTGATTCCAGCAGCCCAGGACCTGGATCCCAGGGCACTGGGCGGACAAAGCAGGCAATCCTGCACTCCCCCCGGGACAGGTGGAGGCGGGGAGGGCACAGGACAGCAAGGACTCTCCTGCCACCAGGCGCCCCCGAGCTATGCAGATCAGTGCACCCGCGCTGCCCTGGGAGCCCATAGGCCAGTGTGGACTGGGAGACTGCGGTAGTTACTGTGGGGAGCTGACTCCAGAGCTGGAGATCTGGCAGTCGCCATTATTGTTGTTCCTCCTGGTGTCACCTTAGGCCTGGGAGGGGGGCCCACCAGGGAACAAAGGCCTCACAGGATAAACAGCTCCCACTGGGCCCAGCACCCAGTGTGGGGGTGGGCATCTCACCCAGGTGCACATACCTGAGACTCAGCATAGCAGGCCCCTCCCCCAGAAGACCATCTGGAAGGACAGGGGAAGAGCAAGTTATTGACAAAGCAGTGCTGGAAAGCTCCAGGGACTTACGGTATCTAGAACTAATGGTATCCTCTCTTTTTTTTTTCCTTTTCCTATTACAACTTGTTTTAATATAAGACTATAAATTTCTAATTTTCTATGTCTTTTCTCACCTTAACTACAATATTTTACCACCTCTTCATTTTTAAGTTTCTTCCTTTTTGATTTCATATTTCTACATTAGAGGTCTTAGATATATTTTCAACTTCTAGATTCTCTTCAAGATACTCAATTTTGGGAGATATACAAGATATGTTTTTTGTTTTGTTTTGTTTTCTGCTTTTTGTTTTCTCTGCCTCATTTTGTTCTACAATGGTGGAAGTTAATACCTTCTAAAACATGACCAGTATGCACCCAGAACCAAGTGGTATACAGTGCTGATTCATTCTGTGAGATTATATTCACTCTTCATTCCCATTCTGCCCCCCTCTTTTATTCCATTTATGTTTTGGTGGTCAATGGTGGGGTTCTCTACAAGTATTTCTGGTTTATATAAATTTGTGACTCAGCATCTTCTTACATATAGAACTTAATATACCCAGAACCAAGAGGATCACCTTCAAGGACCCCTCAGGTAGACTACATTCTCCCTCCTTACAACTTCTTCACCATCACCATCTCCCAGTACCCCCCTTTTTTCTTCTCCTTTTTTTCCTATTTTTTTCCTCTTTACTTTTGCTTTTTTCCTCTTCTTTTTTTTATTTTATTTTTTTCTCAGGATTATTGGCCTTTTATATTTTAATACTTTCTTTTAAAATTTGTTTTTCACTTTAGTGGTCCTTTGGTTTTATTTCCTTCTGATCTTTCTTTTCAATTTCTGGTCTCTGACCATGTCAAAATGATCTACGGTGAGATTTACTTAAGTTGTGGTTGATATTGATGACTCAGCCTGCTCATTCAGCCACTCTGCACTGAGCAAAAATGACTAGAAGGAAGAACTCTCCACAAAAAAAAAGAATAAACAAGTACTCTCTGCCACAGGGTTACAGAATTTGGATTACAATTCGATGTCTGAAAGCCAATTCAGAAGCACAATTATAAAGCTACTGGTAGCTCTGGAAAAAAGCATAAAGGATTCCATTGACTTCATGACTGGAGAAATTAGATCTCTTCAGGCAAAAATTAAAAATCAATTAAAGAAGATGCAATCCAAACTGAAGGTCCTAACAACAAGGTTAATGAGGTGGAAGAAAGTGTGAGTGACATACAAAACAAGTTGATCACAAGGAAGGAAGCTGAGGAAAAAAAAGAAAAACAAGTAAAAGACCATGAGGAAGGTTAAGGGAAATAAATGATAGCCTTAGAAGGAAAAATCTACATATAACTGGGGTTGCAGAGAGTGCCTAGAGGGCCAGACGGCCAGAAAGCATATATGAACAAATCATTACTGAGAACTTCCCTAATTTGGAAAGGGAAACAGACATTCAGATCCAGGAGATAGAGAGGTCTGCCCCCAAAATAAAAAAAAAAAAGACTGTTCAACATCTCAACATTTAATAGTGAAAGTTGCAAATTCCAAAGATAAAGAGAAAATCCTTTAAGCAGTGAGAGACAACAAATTCTTAATTATATGGGGAGAAATATTAAATTAACAGCAGACCTCTCCACTGAGACCTGACAGGCCAGAAAAGGTTGGCAGGATATATTCATCATACTAAACGAGGAGAACATGCAGCCAAAAATACTCTATCCAGCAAGGCTGTCATTCAGAATAGAAGGAGAGATAAACAGCTTCCAAGATAGGCAGAAACTGAAAAAATATGTGGCCACCAAACCAACTCTACAAGAAATATTAAGGGGAACCCTGTAAAAGAAAGAGGAAGCCCAAAGAAATATCCTACAAAAACAGTGACAGAATAGGTATTATGATGACACTAAATTCCTATCTTTCAGTAGTTACTATGAATGTGAATGGGCTAAATGATCCCATCAGAAGACACAGGGTTTCAGAATGGATAAAAAAGCAAGACCCATCTATTTGCTGCCTACAGGAGACACATTTTAGACATAAGGACACTTCCATCCTGAAAATTAAAGGTTTGAGAACCATTTACTATTCAAAAGGTCGTCAAAAGAAAGCTGAGGTAGCAATCCTCATATAAGTTAAATTAAAGTGTATCTGAAGGACAGTAGTAAGAGATGAAGAGGGACATTATATCATACTTAAAGGGTTAATCCTACAAGAAGACCTAACAATCATGAATATTTATGCCCCTAATGTGGGAGCTGCCAAGCATATCAATCAATTAATAACCAAACTAAAGACATGCTTAGATAATAATACACTAATAGTAGGAGATTTCAACACGGCATTTTCTGCAAACGACAGATATTCAAAGTGTAACATCACCAAAGAATAAAAGAGCTTTAAATGATACTCTGGACCAGATGTATTTCACAGATGTATATAGAACTTTACATCCGAACGCCGATGAATACACATTCTTCTCAAGTGCACAAAGAACATTCTCCAGAATACACCACATATTGGGTCACAAATCAGGTCTCAACCAATACCAAAAGATTGGAACTATCCCCTGCGTATTTTCAGAACACAATGCTTTGAAACTAGAACTCAATCACAAGAAGAAGTTTGGAAGAAATTCAAACACATGGAGGTTAAGGAGCATCTAGCTAAAAGATAAATGGGTCAAGTAGGAAATTAGTGAAAATTTTTTAAAAGATTCATGGAAACTAATGAAAATGAAAATGCAACCCTTCAAAATATTTGGGATACAGCAAAAGCAGTCATAAGAGGGAAATACATCACAATATAAGCATCCTTCAAAAAATTGGAAAAAACACAAATACACAGCCTAACCTCATACCTAAAGGAACTGGAGAAAGAACAGCAAATAAAACCTACACCAAGCAGAAGAAGAGAGTTAATAAAGATTGGAGCAGAACTTAATAAAATAGAGACCAGAAGACCTGTAGAACAGGTCAACAAAACCAGGAGTTGGTTTTTGAAAGAATTATAAGATATATAAACCAATAGCCAGCCTTATTAAAATGAAAAGAGAAAAGACTCAAAGTAATAAAATCATGAATGAAAAAGGAGAGATCACTACCAATAGGAAGCAAATATCAATGATTTTAAAAATGTATTATGAGCAGCTATATGCCAATAAATTAGGCAATCTAGAAAAAATGGATGCATTTCTGGAAAACCGGAAATTGCTAAAACTAGAACAGGAATAAATATAAAACCGAAACAGGCTGATAACCAGGGAGGAAATTGAAGCAGTCATCAAAAACCTCCCAAGACAAAAGTCCAGGGACAGATGGCTTCCCAGGGGAATTGTATCAAATGTTTAATGAAGAAACCATACCTATTCTATTAGAGCTGTTCCACAAGTTAGAAAGAGATGGAATTCTTCCAAACTTTGAGAGAGGTAGATAAGAAACTAGGGGCACAAGAAATTAACTGCCTAGGAAAGGAAAAATAAAATCCATTCCACCATTCAGCTATTAGTAGAATTTACAAAGTTATAAAATGTAAACATTATTCAACCAGTGAGAACAATAAAACTATATTCAAGTGGTGGGAGAAAGAGAAACATGTATATGGGTGTCAGGGAAGAATAACTGTGTGTGAAAGAATAACTGTGTTTTAGTTTAGTCCATTGCTAACCTAAAGAAAAATTTACTACAAATTCAGCAATGTACAATAAATTAAAAAAAATAACAGTATGTAGGTTAGAAATCTTATATGGATCTCACAGGTCCAAAATCTACATGCCGACAGGACTAAACTCCCATCTAGAGGCTCTAAGGGAGAATCTGTTTTCATGATTATTCAAATTTTTCTTGGTTCATTATATGACTAATGTTTCTTTTTCCTTACTGCCCATCAATTTATGGGTGTTTCCATTTTCTAAGGGCTATCTTCATTCCTTGATTCATGTCCCCCTTCCTTCATCTTCAAAGATGACAATGACATGTTTCTCAGTCACATCTCCCTGTGACACACAGGTTCCCAGGACTGGGGGACCATTATTGTGCCTACCACAAACTAAATTCTTATTGTCCCTTTTCATACATTAATATATAATGCCTAAAACTGGGAAACTCTGATTATTCCCTTAAATTCTCCTTTGCCACAAAGGAGAGATGACATTTAGAAGTGACTAGTAAAGCTTAGTCTTCCACATTTCTGCAGGAATTGCAGGACTGGGACATTCTCTACCACCTCACCATTCCTTCTAGTGCATCATGGTAGACTGGAAAAAGTTTGAGATTTATCGTCAGACCAAACTATCAGAATCCTAAGCCCACCAATTACTAACTGAAACTAGAGCTTAGAAGTTACTTGACCTCTCTGAGTTTTAGCTTTCTCCTTTATAAAATGAGGATATATGAAGATTAAATGTGATATCTGTATATTTATAAAGAAAAGAGGTCTGAATTAATTGGAAGTTAAACATTCTTTTTCCTGTATGATGTACCTATTTTTGTTTTAGGGGTTATAAATAAGGAAGACATAACTGTATACTTTAGCAAAGAGTAGTCTTTCACACTTCTGTTGAATAGCCCGAATATTAACATTCCCATAAGCTTTCAGAAATTGTCACAGCACAGTTGTTTTTTTAGATGGAACCCCCAGTGACTAATTCTTATTAGACCTTACCTATCAAGTATTATCTTCTTTTTTTTTTTTTTTTTGCCTTCTTGAGAAATTTTATTATCTTAACTGCTTGGTTTTTGAAAGTATTTGACCGTTTTTACAATTGAAAGGTTACAGTCAGGTGAATGCTGTTGACAAAATAGGCTTTCACATTATTCCAGGCATGTGATTACCTAATGACAATCACTTTTTTTAAAACAACTTTATTAACCATTTACCCCGTTTCATTCCAGAGTGTTCTCTTTTTTTTTTAATTTCACTCCAACTTTTATTTTTTATATAATAAATTTATTTTTTATTGTTCAATTTACCAACATACAGAATAACACCCAGTGCTCATCCTGTCAAGTGCCCCCCTCAGTGCCCGTCACCCATTCACCCCCACCCCCCGCCCTCCTCCCCTTCCACCACCCCTAATTCGTTTCCCAGAGTTAGTAGTCTTTATCTTCTGAGCTCTGCAGGATTGATCCAACTGTTTTGATGGTTAGATTTCCTGTGACTCAGTGGTACTTAACTTTCAGTCACATGACTTCTTTAATATGGATCAGCTCACATTTTACACCCAAAATTAAAGGTAACTCTCTGGAAATTCTAATCCAATTCACCTTAGGTGGTGTGAATAGACCTTGCTGCATGAGATTTACAAGAAAATAATATGGTACCTATTAATACGCGGATTCCTTTTCTCAAGTGCCTTCATGTTATGATGTACTGTAGCAAAGGGAATTGCATTTGGTGAGTATGTCTTGGGAGGAGGTTGTGACTTAACCAGAGACCATAACAATGGTTTTGAGTCCTACAGTACACCATTTGTTAGTATTGCTTGATCACTAGTACTTCTACTCCATCATTAAGTGGTTTTAGGAACAGTTAGATATCAGAGAGCTCCTTATGATCAGAGACCATATCTTAATTGTTTTACTATCCTTGACAAGTAAACAATGCCATGTACATGAATAGAACTTAAAGCATGTTTGTTAAAAGGTGAAAAGATCACAATTGCAGAAAAATAATCATTGACATTGAGAGAGGAAGGCAGACATTCCATGGTTTTTATATTCAGACTGACTATAACAATTTATATCAATACCTAGAAATAATGAGGGAAGGTACAGAGTCTCAGTTCCTTCATGGTAGATTTTCTTATAGCTAACACAACTGTGTGAATGACTGAGGCTGCCACATGGGCAAAAAAAAAAAAAAAAAAAAAAAAAAAAAAAGCATTGAAACTAAATGCCATATACATGAAAATAATGAGTTGATTTAAAACTTGGTTCCTTTTGCCCTGTCTCCCATTTTTTTGTATCAGCCCGGCATTATAGCCTATCTATTTCTGTTCATATTGTATAGGATGCTTCAGTTTGGAAACATTGTGGATTTTTCAGAGAATCTTTGTCTTATGAAAGGAGGCACCTCATAATGTATGTTGATGTTTTTTTTTTTTTAAAGACCAACCTTCTGGAAGGAAGCAAAAAGAAAAGTTTATTTTCTAAAAATAAACAACATGGCATATTTAAATCATGTACACAATGTAGATTTCTTGGCGAGTGATTCCTGATTTCAGCATGTATGCATAACCTGCTTTTAGTGTCATTGAAATTGCAAACTAAATTTAATAGAAAATGAAGACAAAAAAGGAAATCCTCCCTCTCTGCAGCACCACATGATTCATTATATTAGTCCTTTAATAGCAGAGTAAACACTGCAAAGATGAAACTTTAAGTTTTTGATTGCTTTAAACATATGGCTAAGAATAAGCTTGTATGGATCATTTTATTGCTTTAGCATAATTTAGTTTTCTAAAGACCAATATATCTTTGAACTGGAGGGGATACTTTAGAAAAAAACAGCAAATGTGATACCTGTCAACAAGGATAAACATGGTATTAATGAAAGTGTATGTTAATGCATTAAACTAGTAGGATATCAGCGGGATATCAGTTTCATTGCCAACTGACTTTTAGAAATGATCCACCATTTGAATTAGTGTTAGTGATAAATTATTTCCAAGTAGTATTAATCATACTCACTGGGAAATTAAAATGTCATAAAATGATAAAGTGTTAAAGAAACAGTATCTCACATCTACACCTGCATATGCATAACAATATCACCACAGTGTTTCCTCATAAACATTCACGACTCTATTTTTAACATGGTATTCAATGATGTAAGTTATTTAACATTCTAGTCATTCTTTTATCAATCTTCAATAAAATTAAGCATCTATAATTTTTAAAAAAGGTATATACCATATTGTGATCACTGTTTTTCAAAAATAGCTAAAATGAAAAAAAGCCCCTTATTTTTTTCCACTGATTTATTCTGGTAGGTATTCTTTTAGTGGACACACGAGTTTAAAAAAAATATGATTGCAAAGATTCTAATTGAATAGGGCTTACACATCATTCTGCAAATGAATTAATCTTTCCCTTGTTTCTTTTCAAGAGAATTGTAGATTATGTGTACTCTTTAGAACTTAACAAGGAAAGTCAGTAGAATAGAGCCTTTAATCTCAGGAGTATTCTTTATTCCTTATTTCTTTCCCCGTATGATTGCATTTTGGAATATTAGTACATTATAAACACAATTTTGTGCACATATAGTGTATATTAAGACTCCAGGTTTAACTGTATAGTTATCTGATTCATAATTGGAAGTAAAGTCAAACTTTAAAGAAAAAGGAAATATTATAAAATATTACATAGCTCTCCTAACTCAGTAACTTATTAGGAAGGTCAACATTTTAAAATGTTTAAAATGTATTATATTTAACGAATGAAAAACATTCATTATCAAAATTTTTAGGATGAATTAGAAGTACAAGTACAGATAGGTGAATTATGCAGACTGTAAACTATGTTAGGGGAAGAAATTTATGACTATTAAAATATTTTTAAAAAACTAGAAAGAATGGTGGCTTTGATTACTAGTCTTCCTTTCCCAACATAATCTAGTTTACAAGAAGGGATGTCATTGAAGCATAATGGATCCTAGTTAATAGTTCAAAAGTAATGGCTACGTTCAAATTAACTAGCTGCATGTTTTCCAAACAAACCTAGTCAGGAAATGAATAGTTTCTACCTTAGTTTAATCTTTTCAAGCAGTCATTTCTAGATCCAGGCAGTCTTAATTTCATTATAACATGACTAAATAACTTTTGCCACGATGTACTATTCAGATCAGGGAACTAATGGCCACTGATAAGAGCATTCCCTGAGGAATGTGAAGTTTAATATTTATAATCATGAGGCTTTTGTTTCTATAATATATTTTTTCATAAAAGTATACAACATGTTAACCATTGGGTTTTTTCAACCAAAAATTGAATGCAATCTATTTAAAAGTAGATCTTTAAAATGATCAGGTCTTTTTTAGCTAGGAAAACAACAACAAACAATAACTTTACCTAGCCTACTCACCCATTCTAGAAGTGTCTCTTTTTCTGTTTACCAAACTTCTCTAATATTTAGTCTCTAACTCTTGTCCTCCATTTTCTTACCACCCACACTCTTTATTCTCTGAATCTGGTTCAGGATCTCATAACTCTGCTGAAAGCCTTTGTCTAGAAGGTCATCCAATCCAACAGACTTTTTTCTGTTCCCAATATATAATCAGCATTTTACAGTTTGATGTGTTTGATATTCTATCGTCCTTGGGTTTATTGATGCTGCTTTATCTTTATGAGTAGATTTAACCACTTTATATTTTGGTATATAATTGTTTCCTATTTTCAATGTGTTAGAATATAAATATTTTATGAAGCTATTGAGTCTTTCAGAAAAGTGTTTTTGCAATAAAATTCAGCTTTAGTAACAATGAAGATTAGCCCCTATGTTCTGGATGCTCATATACCTTTTAATCTCTTTTGATTGCAGCTGCACTCAAGTTTTTGTACTTCCCTGTGTCCATATGAAGAAGTGTCCTCTATCTGCCTGGCTGGGTATTTCTTTAAGATCTCTGCCTAGCCTGCCTTGTTTACTATTATGTCCTCAGAGAGTAGCATAACACTTAACATATAGCTTGTTTTCAATGAATACATACTAGATGAACTAATCTGTTACATAAAAAGTGTATAACATTAACTAGGAAGTTATCTGTTTCATCAAATCTCGAAGGCCAATATTCTAGATGATAGGAATTTTGTAAAAACTTGACAGTTTTAGGATACAGTGAAGAGTTAAAAAAATATTGAAGGTAAGCTGTTCCAAAAGAGGCCATTTTAGTATTGCTAAGAAAATTATTATACTTTATTTAAAATAATAGCTACCTTGGCTAGCAGTAAGAATGTATTTTACAAGGAAATTTTGGCTCATTGTCAAATATGTAGTCATTTTTTTTTTTCTGTTCTCAAAATCAAGATACTTGGGTTTCACACTGAAATGGAGACATAGCCAGGTACTTTACCTTCTTCTCTAGCCATGATAAAAATCCATCTCATGCATTTGAATAAAAAAAATCAAAACAAAAGATCCTCCAAAATTATTGGAGGCAGGAGAACTAAAACATCTTTTTGATTATCTGAATCAGGTGGATAAAGAGCCCTTGGATGAGACAGAATTAAAGCCCCTTACAGCTGCAAAAAACTGGAAAGGTCTCTGATACTAAGAGGCTTGGTGTTGTATAGTTGACATAATCGAGGCACACTCCCAGGTAATGATTTACGATTAAGTTTGAATGAAGGGTTCTAAATGAAACCTGGAAATAAAGACTAGAGTCCAGACAGGAGAAATTTAATAATAGAAAAGCAAGCAGGAAATGCATCAAATAGTAAATATTTACATATTTTTTCTAAAAATGTGTCTAATGATTAAGTTTCAATGTTAGTTCTTTTAACAGAATATTCTGTTTTTTCACAAATGCATAAAAACTTGCATATCTCAATCTTCTGCAAAGCAGCATTACCTTTAGTGTATTCTTCAACCTATGTTACCATGACTATTGCACCTGGTGATATACTCTAAATGAAAGTTTAAATATTTTGAAGAGTATGTAAATGTCTTGGAAGTTTATCATACAAAACAAAATATGTAAACTTTCACCAGATAATATTTTAGCCTTGTAGTCCATTACTAATTCCTCTTCATTCTTCCTTCAAGTTAACAATTGAATGCTTATATCAGGCTATTTGGTGATATTCCTGCATCCAGTCTCCCAAATAACACATCCAGTAGATTTCTAGCAAGTGATACCATTATATTGTTTCAGATGACAAGTCCAAATATCTCTGTCTTTCATGATTTAAACTTGACTTATTCTAACTCTACAGCCTTCATCCTCACTAAAATGTGTCCCCTGGATCCTTTCCCACTGGTCACTCACTATTCAATTATTTTGCTTCTTCAATTATTGTAGTCTGATTTGTAGATGCCACTTCCACCTGTGTAAATTTCATTGACATTCAGGTCAAGCTCTACCATCCTGCTTAAAGGCATCTTAAGTTTCTCTTGAGACAAATCACCTTTCTTTTCATAATCTATACAATATTTAAGAGTTAATAATATATAGCTTACTTATGAATTACATCCTATCGGGTTTTTAAGCTGTTGATTCATGCATGTTAGTTTTATCTCTCTAATAAGAGAGATAATTAGATTTTAAACTTCTTAAGGATAGGGATTGTTATGGTATATCCCTGAATTCTTCCTTCCATATCTTCAGTATTACATAGTAGGTAAATTGTTAATGTGTTATATTAAAGGCTTCCATACATAAGAAAATTATTTTGGTTACAGTTATTTAAAACACTATTTTAGCTTTGTGTATGGTGCAAGAAAATGGTTCAGTTTCATTTTTCTACATAAGGCTGTCCAATTTTCCCAGCGTCATTTATTGAAGAGACTGTCCTTTTTCCAGTGGGTATTCTTTCTTGCTTTGTCGAATATTAGTTAACCATACAGTTGAGGATCCATTTCTGGGCTCTCTATTTTATTCCATTGATCTATGTGTCTGTTTTTGTGCCTATGATAATGGTGATGATGATCACAGCTTTGTAATATAGCTTGAAGTCTGGCATCATGATGCTCCTAGCTTTGGTTTTCATTTTCAACTTTTCTCTGGCTATTCAGGGTCTTTTCTGGTTCCATAAAAGTTTTAGCATTATTTTTTCCAGCTATGTGAAAAATGCCAATGGTATTTTGATAGGGATTGCATTGAATGTGCAAATTGCCCTGGGTAGCATTGACATTTTAACAATATTTATTCTTCCAATCAATGACATGGAATATTTTTTCCATATCTTCATGTTCTCCTCAATTTCTTTTATAAGTGTTCTGTAGTTTCTAGAGTACAGATCTTTTTCCTCTTAGGCAAGGTTTATTCCTAGATATCTTATTGGTTTGGTGCAATTGTAAATGGGATCAATTCCTTAATTTCTCTTTCTTCTGTTTCAGTGTATGGAAATGCAACTGATTTCTGTGCATTGATTTTATATCCTGCCATGTTGCTAAATTCCACAATGTTCAACATATATAAATGATCGTTGTAGACTCTAAGAATTGTGTTTTGTATGATCATAATAATGGTTTCCACCCTCTGCTGATAAACTTCTGACAATATGAACCCTTTGTTATGAAAAATTCATTATGTGTTCATCTTGAAGAATTTCTAAAAACTAATTTAATTATTTGGAAAGGCTTTACAAGTTACTGAATCATTTTTAAATTAATAGCAACACTAATACTTTAGGAAGCTTTTTTATTAGACTCTAAAATGCTAATATGTTTCTAGTAAGCAGGGATTATTACTGCTTCTGAAACTAGAGAAACCAGGGTATCTAATGTTTAAGTGACTTTTCCTAGTTTTTATGTTTCTACAAGCCCCCTAGTAAGGATTTTTTTTTCCTAGTAAGGATTTGAATCAGATACTTAATCATTGCTCTCCAAGCCATATATCAACATCATCTTGGCTTTGATCCTTGTAGCATATCTTAACATTTCACTGTAAATAAGAGATACATTTATATTTGAGGCTCCAGTGGTGGCATGACTTTGCACTAAAGCATTTATATTTTTTGCCCAGAATAAAAGATATATATTTTCAAGATGACTCCCTAAAGTTAAGGAAACCGTGTGACCATGAAACAGTGTGACCATGAGCTAAAACAAAATGGAACCTATTTGTACAGCAGATTTTGTACATATCAGATGGATAAAAGAGAACTAACATTTTTTTGTATACCTAATACATCCCAGGAACTGTACTTGGTGTTTTAATGCTTAAAAACTAAAATAATACTGCTAAATGGAAATTATTATCTCCTTTTTATAGACACAGAAACTGTGACTTAAAGAAGATAAATGACTCATCCAAGGCACTTAACTAGTAGATAACAGAAGTCAGATTTCAACTGGATATATTTGATTTTCAATGTTATTAAAGATACATATTCAATCAGTCACAGAGGAAATTTATCATCTACCATCATCTAGAATCTGTGATACAAACAGAATATTGGTCTGGAAAGATTACCCAATCTCTCTGAAAGACAGCCAACTTGATCTTATTTTATCTGTTTATAGGATGTTCAGCCTGAAATATGGAATAGTGGTCATCAAAAGAGAATAAAAAGGAAAACTTTTCACTGAAGAAATAACTTGATCCATAACTTCTTAAACTAAAACTTTAGTTACGGAAAATAACCTCATCATCTCTTCCTAAAAAAATTGCGGTCGTGCATTCTATTCATATGCAAAGTAAGTTAGTAAATTAGACTGTGTACCAAAAATTAATAAAGAAGACTAATCCCAAATTATCCATTGTATTTATAACTTATTAACTCTTTGTTTCTGTATTTTATGCTAAGAAAATATTAGGTTATAAAAATTTAGTTTTTCTTTTTAAGAAGTTGGCTTACCTGGTTAATGATGAAAAAGAGGAAAGGGGGAGACAATATTCTTTGTACAAATAGCATAATTTTAATATAGCACATGAACAGATATTTAGCATATTATAGCCATTTGATTTACAGCAATTAAATAAGACAAACATGCTTATTTATAAATATGGCATCTTTTTCCTCCATTAGATGGCACAGCTTCTGAAGACAGGGATCATGCTTTCCTCATTCCTTTATCTCCTGAAATACTAACCTGAGCTTGGGTACTTTCACATTGGAAGTATGCAAAAGTTTCATTGTATTTAAACATGAAAAGTAAAAATAGCACCTAGGTGGCTCAGTGGTTGAGCATCTGCCTTTGGCTCAGGTCGTGATCCCAGGAATTGAGTTCCTCATCAGGCTCCCCACAGGGAGCCCGCTTCTCCCTCTGCCAATGTCTCTACCTCTCTCTCTGTCTCTCTCATGAATAAATAAATAAAATCTTTTTCAAAAAAGAAATATTACAAACTGCTATTGGAGAGTAGAAAAGGAAGTGACTAAGTTTAGCTAGCAGATTAGAAAAGATCTCAGAGAAAATGTTGTATTTGAAGAAAGTCTTCAGGGATAATAGACACTTACTTAGCAAAGAAAAACATAAACTGGCATTCCTGGCAGGGGGAATAGTGTGTACATGGCTTCAGATATTTGGAAAAACAACAAATTTTGGAGAATTGAAAAGTAGCTTGACCTAGAGCATATGAACTGAACGACAGGAGTTGATGTGTAAGAGACAGGCTCAAATCAGGTTACAAGGGTCTGTGAAATCACATCTAAGGAGATTGTGTTTATCAGTGGACAGTGAAGGATAATTATAAGGCACTATTTAAGTGTCATGCTCAACTCTGTGGTGAGATAGAATTGGTAGAGTTTTCATAAAGTGAACTAACACCTTCAGCATGGTTCCATAACTCATACAGAAATTCTTCCTCCTCTATTCAGGTCAAATGTGCATGCATCCAGAAGTTTTCAAAGAGGTAAATACTGTGATGAAAATCCTATGCATTAAAGCAAGCTAGATGAGAAGGTATTTGACTGGAGATGTTTGCCCAATAACAGTCTGAAAGGGATAAAGGTGAGTATCCCAATAGCAATTGCAAGGACTCAACTCTCTGAAGGCCCCTGCTTTTGTTTGTTTTTCCTGGTTGTTCTTAACGTAGAAAAATCAGAGATCCTCTAGATTGAAAGGGTATATTAGAGATCATCTGGTCTAGTCTTCTCTCCACACATGAATTCTTATACATCTGCCTACCATGAAGAAATTAAGTCTCTGGTTAAACAGATTCAACAATGAACAGTCAATCACTTGTGAGGAAGGTCAGTTTAATGTTTGGCAATTTTTGCCACTGAAAATATTTCCCTTAAAAAATCAACATTTTTCTGCCTCATCTGTAACCTAATGCTTCTAATTCTGCCACTGGGAGAAAATAGTTAAATTATTTTCTTCTTTTTTAAGGTTTTATTTATTTATTCATGAGAGACAGAGAGAGGCAGAGACACAGGCAGAGGGAGAAGCAGGCTCCATGCAGGGAGCCCGGCTTGGGGCCTTATCAGGCCCTGGGCTGAAGGCGGCACTAAACTGCTGAGCCACCCAGGCCCAGAAATTCTTTCCTACATAACATTTTTTAAATACTTGAGGATAGCTACCATATCTCTTTAATTACTGTATTTAATCACATACACCCTAACCAAACTGTTAGAATTGATAAAACTGGGTCGGATTATTTGATGGATTTTTCTGGGCCCAGGAGACAGCATTTCCTTGATAATGGTTTATTTATCTACACAGTACAGAAATAAATTTGGATGAGCATTTTTCTTACTACTTTTAAATATAACTATCACCTATTTTTCTAGAAAAATCCAAGAAACAGAGCATTTGATGTTCTTGAGTTCCCTATCCTCCTAGAGTAAATAATTAAGGAACAATTGTGTAAGATGAGCCATTTATGCACAAATCTGAAACCTAACATCATCAGGGGAAAAGGAAAGTAAATTTTTCAGTTGCTCATGTTTGATGTCCCATGCAGAGCAGGATATATGAATGATACATATATCTGCAGGGGTTTGATTATTCTTCTGTGTAAATTAACTTCCATTTAAATTTTGTAAAAATAAGATTTGAGGCATGTTTTGTTCATGCTTTCAAGACAATTACACTAAGCCACTTAACCAAGATGACATCATGTGATGTTTCTAAATATTTAAATTGGTAATCTACAGATGAAAAAAAAAAAAACCTAGTAAATAGAATTAAACTCTTGTAGAGGAAATGATCCAGATGGACCATTAAGCCATTAGGAAGCTATATAAGGATGAAAGCGAGGGGGGAAATGCAGTAGAACAACCCTTCTCCATAATGCAACAAATTAAAATACTAATAACTGTTCAGGCATCATTTAACTGGTCAAATTCTCTTAAATTGCTTTCAATTTCATACATTTGTGCTAGGATACAAATGTAGACTCATGTCAAAAGGAATCATAGAAACGGCAACAGAAGATCTAGTTGAAACAAACTAAACTACATTAATTATAACTCCAAAGCTGAATAATGAAGTAATTGCATTGTAAATGTTAGAAAATATTAGTCTGACCAGTGCTCCTTATTATATCAGCAACTCAACTTCTATTACCATGAATATGATCTACTTTTCACATACCATCAAGGAAGGAGGATGGAGAACGCTGTGAGAACTTAAATATAAATCAAACAAATGCTAACTTCATTATTAACTGGATTATTTCTCCTGTCTCGCACTAAAAATATTGGGCTGAAATTTCTCTCAGACTCTTGTATTTATCCCTTTGGGTTATTACAACAGCCAAACCACTATTAATTCCTGTATCTATAATGAGACACTGACAGAGTTTAAAGAAGCATTTAAAGCCACACCTACCAACCACTGGGTTGGTTGTTCTTCTGAAAAAGTTGCTATCATTGATCCATGGCCCCATCAATTGGATCCATTCTGGCAATCAAAGTTGTTAATGAAAGTTATATGAATAATAATCTTTACACAATTCAGAGAATATCATTCATGTGTATCCCAATAACTTCCTTGAAACATATATGAAATAGAAGTAAAGAAAGAGACAGAGAGGTATAGAGAGGACAAATCTATGCAAAATCTTTAAGTGTACAAAAAGAATTATATTCACCCAATATTTTGTATATACAAGGTGCTCAATAAACATTTGCTAAATTATTCAATTATAATTAGGCAGATTTTGAATAATGAAAATTTAATAATGTTTTCAGTTTTACAATCCAGTGATTTGGTCAAGACAATCAGGGCAGTGTCAAAGCTTCTGTCCAAGGTGTTTACCATGGAGGTAGGAGTCTAGCTATGTAAGCATTCAGAGTATCCTAAAGAGGTCAGGGATGATCAAAAAGAAGACAATTATTTAGCAGGGTAAATGACACTATGAATGGTTATTCAAGAGTATTCTCTTTTATTTTTATGTATTTATTTTTTGTGTTCCAGTTCACCTCCATTTTTTAAATTTATTTTTTATTTTTTAATTGGAGTTCAATTTGCTAACATATAGCATATCATCCAATGCTCATCCCATCAAGTGCCCCCCTACGTGCCTGTCACCCAGTCACCCCAACCACCCACCCAGCTCCCCTTCCACCACCTCTAGTTCATTTCCCAGAGTTAGGAGTCTTTCATGTTCTGTCTCCCTTTCTGATATTTCCCACTCATTTTCTCTCCGTTCCCCTCTATTCCCTTTCAATATTTTTTATATTCCCCAAATGAATGAGACCATATAATGTTTGTCCTTTTCCGATTGACTTACTTCACTCAGCATAATACCCTCCAGGTCCATCCATGTCAAAGCAAATGGTGGGTATTTGTCGTTTCTCATGCCTGAGTAATATTCCGTTGTATACAAATACGAATTCTCGTTTATCCATTCATCTTTTGATGGAACACTGAGGCTCCTTCCACAGTTTGGCTATTGTGGACATTGCTGCTATAAACACTGGGGGGCAGGTGTTCAGGCGTTTCACTGCATCTGTATCTTTGGGGTAAATCCGCAGCAGTGCAATTGATCTATTTTTAACTATTGAGGAATCTCCACACAGTTTTCCAGAGAGGCTGCACCAGTTCACATTCCCACCAACAATGCAAGAGGGGTCCCCTTTTGCCACATGCTCTCCAACATTTGTTGTTTCCTGCCTTGTTAATTTTCCCCATTCTCACTGGTGTGAGGGGGTAACCTCATGGTGGTTTTGATTTGTATTTCCCTGATGGAAAGTGATGCGGACCATTTTCTCATGAGCTTGTTGGCCATGTCTATGTCTTCCTCTGTGAGATTTCTGTTCATGTCTGTTGCCCATTTCAATGATTGGATTGTTTGTTTCTTTGGTGTTGAGTTTCAGAAGTTCTTATAGATCTTGGATACTATCCCTTTATCTGATAGGTCATTTGCAAATATCTTCTCCCATTCTGTAGGTTGTCTTGTAGTTTTATTGACTGTTTCCTTTGCTGTGCAGAAGCTTTTAATCTTGATGAAGTCCCAATAATTCATTTTTGCTTTTGTTTCCCTTGCCTTCATAGAGGTATCTTGCAAGAAGTTACTGTGGCCGAGTTCAAAAAGGGTATTGCCTGTGTTCTCCTCTAGGATTTTAATGGATTCTTCTATTATATTTAGATATTTCATCCATTGTGAGTTTATCTTTGTGTATGGTGTAAGAGAATGGTCTAGTTTCATTCTTCTGCACGTGGCTGTCCAATTATATCAGCACCATTTATTGAAGACACTGTCCTTTTTCCAGTGGATAGTGTTTCCTGCTTTGTTGAATATTAGTTGACCAGAGAATTGAGGGGCCATTTTCACATTGTCTATTCTGTTGCACTGATCTATGTGTCTGTTTTTGTGCCAGTACCACACTATCTTGATGATCACAGCTTTGTAGTACAACCTGAAATCTGGCATTGTGTGATGCCTCCAGCTTTGGCTTTCTTTTTAATATTCCCCTGGCTATTCTGGGTCTTTTCTGGTTCCACAAAAATCTTAAGATGATTTGTTCCAACTCTATGAAGAAAGTCCATGGTATTTTGATAGGGATTGCATTGACTGTGTAATTTCCCTGGGTAACATTGACATTTTCACAATATTCATTCTTCCAATCCATGAGCTTGGAGTATTTTCCATCTCTTTGTGTCTTCCTCCATTTCTTTCAGAAGTTTTCTGTAGTTTTTAGGGTATAGATCTTTTACCCTAAAGATGTTAGGTTAGGTTTATTCCTAGGTATCTTATGCTTTTGGGTCCAATTGTAAATGGGATTGACTCCTTAATTTCTCTTTCTTCAGTCTCATTGTTAGTGTAGAGAAATGCCACTGATTTCTGGGCATTGATTTTGTATCCTGCCACACTGCCGAATTGCTGTATGAGTTCTAGCAATCTTGGGGTGAAGTGTTTTGGTTTTTCTATGTGCACTATCATGTCATCTGCAAAGAGGAAGAGTTGACTTCTTATTGCCAATCTGAATGCCTTTTATTTCTTTTTGTTGCCTGATTGCTGAGGCTAGGACTTCTAGTACTATGTTGAATAGCAGTGGTGACAGTGGACATCCCTGTCGTGCTCCTGATTTTAGGGGAAAGCCCCCCAGTGTCTCCCCATTGAGAATGATATTTGCTGTGGCTTTTCGTAGATGGCTTTTAAGATGCTGAGGAATATTCCATCTATCCCTGAACTCAGAAGATTTTTAAAAAGATTTTAGTTATTTATTAATGACACACACACACACGCACACACACACACACACACACACAGGCAGAGGGAGAACAGGCACCATACAGGGAGCCCAACATGGGACTCGATCTGGCACCTCCAGGATCACGTGCTGGGCAGAATGTGGCGCTAAACCGCTGAGCCACCTGGACTGCAGGCTTTGAAGAGTTTTATCAGGAATGGATGCTGTGTTTTGTCAAATGTTTTCTCTGCATCTATTGAGAGGATCATATGGTTCTTGTTTTCTCTCTTGTTGATATGATCTATTACATTGATTGTTTTACGAGTGTTGAAGCAGCCTTGTGTCCCTGGGATAAATCCTACTTTGTCATGGTGAATAATTTTCTTTTCTTTAGTTTTTTTTTAAGATTTTATTTATTTATTCATGAGAGAGAGAGAGAGAGGTGGAGACAAAGGTAGAGGGAGAAGCAGGCTCCATGCAGGGAGCCCGACGTGGGACTTGATCCCGGAACTCCAGGATCAGGCCCTGGGCCGAAGGCAGGCGCTAAACTGCTGAGGCACCCAGGCGTCCTGTGAATAATTTTCTTAATGGACTGTTGGATCCTATTGGCTAGTATGTTGTTGAGATTTTTTGCATCCGTGTTCATCAGGGATATTGGTCTATAATTCTCCTTTTTGGTGGGGTCCCTTTGGTTTTGGAATTAAGGTGATGCTGGTCTCATAGAACGAGTTTGGAAGTACTCCATCTCCTCTATCTTTTGGAACAGCTTTAGTAGAATATGTATGGTTTCTTCTTTAAACGTTTGATACAATTAATTACCCTGGGAAGCCTTCTGGTCCTGGACTTTAGTGTCATGGGAGGTTTTTGATGACTGCTTCAATTTCCTCCCTGGTTACTGGCCTGTTCAGGTTTTCTATTTCTTCCTGTTCCGATTTTGGTAGTTTGTGGTTTTCCAGAAATGCGTCCATTTCTTCTAGATTGCCTAATTTATTGGCTTATAGCTGCTCATAATATGTTTTTAAAATCATTTGTATTTTTTGATATTGTTTTTTTCTTATTTTTATTTTTTAATAAAAAATTTACTTTTATTGGTGTTCAATTTGCCAACATACAGAATAACACCCAGTGCTCATCCTGTCAAGTGCCCCCCTCAGTGCCCATCACCCATTCACCCCCACCCCCCCGCCCTCCTCCCCTTCCACCACCCCTAGTTCGTTTCCCAAGGTTAGGACTCTTTATGTTCTGTCTCCCTTTCTGATATTTCCTACCCATTTCTTCTCCCTTCCCTTCTATTCCCTTTCATTATTATTTATATTCCCCAAATGAATGAGAACATATAATATTTGTCCTTCTCTGATTGACTTATTTTACTCAGCATAATCCCCTCCAGTTCCATCCACATTGAAGCAAATGGTGGGTATTTGTCATTTCTAATGACTGAGTAATATTCCATTGTATACATAAACCACATCTTCTTTATTCATTCATCTTTCAGTGGACACCGAGGCTCCTTCCACAGTTTGTCTATTGTGGACATTGCTGCTATAAATATTGGGGTGCAGGTGTCCTGGCGTTTCATTGCATCTGTATCTTTGGGGTAAATCCCCAGGAGTGCAATTGCTGGGTCGTAGGGCAGGTCTATTTTTAACTTTTTGAGGAACCTCCACAGAGTTTTCCAGAGTGGCTGCACCATTTCACATTCCAACGAACAGTGTAAGAGGGTTCGCTTTTCTCCACATCCTCTCCAACATTTGTGGTTTCCTGCCTTGTTAATTTTCCCCATTCTCACTGGTGTGAGATGGTATGTTATTGAGGTTTTGATTTGTATTTCCCTGATGGCAAGTGATGCAGAGCATTTTCTCATGTGCTTGTTGACCATGTCTCTGTCTTCTTCTGTGAGATTTCTGTTCATGTCTTTTGCCCATTTCATGATTGGATTGTTTGTTTCTTTGCTGTTGAGTTTATTAAGTTCTTTATAGATCTTGGAAACTAACCTATTATCTGATATGTCATTTGCAAATATCTTCTCCCATCTGTAGGTTGTCTTTTAGTTTTGTTGACTGTATCCTTTGCTGTGCAAAAGCTTCTTATCTTGATGAAGTCCCAATAGTTCACTTTTGCTTTTGTTTCTTTTGCCTTCATGGATGTATCTTGCAAGAAGTTACTGTGGCCAAGTTCAAAAAGGGTGTTGCCTATGTTCTCCTGTAGGATTTTGATGGAATCTTGTCTCCCATTTAGATCTTTCATCCATTTTGAGTTTAACTTTGTGTATGGTGAAAGAGAGTGGTCTAGTTTCATTCTTCTGCATGTGGATGTCCAATTTTCCCAGCATGCTTTCTAGAAATGCGTCCATTTCTTCTAGATTGCCTAATTTATTGGCGTAGAGCTGTTCATAGTATGTTTTTAAAATTGGTTGTATTTCCTGGTGTTGGTGTTGGTAGTGATCTCTCCTTTTTCATTCATGATTTTATTAATTTGAGTCTTCTCTCTCTTCTTTTTAATAAGGCCGGCTAATGGTTTATCTATCTTATTAATTCTTTCAAAGAACCAACTCCTGGTTTTGTTGATCTGTTCCACAGTTCTTCTGGTCTCTATTTCATGGAGTTCTGCTTGAATCTTTATTAACTCTTTCTTCTGCTTGGTGTAGGTTTATTTCCTGTTCTTTCTCCACTTCCTTTAGGTGTGAGGTTAGCTTCTGTATTTGAGGTTTTTTTCCAGTTTTTTGAAGGATTCTTGTATTGTGATTTATTTCCCTCTCAGGACTGCTTTTGCTGTATCCCAAAGATTTTGAACCCTTGTATCTTCATTCTCACTCTTTTCCATGAATCTCTTTAATTCTTCTCTAATTTCTTGGTTGACCCTTTCATCTTTTAGCAGGATGCTCTTTAACCTCCACGTGTTTGAATTTCTTTCAAATTTGTTCATGTGATTTACTTCTATTTTCAAAGCATTATGGCCTGAAAATATGCAGGGAACAATCCCAATCTTTTGTTATTGGTTAAGACCTGATTTGTGACCCAATATGTGGTCTATTCTGGAGAGAGTTCCATGTGCACTTGAGTAGAATGTGTATTCAGTTGCATTTGGATGTAAAATTCTGTAAATATCTGTGAAATCCATCTGGTCCAGTGTATCACTTAAAGTTCTTGTTTCTTTGGAGATGTTGTGCTTAGAAGGTCTGTCATTTGCAGAAAGCACCGCGTCTAAGTCTCCCAGTATAAGTGTATTATTATCTAAGTATGCCTTAAGTTTGGTTATTAATTGATTAATATACTTAGCAGCTTCCACATTAGGGGCATAAATACTCATGATTATTAGGTTCTCTTGTTGGATAGATCCTTAAAGCATGATGTAGTGTCCCTCTTCAATGCTTACTACAGCCTTTCGTGTAAACATTATCTTATATGAGGAATGCTACTCCAGATTTCTTTTGAGGACCATTTGAATGGTAAATGGTTCTCCAACCTTTCATTTTCAGGCCCTTAGGTCCAAAATGTGTCTCTTAGATGGGTCTTGCTTTTTATCCAGTTTGATACCCTGTGTCTTTGATGGTATCATTTAGCCCATTCACGTTTAGAGTAACTATTGAAAGATATAAATTTAGTGTCATTATAATACCTATTCAGTCCCTGTTTTTATGGATTGTTTCTTTGGGCTTCCTCTTTCTTTTATCAGGTCGCCCTTAATATTTCTTGCAGGGTCACATATTCTTTCAGTTTCTGCTCCTTCTCTCCTTGTATTCTGAATGAGAGCCTTGCTAGATAAAGTATTCTTAGCTGCATGTTCTTCTCATTTAGTTCACTGAATATATCCTGCCAGCCCTTTCTGGCCTGCCAGGTGTCTGTGGAAAGTTTTGCTCTTAATCTGATATGTCTCCCCATATAATTTAAGAATCTCGTGTGTCACTGCTTTAAGGATTTTCTCTTTATCTTTGGAATTTGCAAGTTTCACTATTAAATGTTGAGACGTTGAATGGTTTTTATCGATTTTGAGGAGTTCTCTCTATCTCCTGGATCTGATTGCCTATTTCCTTCCTCTGATGAGAGAAATTCTCAACTATGATTTGTTCAAATATATTTTGTGGTCCTCTACCTCTCAGCCTCTTCTGGAACCCCAGTTATAGGTAAATTCTTCCTTATCAGGCTATGATTTTCTTCCCTAAGCCTCTCTTCATGGTCTCTTAATTGTTTTTTCCCTTTTTTCCTCAGTTTCCTTCCTTACCATCAACTTGTCTTATAAGTCACTCACTCTCTCTTCCACCTCATTTACCCTAGCAGTTAGGACACCCAGTTTGGGTTGCATCTCAGTTAATCTATTTTTAATATAGACCTGATTAGATCTCAATTATGCAGTAAAAAAGATTTTAGAGTCATTTATGCTTTTTTCCAGAGCCACTATTAGCTTTATAATTGTGCTTCTGAATTGACTTTCTGACATTGTATTGAAATCCATATTCTGTTTACTCTGTGGCAGAGAATATTGTTTCCTGTTCTTTCTATTATGGTAAATTCTTCCTTCTAGTCATTTTGTCCAGTGCAGAGTTGCTGTATGGTCCAGCTGATTCAAAAGTATCAACTATGACCTAAGTATAATATACATTAGTTCATTTTGAAGAGGCCAGAGACCAGAAAATGAAAAAGAATAACAAAACCAAATAAAAGGACCACTAACAGGTAAAACCAATTTTAAAACAAATTAGTAAAAATAAAAAGGCCCAAACTCCCAAAGACATAGAAAAAAAAGAGGAAAAAGATAAGAAAAGGGATGGGGTACCCAGGGATGGTGGTGGTGAAGAAGTGGTAGTAGGAGAGAGAATGTAGTCTACCTGAGGGGTCCTATAGGGTGATCCCCTTGGTTTTGAGTGTATTTTGTTTTGTATGTTAAAAGATTCTCAATTCCAAATGTATATAAACCAGCAATACTTATATAAAGCCCAACACTGACCACAAAAGCATAGGATAAAAGAGGGGGGCAGAATGGGAATGAAGAGAGAATATAATTTAACAGAACGAACCAGCACAGTATTCCACTTGGTTCTGGGTGTATGCTGGTCATGTTTTAGAGGTATTAACTTCTGTCATTGTACAAAAAAATGAGGCAGAGAAAGCAAAAAACACAAAATGAGAACCCATATCTCGTATATCTCCCAAAATTAAATTGAATACGTTGAAGGGAATCCAGAAGTGAAAAATATATCTAAGACATGTAATTGTAGAAATATGAAAGTCAAAATGAAAAAAAAAACTTAAAAATGAAGATCTGGTAAAATATTGTATATACAGTGGGAAAAGAGAAAAAATATTGGAAATTTTTAATCTGATATAAAAATGAGTTGTAATGGAAAAAGGAAAAATAATTTTTTTTAAAAAAAGTATCCTCTCTATATACTATTTTCCCTCTATTTACCCTTGGTCCTGGAGCTTTTCAGTGCTGCTTGGTTAAGAACTTGTTCTTCCCACCCTTCTTCCAGCTGGTCTTCTTGGGGAGGGGCCTGCTGTTCTGATTCTCAAGTGTCTCTGCCTGGGCAGAGATTCCCCATCCCTTGTCGGGTGCTGGGCTCAGTGTGAGTTGTTTATCCTGTGAGGCCTTTGTACCCTTGAGGCCCTCCCTCTCCCAGGCAAAAGATGAAACAAAGAGGAAAAACAATTGCAGTGGACATATTTCCATCTCTGGAGTTGAACTCCCCATGAGTAACTAATGCAGTCTCCCAGTCTGCACCGCCTAGATGCTCCTGGGGCCGGTGTGAGTGCACTGACCAGCACAGCTTGGGGACACCCAATGACAGGAGATTTATTGCTGTCCTGTGCCCTCCCTACTTCCATCTGTCCCAGGGGGAATGCAAGATTGCAGGCTTTGTCCACTTGGGGGCCCTGGGGTCCGGGGCCCTGTGCCACTGGACCTGCACTCCTGGGGGCCACCTCTCCTGAAGGGATCTTTCCCTTCACAACCTCCATCCGGAGCTGGCCAGCCTAACCTACTGGCTTCTCCCAAATGTCCCGGAGGGCTGGAACGCTCCAGCCCTTTACTGATATTGGACTTCAGTTTGCGGTTTGTGGGGAGCTTTCCTCTGGGTGCACTTCCTCTAATAGTGTCTCTGGGATTCTTGAAGCTTCACTGCCCCTCCTGAGATTTTGCCGGATTTCCCTCCTAAGCACTTTTCCGTCTGGGGAAAATTCCTGTGTGGATTTTTAAAGTTCCCGCTTCTCCAGGGCTAGGCTTTCCTGTCCTGGAGGCTTTTGGCACTCCGTTTTAGCCCTGCTATAGCAATTATAATTGCTAATTGCAATTATAATATTGAGTAAACTAGGCTTTAATATATTGATATTATTACAACTTGAAACAATGTTGAGTGGAAAAAATTGCAATATATTGCAAAAGATATGATTTATGTTAATTTCAAGAAGTGACCCAAAGCAGTATAGTATACACTGTTTGTGTGTGTATATAAATACATGTGTGTATATGTTAGTATATTGTGTGTATAAAAATACATTATACTATATATTCTATATATCTAGATATATACATATACATAATCAGCTTGATCTACATTTTTTATCTACATTTATAATCAAAAGTGTCTTAGTCAAAATGACAAATACTAGCATTCATTAATTTTGGCAGGCAAATGAGATTTTGCTATTTTATCCTGTGTGCTTCTTTAATTTTTAAATCTTGCAAAAATTAAAATTAAATTTCAATTCAGACGTTCTTTTCCCAACTTCAGAGTATGTAATTAGATCACCAAGTTGAGTCCCACAACCTCAATTAATTAGCATCTTCACTAGCATGTTAGACACATTATATCAAGCCAAGATGATATATTATATAAAATAGAGCCAAAAACCTTCAAAAAGAATGTGTTGCTCTCAGTCAACATCAATCTTATGTCACATCTCCATTTTTGTATCTCAACAAATTTTGTAATAAGGGCTACTGCCTTATAGATTTAAATAATTTAAAAAATTACCTGTTTAACAAAAAAATGAATTCAATTTGCAACATTTTCAAAGTTAGGATGAATGAAAAAAGGAAGTTTAGGATTTTTCCCAGCTCATTAGAAATTTCAGTTAACTGGAATATCCCATAACCTAAATATTATTATCTTGAATGTGGGTTTTAGATGGAAATAAATCTGCAGGGGGGGTGCATATTTGAGCTGGTGCAAGCATTCCAAAGGCATTCATTTCCATATGAATAATTAATATGGTAATTATAAATGGGTCATTTATTCATAGAAATCAGATCCACAGTTCTACTTTGTAACAATTTGCTAGTCATGAGTTTATAGTTTTTAATGTACTGGAAAGTAATAAAACTCTATTTCATTAAGAATTGTATTTAATTCAGAATTTGCACAAATCCAGCTTTTCATTTAACTCACTTTATTTGTATGCATGTTTTCCTGAATTCAGATGCAGGTATTGATATAGACCATATTTTCAATTACTGAGGTTCCAGAGATATCTAGATAACATATTATGAAATGGGAGGAGATATTTTATTATCAGCTTTGGTTCTCTAGACCAGTGGTTTCTGGAATATTGCATTTAATATAAGAGTTATTTTATTTTATTTTATTTTATTTTATTTTATTTTATTTTATTATGTTTTATTTTTATTTTATTATTATATTTATCTTTTCTTAAAGTAAATTGTGGTATACATAACTGTGAAATATTTTTCAGACTCTGACACCTTATTTTTTAGAGCAGTTTTAGGTTTACAGTAATACTGAGAGGTTGGTACAGAGATTCCCCATACACTCCCTGCGTCCACACGTATGCATAGCCTTCCCCAACATCACTCACTACAATGATACAATTTTTATCAAGGATGAGTCTACATTTATACATCACAATCGCTCAAAGTCCATCATCTATTTTAGGATTCACTCTTGTATATTCTATGGTTTAAATAAATGTATAATGACATAAGTCTATTATTAAAATATCATACAGAATATTTTCACTGTTTCCTAAATCCACCATGCTCTGCCTATTTATGTTTACCTCCTCACTCCAAGTACCACTAATATTTTTTATTGTCTTTATAGTTTTGCCTTTTCCAGAATGTCATATAGTTGGAATCATACAATATACAGCCTTTTCAGATTGGCCTTTTTCACTTAGTGATATGCATTTAACTTTCTTCCATATCTTTTCATGATTTAACAGTTCATTTAATTATTGCACTGAAAAGTAATATGTTATCCAGATGTACCAAAGTTTATTCATCCATTTACCTTCTGAAAGACAACTTGGTTGCTTCTGTGATTTGGAAGTTATGACTAAACTGCTATACTTACCTGGGTTCAGGTTGTTGTGGGAACATAAATTTTCACCTCTTTTAAGTAAATACCAAAGAGCATGATTGCTAAATTTATGGTAAAAGTATATTTAGTTTTGTAAGAAATCAACAAACTGTCTTCCAAAGTATCTATTCATTCCCACTGGCAACAAATGTATTTCTGTTGCATCATATCCTCCTCAGCATTTGGTGTTGTCAATGTTCTAAAAGATATGTAGTGATTCCTATTTGTTGTTTTAATTTACATCACCCTGAAGGCAAATGATGTGGAGCATCTTTTCATTTGTGTACTGTCATCTGTATATCATCTTTGGTAAGGTTCTATGAAGGTCTTTGGTTCATTTTTTAATTAGATTGTTTATTTCCTTATTGTTGACTTTTAAGTGTTATTAGTATATTTTGGATAACAGTCTTTAATCAGATCTGTCCTTTGCAAATATTTAAGTCTCTCATTTGTCTTTTCTTTTTCTTGGCATTGTCTTTTTCAGGGCAGTAGTTTTTTTTTTTATTTTAATGAAGTCTGATTTATCCATTATTTCTTTCACATATTGTGCCTTTGGTGTTGTATCTAAAAAAGACACCACCAAACCCAAAGTCATCTAGGTTTTCTCTTATGCTATCTTCTAGGAGTTTTATAGTTTAATATTTTGTGTTTAGGTCGGTGTCCCATTTTGAATTTTTTTGTGTGGAATGTGTAAGGTTTGTGTCTACATTCACTTTTTTTTGCCTGTGAATATTCCATTGTTTCAACATCAGTTTCTGAAAACACTGTCTTTGCTCCATTGTATTTTCTTAACTTGTTTGTCAAAGATCAGTTGACTATATTTTTCAGGATCTATTTCTAGGCTCTCTAATCTGAATTTATTTTTAAGAAAAAAAAATAAGAAGGGCCTAAATTGGGTTTTCAATCTTTTCATGTTGTAAAAATATTAAAGAAACAGCTACTATCACATATTATCACAAAAGAAATGTTATTTTAACATCCAAAGAATAGTAAAGACATAATCTCAGAAACAAAACAAAACTCCTTTCAAGTGAATGATTTTAATTTTTTTAAAAACATCTTATATTATCCTTACGTTTCTGATTTTGCTTTCAGCCAGTGAAACTTCATTTTCACGCAGTATGCTATATGGTTTGAGTTTTTCTTGGTTTCTAAGGTAGTCTGCAGAAATTAAGTCCTATGTTGGTTAACAACTCAAATGTGTGGGTTCCCCTTTTAATCCTCTCACTTGTTGCTATCTCTGACACATTTTTAGAAAGTGCAAAGGCTAAAAGCAAATGAGGGTCCACGATAAAATTTCAGTGGAAGTACTTGCAAGGAGATATGATGTAGCTCATCTACAAATGATCTGCTCATTATAAAATGTATAGAGGTCAATATTTATATTATCCTCATTATTCCTTCTTAAGAAAACAAAAGCTACCTTTATTAAATGGATTCCCAGATTTATGCAAACTGATAGTAAAGACCTGAAAAATTTAAGCACCTACCTGGTAGGAATACTCAAGAAGTTCATATAGCCACAAAAATTTGCTACCCATACACTATGAATGGCAAAATTACAAAATACACAACATTGTTCTGTACATAGTTAACAAATATTATTGATTCCATACTGAATTTTAAATTCCATGCTGAACAAGGAGATTCAATTATCCAAGTGTTTTCAGAGTTTTCTTTGCACTTAAGAAATCTTTGTTAAACTTAACCATTGGATGTCTTTTTTTATTCCTCTAGACAAAGAAAAAAAACATGATAAGAATCACACATCTATAACTGTGGAATTTTGTGAAACATTTTGGAAGCTCATGACTCCTAATTTATTTGTCCCTGGGACCGAAAATTACCAATTAGCTTTTGAAATCAACCCATAAGAGAGTGGAACAGATCAACAGAACCAGGAGTTGGTTCTTTGAAAGAATTAATAAGATAGATAAACCATTAGCCAACCTTATTAAAAAGAGGAGAGAGAAGACTCAAATTAATAAAATCATGAATGAGACAGGAGAGATCACTACCAACACCAAGGAAATACAAACAATTTTAAAAACATATTATGAACAGCTCTACGCCAATAAATTAGGCAATCAAGAAGAAATGGAGGCATTCCTGGAAAGCCACAAACTACCAAAACTGGAACTGGAAGAAATAGAAGACCTGAACAGGCCAATAACCAGGGAGGAAATTGAAGCAGTCATCAAAAACCTCCCAAGACACAAGAGTCCAGGACCAGATGGCTTCCCAGGGGAATTCTATCAAACGTTTAAAGAAGAAACCATACCTATTCTACGAAAGCTGTTTGGAAAGATAGAAAGAGATTGAGTACTTCCAAATTTGTTCTATGAGGCCAGCATCGCCTGAATTCCAAAACCAGACAAAGACTCCACCAAAAAGGAGAATTACAGACCAATATCCCTGATGAACATGGATGCAAAAATTCTCAACAAGATACTAGCCAATAGGATCCAACAACACATTAAGAAAATTATTCACCATGACCAAGTAGGATTTATCCCTGGGACACAAGGCTGGTTCAACACTCGTAAAACAATCAATGTGATTCATCATATCACCTAGAGAAAAACCAAGAACCATATGATCCTCTCATTAGATGCAGAGAAAGCATTTGACAAAATACGGCATCCATTCCTGATCAAAACTCTTCAGAGTGTAGGGATAGAGGGAACTTTCCTCGACATCTTAAAAGCCATCTACGAAAAGCCCACAACAAATCATTCTCGATGCAGAAGCACTGGGAGCCTTTCCCCCTAAGATCAGGAATAAGACAGGGATGTCCACTCTCACCACTGCTATTCAACATAGTACTGGAAGTCCTAGCCTAAGCAATCAGACAACAAAAAGACATTAAAGGCATTCAAATTGGCAAAGAAGGGGATCCCTGGGTGGCGCAGCGGTTTGGCGCCTGCCTTTGACCCAGGGCGCGATCCTGGAGACCTAGGATCGAATCCCACATCGGGCTCCCGGTGCATGGAGCCTACTTCTCCCTCTGCCTGTGTCTCTGCCTCTCTCTCTCTCTCTCTGTGACTATAATAAATAAATAAAAATTTAAAAAAAAAAGAAAAATAAAACCTCTCCCATCTGAGGTGATCTGAGCTCCTCCTGTTGCCTGAAGATAATGGGTGGGATCAGATCACTTCTCAGTGTCTCCCTGGCCATCTGATTAAAAAAAATAAAATTAAATTAAATTAAAAAATAAAAAAATAAAAAACAAATTGGCAAAGAAGAAGTCAAACTCTCCCTCTTTGCCAATGACATGATACTCTACATAGAAAACCCAAAAGACTCCACCCCAAGATTGCTAGAACTCATACAGCAATTTGATAGTGTGGCAAGACACAAAATCAATGCCCAGAAATCAATGGAATTTCTATACACTAACAATGAGACTAAAGAATGATAAATTAAGGAGTCAAACCCATTTACAATTGCACCCAAAAGCATAAGATACCTAGGAATAAACCTAACCAAAGAGGTAAAGGAACTATACCCTATAAACTATAGAACACTTCTGAAAGAAATTGAGGAAGACACAAAGAGATGGAAAAATATTCCATGCTCATGGATTGGCAGAATTAATATTGTGAAAATGTCAATGTTACCCTGGGCAATTTACACGTTTAATGCAATCCCTATCAAAATACCATGGACTTTCTTCAGACAGTTAGAACAAATTATTTTAAGATTTGTGTGTAATCAGAAAAGACCCTGAATAGCCAGGGGAATTTTAAAAAAGAAAACCATATCTGGGGACATCACAATGCCAGATTTCAGGTTGTACTACAAAGCTGTGGTCATCAAGACAGTGTGGTACTGGCACAAAAACAGACACATAGATCAATGGAACAGAATAGAGAACCCAGAAGTGGACCCTGAACTTTATGGTCAACTAATAAAGGAGGAAAGACTATCCATTGGAAGAAAGACAGTCTCTTCAATAAATGGTGCTGGGAAAATTGGACATCCACATGCAGAATAATGAAACTGGACCACTCTCTTTCACCATACACAAAGATAAACTCAAAATGGATGAAAGATCTAAATGGGAGACAAGATTCCATCAAAATCCTAGAGGAGAACACAGGCAACACCCTTTTTGAACTTGGCCACAGTAACTTCTTGCAAGATACATCCACGAAGGCAAAAGAATCAAAAGCAAAAGTGAACTATTGGGACTTCATCAAGATCAGAAGCTTTTGCACAGCAAAGGATACAGTCAACAAATCTAAAAGACAACCTACAGAATGGGAGAAGATAGTTGCAAATGACATATCAGATAAAGAGCTAGTTTCCAAAATCTATAAAGAACTTAAACTCAACAGCAAAGAAACAAACAATCCAATCATGAAATGAAGAGAAATCTCACAGAGGAAGACATGGACATGGCCAACATGGACATGAGAAAATATTGGAGAGGATGCGGAGAAAAGGGAACCCTCTTACACTGTTGGTGGGAAGGTGAACTGGTGCAGCCACTCTGGAAAACTGTGTGGAGGTTCCTCAAAGAGTTAAAAATAGACCTGCCCTATGACCCAGCAATTGCACTGTTGGGGATTTACCCCAAAGATTCAGATGCAATGAAACGCCAGGACACCTGCACCCCGATGTTTCTAGCAGCAATGTCCACAATAGCCAAACTGTGGAAGGAGCCTCGTTTTCCATCAAAAGATGAATGGATAAATAAGATGTGGTTTATGTATACAATGGAATATTCTCAGCCATTAGAAACGACAAATACCCACCATTTGCTTCAACGTGGATGGAACTGGAGGGTATTATGCTGAGTAAAGTAAGTCAATCGGAGAAGGACAAACAGTGTACGTTCTCATTCATTTGGGGAATATAAATAATAGTGAAAGGGAATAGAAGGGAAGGGAGAAGAAATGTGTGGGTAATATCAGGAAGGGAGGCAGAACATAAAGACTCCTAACTCTGGGAAATGAACTAGGGGTGGTGGAAGGGGAGGAGAGCGGAGACTGGGGGTGAATGGGTGACGGGCACTGAGGGGGACACTTGACGGGATGAGCACTGGGTGTTATTCTGTATGTTGGTAAATTGAACACCAATAAAAATTAATTTAAAAAAAAGTCATGAGGAAGAAGAAATGCATTTACAGTACTATAGCTATTAAAAAAAATCTGCACGTAAGTGGATTCACACAGTTAAACCCTGTGAGATTCATGAGTTAACTGTACTATATTTGATTTGCTTCAAATTTAGATTTTTAAGCATGAAAAGGCTTATCTTAGTGTTATTAATATCTGTTGTGAACTTCTTTTCCACTCACCTAGTTTCCAACCACTGCATTTAATACTTTACATCTGCTGTCTTTAGTCCACACAGTGATCATGATAATAACGAGGGATTTATTAAATACCTATAAGTACTTTATATGAGTCTTATTTAGTACACTTATCAGTACTTTGATGTGACTACTGTAATTATCACTGTGACTACTATTACAAGAAGATTGAATCTCAGAGAGGTCAAGTAACTTGCTCAGCATCACACAGCTATTAAGTAAAGAATTCAAGATTAGAGCTCAGGTTTGTCTCAACCCAAAGTCTACTACTTTAAAATCATATGTTAACCTGGGGGATAGGGGGAGGTGCCTTGGAAACTCAATGTCATATTTTATGTTCCATCGTCCCACTTAAGAGCTGTGCAATCTTGGGCTTGCCATTTAACTTCTCTGAGCTTCAGTTGCTTCTTTTTTTTTAAATGGAGTAAGATATTGAATCACATGAGATCACACATGTGAAGCACAAAATTCTAAAATACTATACAACTCTAAAGGAAATAAATGATGCTGAATAAAGAGACTATGTCTAATATGTGCAACACATACTGGGTGCTCAATATATGTCGGGAAGAATAAGGAAAAGGCATGAGGGAGAAAGTGAGAAAAGATAGATATTATGTTAAATGACTTGGACTTTGATATGAGACAGCCATATCATTTTCTCATATGCAAGATCACCTAAGGCCTTATGATGATTAAGAAGAGTATATACAAAGTACAGAGCATGGTATTTGGCATGAATTATTATAACCAAACCAATGCGAGTTGACTCCTTGGTGAGTCTGAAACTGCACCAGGTTGAGTTATCACACAAAGAATGCTTTTATTTACAACAAATAAGGAAATCACTTGGAATGGACTCTGAAGCTGTGAATTCTTGAAAGAGGTTGAAGAAAAAAAAAAGGATTCTTTTTCTTTAGGGTTTGGATAAATATTTAGATAGAGAAGTCTTGTCATTGTATGTAGAAGTGGGTATAAGGGCACACATGTGCCTTAAAAAACATGCTTACACATACATTGTATACTGTGTAAATGAGACTTTTCTCTGGGCAGAGATTTTAGTATTTTATTGAGGTAAAAATTATTGTAGGTCATTCTAGAAGTCAATTCAGGGCCCATCCTCAAAGGTGCAAGCTAGGTTTAGGTCAAACTGTCTGACTGATCTGAGCAGGTAGGAGATTTTGTTAAGACAGTAACCATCATCTGGAGTATGGTTTCAGGTTTCATTTGCCCTAGATAACAGGAAAGCCTGAAAGAAGAGCTTATGGAAAAATGTAAGATAAAGGTCAGTGAGTACAAACATGGGCAGTAAATGCCAGGTCTTGGGTTCTAGCTGGTGACTTTATGAGTTTACTAAGTACTTAATGAAAATAAACTAATTTGTTAATTATGACTAACTGATATAAAAATGTTTTTAGTATTATGAATATGACATGATTTGGCATAGACAATATTAGTATTAGCATTAGCATTTATCCATCCAGCATTCATTAAACCCCTACTCCGTGTGAGCACTGTGCTAGGTTTTGGTGATTCAAAGACAGAAAGACAAGATCACTGAGGATCAAACACTTAGAGATGATATTCCTAGAAGAATTAGAACCTGGAAACAAGCAAGCCAGAAAGCTAAATTTATAGTCTTAATTTCTGTGAAGTTAAAGATCTTATTGTCAGTATTTCCTCTCTCTCTCTTGCTTCTGCTCCTATGATTCAAAGGTAAATCCATCATTTCTTACCACAAATTTTGTCATTCTATCCTTACTTTTAATCTTTCTGAGTAGGATAATTAAATATTATTCTTCTCTTTGCCATTGGTAATGTTTGATTGCAAAAATTAAAAAAAAAAGGTAAGAGAGAAAGATGAAGGAAGGAAGGAAGGAAGGAAGGAAGGAAGGAAGGAAGGAAGGAAGGAAGGAAAAAGTAATTAATTTCATGCCTGGGATGAATTTTGAAGTGTGCCCTGGACTTGGGTGTTCTTATAGGCCTACACATGATATTTTACAAGGCTGGGTATCAAAGTTTTAGAATTCTAAGACATAACTAGAACACAATTTTGAGCAATGTGATTATGCAGATAATTGACTAGGTGACCTTACTGAAGCCCAGTAATGCTCTATTTTCCTTTTATTATATTACAGGAACTATGATAAGTGCATTACTTTTGTTATTACACTTATTCTTCAAAATAACCCTACGAGTAGGTACAATTACTGTTCTTATTCTACAGATACAGTAAATTGGGCCCAGAGTAATATCAGGAATCAGGAAAAAATATTAAAATGAATGTACTAAAACATAAGCTTAAATCTTAATTCCTTTTTTAAAATATTTTATTTATTTATTAATGAAAGTCACACACAGAGAGAGGCAGAGACACAGGCAGAGAGAGAGGCAGGTTCCATGCAGGGAGCCTGATGTGGGACTCAATCCCAGGACCCTGGGATCACACCCTGGGCCCAAGGCAGGAGCTCAACCACTGAGCCACCCGGGCATCCCTCAAGTCTTAATTCCTAACTTAATATTTGAACTTGGACAAGATTTATTCCTATAATTCCCATTTTTCTCATTTATAAATTTATAAAATGAAAGTGTTGAACCAGGTTGCCTCCATCTTTCTTTTTTTCATTTTTTTAAAAAAAATTTTATTGGAGTTTAATTTGCCAACATGTAGCATAACACCCAGTGCTCATCCCGTCAAGTATCCCCCTCAGTGCCCATCACCCAGTCACCCTAACCCCCCGCCCACTTCCCCTTCCACTACCCCTTGTTCATTTCCCAGAGTTAGGTGTCTCTCATGTTTTGTCTCCCTCACTGATATTTTAACTCATTTTCTCTCCTTTACCTTTATTCCCTTTCACTAATTTTTATATTCCCCAAATGAATGAGACCATATAATGTTTGTCCTTTTCCGATTGACTTATTTCATTCAGCATAATATCCTCCAGGTCCATTCATGTCGAAGTAAATGGTGGGTATTTGTTGTTTCTAATGGCTGAGTAATATTCCATTGTATACATATACCATATCTTCTTTATCCATTCATCGCCTCCACCTTTCTTTCCAGCCCTAAAATTATAATTAATTGATCTATTTTCATAGAAAACAATAAATTAAATAATTTGCATGGTAGTTTTGGCAAATTAACTCCCTCCTATTTCCACTTTAAATTGGTATGTAAAGCAATTTCTATAAAATTTCAATAAAATAAGAAATGAGTATAGACACAGTTTCTATGAAAACTTATAAACCACAAAATTCATTGAATATTTACATTTATTAGTCTGAAGTTATATTTGCCATTTTTATAATTTTTCTTCTTGATGTGATGCGTCACGTTGAATGATTTGTAAATATTGAATCAGCTTTGTATCTCTGGAATAAACTCCACTTGATTGTGGTGAATTATTTTTTTCAATGTATTGTTAGATTTCTTTTGCTAATATTCTCTTAAGGATTTTTGCATCTATGTTCATCTGAGGTATTCGCCTTTATTTTTCTTTTTTGTAGTGTTTTTATATGGTTTTGATATTAGGGTAATACATCATAGAATGAGCTTGAAATTTTCTTCTATTTTTGGAAATAGTTTGAGAATAATTGGTATTAACTCTAAATATTTGGTAGAATTCATCTGTAAAGCCATCTGGTCCTGTTTTTTGTGTTTTTTGGTTTCGTTTTGTTTTTTTAAACATATTTGATTACTGATTCAATTTCATTCCTAAGAATCTGTTCAAATTTTCTATTTCTTCCCTACAAGTTTTGAAAGGTTATATGTTTCTTGGAATTTATTCATTTCCTCTAGATTGTCCAATTTGTTAGCATATAATTTTTTATTATATTCTCTTACAATCCTTTGTATTTCTGTGGTGTCATTTGTTATTTTTCCTCTTCCATTTCTGATTTTATTTATTTGAATCTTCTCCCTCCCTCTGTCTCTCTCTGTCTCTCTTTAATGAATCTGACTAATGATTTATCAATTTTGTTTATCAGTCTCTTCAAAGAGTTAGCTCCTGGTTTCATGAGTCTGTTCTATTATTTTTGTAAAGTTCCTATTTAATTATGTCTGCTCTAATCTTTATTACTTCCTTTCTTTCCAGGAGTTGGGCTTTGTTCTTTTTATAGCTCTTTTAGGTGTAACGTTAGGTTGTTTATTTGAGATTTTTCTTACTTCTTGAACTAAGTCTGTATTGCTATAATCATTCTTCTTAGAACAGCTTTTGTTGTATCTCAAAGATTTTGGAACATTCTGTTTTTATTTTCATTTGTCTCCATGTGTCTTATTAAGATTTTTAAAATTTATTTGAGAGAGAGAGAGCACAAGTGGGCAAAAGGGCAGAGAGAGAGAGAGCAAGAGAGGGAGAAACAGACTCTCCACTGAGCAGGGAGTAGACATGGATTTCTATACCAGGACCCTGGGATCATGACCTTAATTGAAGGCAGATGCTTAATTTACTGAGCCACCCAGGTTCCTCTCCATGTATTTTTGGTCTCCTCTTTGATTTCTTGACTGACTTATTCATTGTTTAGTAGCATATTATGTAAACTTCATGTATTTGTGTTATTTCCAGATTTTTCTTTTGACTGATTTGCACCATTGTATTTGGAAAACATGCATGATATGGTTTCAATATTTTTGAATTTGTTGAGACTCATTTTGTTGCCTAACGTGATATTCTGAAGAACGTTCCATGTGCACTTGAAAGAACATGTATTCCACTGTTTTGAGATAGAATGTTCTGAATAATCTGTTAGCTTTATCTGGTCCAATGTGTTATTTAAAGCCACTATTTCCTTGATTTTTCTCTCTAGATGATCTATCCACTGATACAAGTGGTTAATTACTGTATTACTATTACTACTATTACTGTATTACTATTGATTTCTTTATATATGTTAATAGTTGCTTTATAAATTTAAGTGCTCACAATTTGGGTGCATAAATATTTTCAACGAGGTCTTGCTTTTTTTATCCATTCAGTGATCTCATGTCTTCTGATTGGAGCATTTAGTCTAGTTACATTTAAAGCAATTATTGATAGGTATGACCTTATTGCTATTTTGTTATTTGTTTTATGGGTATTTTTGTAGTTCTCTTTTCCTGTCTTCTCTTGCTCTCCTCCTTTGTGGTTTGATGACTTTCTTTAGCGATATACTTGGATTCCTTTCTTTTTATGTTTTGCATATCTTCTACTGGTTTTTAATTATGTATTTACCGTTAGGTTTATACATAACGTCCTATGCATATAAAAATCTATATTAAGTTGATGATCACTTAAGTTTGAACCCATTTTAAAAGCAGTAAATTTTTACTCCCCTCATTTTATCTATATGTTATCATACTTTACATCCTTTGATTTTGTGCATCCCTTGCCTGATTTTTATAGATATAATTTATTTTACTGCTTTTGTGCTTTAATCTCTGTACTGGTTTTATAAGTGATTAATCTGCTACTTTTATTATGTTTGTATTTATCTATGAATTTTTTTCCTTTTAAAATTTTCTGACTCCTGATTATGATCTCTTCTTTCTATTCAATATTTCTTATAAGGCTAGTTTAGTGGTGATGAATTCTTTTAATTCTTTCTTGTTTCTTTTCTATCATTTTCTCAACACTCTTTTTTTAATTTTTATTTTTTTAATTTTATTTATTTATGATAGTCACAGAGAGAGAGAGAGAGGCAGAGACACAGGCGGAGGGAGAAGCAGGCTCCATGCACCGGGAGCCTGATGTGGGATTCGATCCCGGGTCTCCAGGATCGCGCCCCGGGCCAAAGGCAGGCGCCAAACCGCTGCGCCACCCAGGGATCCCTCTCAACACTCTTATACTCTAAAGTATCTGAAGTTTGCTTATCAAGATCTCTAAGACTGCATTTCTCTGCAGCACTAATTTTGGCTCAAGTCACCCTATGCCCACACCTATCTTCTCCTTTTATAAATATGTATACAGTAGTAATGTTTACTTTTGAACATATCCAGAGATTACCAAAATAATTCCACTTTAATATTTTATTTAAAAAATTCTGTTTACTTTTTTTTAGTGCCTCTCCATGGACTTCTTTAATTGTCTTTTTTTTCCTGTTTTGAAATCTTTTTATTTATTTTTTTGTATTTTTTATTGGAGTTCGATTTGCCAACATATAGCATAACACCCAGTGCTTATCCCGTAAAGTGCCCCCCTCCATGCCTGTGACCCAGTCACCCCATCCCCCCACCCACCTCCCCTTCCACTACCCCTTGTTCATTCCCAGAGTTAGCAGTCTCTCATGCTCTGTCACCCTCTCTGATATTTCCCACTCATTTTCTCTCCTTTCCCCTTTATTCCCTTTCACTATTTTTTATATTCCCCGAATGAATGAGACCATATAATCTTTGTCCTTCTCTGATTGACTTACTTCTTGTAAAGCAATAAGGCATCTACAGTTTTTTTTAAAGATTATACTAAAAATTGCTCTTCTATGAAAGTACTTTTCCCCGTCTCATGATAGATTCTATTGTCTACTGTTGTTGCATTAATCCATTTATTTTTAAAATATTTTATGTATTTATGAGAGAGAGAGAGAGAGAGAGAGAGAGAGGCAGAGACACAGGCAGAGGGAAAAGCAGGCTTTGTGCAGGGAGCCTGACGTGGGACTCTATCCCGGGTCTCCAGGATTAGGCCCTGGGCCGAAGGCAGGTGCTAAACCACTGAACCACCTGGGCTGCCACAAATTAATCTATTTAAATACAAATAAAGTATATATAAACCCCAAATTCCAAATTCTGTGTTCATCTATACTAAGTATGATTTGAAAGGATAATTAAGTTGTGCTTAAGTTCACTAACCGAATATTACCTAATTGTTTAACCATAATTGCCTTCAAATCTACATTTAAGTTTCATGGTCTAACATTAGTTAAAAGTTACTGTAAAGACAAAGACTTTATCCCAGATTTCATACAAATTGTCTGACATTAAGGTTATCTATAACATCGAAACCCCAAATAGCAGTATTTACTTCAGGTTAATAACTTTGCTGTAAGCAGACCCTAATACGCATTTTTGAGAAAACTTAAAGATATTTAATTAGTCACTGTGCTTTCTCAAAGTGATAGAACCCTAAACCATCATGTCAGAAGGTTCTTATTTAGTTCAGTGACCTTGAATAATATGTTAGTTGAAGAAAACAATGAGCACTTGAAGTGTACTGAACAAAGATGGAATAAAATGAAATTGCGCAAAAAAAAAAAAAATGGTAACAAAGGCATACAGGGAAAGATGGCAGCCATGAGGACTAAGTCACAGTTTTATTCAGGATAGGTAAATTACTGTACAATTCCGATCTTGATTATTAGTGTGCATATAAGCTTATAATTGCACATAGTTTACTGCTTTTGCAAATGTGATTATACACAAAGGATGCTAAGTTTAATGGTTTTTTGTTAAAGAGATGTAATGATCTATTTTGATTATTTTCCTCAAAAGCTTCCAATGTAATGTCACTTCTGGTAATGTGTGTGTTTTGAGCTATTCATTGCTCCATATTTAAAGTAACAATAGATGATTATCCCTACAGAGCTTTGAGAGTGTAAAAACAAATACAATAAGCTGATATAAAACTCAATATCCCCAAAATGAATAGTACAATTAAAAAAAATAGGCAGAAAACATGAATAGATTTTTTTCCCCAAAGAAGACATACAGATAGCTAACAGACACATGAAAAGATGCTCAACATCACTCACCACCAGCAAAACACAAATCAAATGTAAAATGAGATATCACCTCACGCCTGTCAGAATGGCTAAAACCAACAACACACGAAACAACAGATGGCAGGGAGAATTTGGAGAAAAAGGAATCCTCTTGCACTATTGGTGGAAATGCAAAGTGGCACAGCCACTCTGGAAAACTGTATGGAAATTAAAATTAGAACTTCCCTATGATTCAGCAATTGCACTACTAGGTCTTTGCACAAAGTATACAAAAACTGATTCGAATGGTACATGCATCCTGATCTTCGTAGTGACATTATTGATAGCCAAATTATGGAAAGAGCCTAAACCATTAACTGATGAATGGATAAAGAAGATATTGGGGATCCCTGGGTGGCTCAGTGGTTCAGTGTCTGCCTTTGGCCCAGGGTGTGATCCTGGAGACCTGGGATCGAGTCCCACATCAGGCTCCCTGCATGGAGCCTGCTTCTCCCTCTGCCTGTGTCTCTGCTTCTCTCTCTCTCTCTCTCTCTCTCTCTATGTATATATATATATATATATATATATATATATATATATATATATATATATAAAATGAATAAATAAATAAAATCTTTTAAAAAAGATATTACATGTGTATATGGAATACACACACATGCACACACTCATGTACACATCCGAATATTACTCAGTCATCCAAAGGAATGAAATCTTACCATTTGCAATGATGTGGATGGGGCAAGAGTGTATTATGCTCAGCAAAATAAGTCATTCAGAAAAAGACAAATAACATGATTTCACTAATATGTGGAATTTAAGAAAGAAAACAAATGAGCAGAGGGAGAGAAAGAGAGAGAGAGAGAGATAAACCAAGAAGCAGATTCTTAACTATAGAGAGCAAACCAATAGTCACCAGAGAAGAGGTGAGTGGAAAGATGGGCTAAATAGATCATGGGAATTAAGGATTGCACTTTTTATAATGAGCACTGGGTGATGTATAGAATTGTTGAATCACTATTTTGTACACCTGAAACTAATATAACACTGTATGTTAACTAACTGGAATTAAAACAAAAACTTTTCTTAAAATAATGCTAATATAAGTTGTATAGATAGATTAGTGACATTTGAAAGGGAATTAATTGAACCAATGGTCTTATTTGTGACCTTCAGGTAAACGACAGAAGGCAAAATATTTTACCCGTGGCAGGAGAAGTAAGGATTTAGACACATTGTACTACATTTATTAAGGAAATCACTTGTTTTATCATACACATGAAGGGAAGTGGGGAGAAAGATGTTTTTATTCTGCTGTTCTTTGGGAACTATTTGCAAACTATTGAATGACAGAATGTTTACAAGACAAAAGCAAACAATATTCTCAAGAGTGAACATTTTAAATCTAAATTGACTTACATACAGACAAATTTTATTTCTCCATTTAAGTACCTACATAACTATGAGTCTAAAAATGAATGTACATATGCCACGTGCACCATTTTCCCTTCAAAACCCACTTTTGGCACTTTTGATGAGAAAATAGCATAATGTGTTAGCCTAACTAAATCATATATTGCAGGAAAATTCTAGATAGGAAACATGAGAAAGAACTTTCTATAGAGAAACCAGATTCCGTTCCGATTCTGCAGGTTCACTTGAATATTCTGGGAGAAATTTAGATGCACAGTAAAATGATATGATCAGAACATCTATTAGATGAAGAATTTATACTTTGAAAATGATTTTTTTCACTTTAAAGATTAGTAATGGTAATCATGGCAACATGATTAAATTACTTCCTTAAATATTCTTTCAATTTCAGATTAATATTTCATTGTTCATAAGTAATTATTAAAAGTACTAACTTCAGCTGTTAGAATATCTTTCTGAAACCAACTAACTAAAAATAACCCATTCAATTTCTGAGATTCAGTGAATCTTCAATTTACTTTAACTTTCTGCCAAAGACCATGTTGGCTTCCTTTAAGACAGTTCAAAATATAAATGATAGCCACCTGGCTGTTCACTGTGCACATAATTGATTGTTGGCAAGAAGAGATGGAAAGAGAAAGCTTTTAAATTGGAAAAAGAATGTTCCTGAAGGACAGGAGATAGTTCTCAAAATTGGCAGAGGTGTTATCAGTCTGTAAGGAACAGTTGAATGGCAAATGATGTTCAGGGACAACAGATGTATTTCTGGACTATGGTAATTAAAACAGCAACAAAATACAATAGTAAAAGACAAAATATATATAATAAAAACATCTAACAGAGTTAACACTAAAAAGAAAGTACAGTGTTTCTTTTCTCCCTTAGAAATTAGTGGACTTCTATACTATTTAGTGATGATAATAGAATTTCGCATTTGTATCGTTACAATCAGGTATCATTATAGCAAGAAAATTAAATATTAAATATAGGTAGAATTGTTTCTTTATTAAGATTATAAATAATTGAAATGTTTTAATTAAAAAAGATTAAAGTTTATATATGAAGCTTTGATACAATGATGCGGCTCTTAATATTCAATACTGCAAGCATTTTGGTGTTAATACTTTTGTCTTATTGTACCAATCATCCATTAATCCAGACTTAATCTCATAAGCCAAAATATTGAAAATGATGAACTCAGTGGAATATACTAAGGCAAAAACTTATATAGAGAAGGAAGGGAAAGGATAGATCACAAAGGAAGACAGAGACATCAGGGAATGAGACAGCCACTGATAGTATTGCATATTAGAGCTGTGTTTGAAGGAAAAGCGTTACCAAAAGAGATTTTCCAGCAATCTGTGCACATTGCTTTCCCTAACTATATTAATAAAGAAGATACATTCAGGGAAATAGTTTATTTTGGTCCCTTAACATCCAACTTGAGTATCTCATAAAGTAGCACTTAGAACAGTACCTTATATGTAGTAGGAGCTCAGATATTTCTTGATATGCCTACTGATTTAATCAATCACAAGTCTTCAGTTAAAGACACAGGCATCTCTTAAGTACAACACTATGCATTGCTGATTTATTACAATGCCATTTTTCTGAAATAGTTTTCCTGTGTGTGTGTATTACTTAATAATATACTCATATGAGCACTGATCTAAGTCTTGGGGATAGACCTAGCAACAAACCTAACAGAAAATACTCTTTTTAAAAAGATTTTATGTATTTATTCATCAGAGACACAGAGAGAGGCAGAGATATAGGTAGAGGGAGAAGCAGGATCCCTGTGGGGAGCCCGATAAGGCACTTGATCCCCAACACCCTGGGATCACAACCTGAGCAGTCACTCAACCACTGAGCCACCCAAGTGCCCCCCAAAATACTTTCATTCGGAGAAACATACAATAAATAAATAAGGAATTAAAACAACTGGCATGCTAAATGGTGATAAATTATATAAAGAAAAATAAAGCTAAAGAGAAGTAGAGAAAGCTGATATATTAAATGCAATAGTCAAAACAAACCTCAGTTAGGTATAAGTTGAGAAAATATTTGAGATTTAAGAAAGCTATATAAACAACTATTTGGAGGAATAACACTGCAGGCAGAGGAAAGAGTTATAAAAAATGAGATGAGCCTTGGGTGGCTCAGTGGTTTAGCTCCTGCCTTTAGCCCAGGCCGTGATCCTGGAGTCCTGGGATAGAGTCCATCAGGCTTCCTGCATGGAGCCTGCTTCTCCCTCTGCCTGTGTCTCTGCCTCTCTCTCTCTCTCTCTCCTCTTTTCTCTCTCTCTCTCTGTCTTTTCTCTCTCTCTGTATCTCTCATGAATAAATAAATAAAACCTTTAAACAATGAGATGATATGAAGTGGCATTTTAATACCATGCAAGTTGGTGTGATCATCCAGGGATTGATTGAAATGAAAAGGTCCCAAGAGTGATGTGACACCAAAGTTTAAAGTCCTGGGAGATCTATCACACCTGCTCTCTGAGTCTGCTTCTCTGTCTTTCTGTCTCTTTATCTCTGCCTCTATCTCTCTCTCCAGTTAATTAGCTAAGTGCTCACATACACACTCAAGAATAAGAGTTACTATAACCAACTATGCAAACAGTAGTTTGCATTCTTATGATCATTAACTGTTAAAAACAGCACACCGCCAAGTGCACACTATCTCACTATCTTGAGTTACGTATGTTATGCTATGTGTATTGTTTACTGTGGCCTTTTAACTCTTTATTTTAGATTCTGGCCAACAGTGTTGATAAAAATGTTTATTTATTTTTTTTGATAAAAATGTTTAAAGCAATAGTATTATGACTGTACCAAGGAGAAAAAAAAATCCTATGTTGATTGTTAATATATAAGTTTTATTGTGGCTTAAAGTTATCTTCAATCAAATGGTAGAGAAAATAAGATAAAAATAAGAAAGCAAACAAGAATATGGGAAGCCCTTTGACATTACAAAGTGCATCAAAAGCTACTGAAACTTGGAAGACTGACTAAAATGATGTGAAGAGTAGTTGGAAGGAATTATGACCAGACATTTTATGACTTCAGGGGATTTAGAGACAAAAAAAGACTGATTGTTAATGTAATATTCTTGGACACTTTTCCATGGGAACAGTGCTAAAAAGGTTTTGGCTGATTCTGTTAATGTTTCCATTTCTTTCTAGAAATGTGAAATGCAGTACATAAACAGAGCACATACATATACACATGTATGTATTCTTCTTTCTGTTGTTTGGCTATAAAGTTATGCTTCCAATGGAAATTTTCCTTGTTTTTAAAGGACATCTTTCCAGTTCGATATCATTATGTTTTTGATGTGGAATATGCCTTAAATTCAACTGGAAGAGAGATGAGATCTTAAAGCCTATCTAGTCCAAAATCACTGTTTTATATATGACAAAACAGGTTTAGAGAGAAGCAATAACTTGTATGAGGTGACTACATCAAATAAGTGACAGATATATCACTTTAACTTAGCTCTCCACACTTCTGTATGTGGGAAATTAGACATAAGCAAATACAAAGCAAACAAGCCTATAAGATATTTTGTCCTTTATTCTCTGAACTCATAATTTGCTTTTGTCTTCTATAATATTCAGATCTGTATTTTAGATCAAGAATCATGCAACATGTATGGACTTTTTATTTAACTTAACCAGAACAAACACCAGTATACACTTTGGGGAGAGGGATCAGGTCTTACTCATTTTTCTCTACTTCTGTGACAACTGACAAAAAAAAGGTTCATATATTGTGAGTACCCATTAAAAGCTGAATGAGTAAAAAGGATTATTTCTTGAAATATTGTAGGAAAATGAATCACAACATATGGACCTTATGCTTTCCTTTCCATTGGGTGATAAACATTACCAATTAACCATTGCCTGGTTCTGTGCTATAAGATTCACATGCATATTTCAATTTATCTTCATGAAAATCCTATTGGACAGGTATTATTATTCTTCCCTATTTTAGATGAGGAAACTGAGGTCCAACTAATATGCAACTTTCCAAGGTCATACAGCAGGCAAAATGTATGAAGCAGGGATGAGAACTTGGACCTGAGTAATTCTACATTGTGGAATTTTCCTGATCAAAAAATAAAAAAATAAAAACATCAGTGAGAGTCACAGTTAACAAAAAACACAAAATTGAAAAGTATTATTTCTTGTAGCAAATACATGGGACAACAGGGGGATAAGATTTTCTATATCGTTTACTGGAATTTGATTTTCCAAAATTTTTCAATTGCTTCAAGATTTTATTTTTTTATTTTTTAATAATAAATTTATTTTTTGGTGTTCAATTTGCCAACATATAGAATAACACCCAGTGCTCATCTCATCAAGTGCACCCCTCAGTGCCCATCACCCATTCACCCCCAACCCCCACCCTCCTCCCCTTCCACCACCCCTAGTTTGTTTCCCAGAGTTAGGACTCTTTATGTTTTGCCTCCCTTTCTGATATTTCCTACCCATTTCTTCTCCCTTCCCTTCTATTCCCTTTCACTATTATTTATATTCCCCAAATGAATGAGACCATATAATGTTTGTGCTTCTCCGATTGACTCATTTCACTCGGCATAATGCCCTCCAATTACATCCACGTTGAAGCAAATGGTGGGTATTTGTCATTTCTAATGGCTGAGTAATATTGCATTGTATACATAAACCACATCTTCTTTATCCATTCATCTTTTGATGGACACCGAGGCTCCTTCCACAGTTTGGCTATTGTGGCCATTGCTGCTAGAAACATCGGGGTGCAGGTGTCCCGGTGTTTCATTGCATCTGTATCTTTGGGGTAAATCCCCAACAGTGCATTTGCTGGGTCATAGGGCAGGTCTATTTTTAACTCTTTGAGGAACCTCCACACAGTTTTCCAGAGTGGCTGCACCAGTTCACATTCCCACCAACAGTGTAAGAGGGTTCCCTTTTCTCCGCATCCTCTCCAACATTTGTGGTCTCCTGCCTTGTTAATTTTCCCCATTCTCACTGGTGTGAGGTGGTATCTCATTGTGGTTTTGATTTGTATTTTCCTGATGGCAAGTGATGCAGAGCATTTTGTCATGTGCGTGTTGGCCATGTCTATGTCTTCCTCTGTGAGATTTCTGTTCATGTCTTTTGTCCATTTCATGATTAGATATGTTTGTTTCTTTGGTGTTTAGTTTAAGAAGATCTTTATAGATCTTGGACTATAGCCCTTTATCTGATACGTCATTTGCAAATATCTTCTCCCATTCTGTAGGTTGTCTTTTAGTTTTGTTGACTGTATCCTTTGCTGTGCAAAAGCTTCTTATCTTGATGAAGTTCCAATAGTTTATTTTTTTTATTTTTTATTTTTATTTTTTTTAATTAACTTTTATTGGTGTTCAATTTACCAACATACAGAAAAACACCCAGTGCTCATCCCGTCAAGTGTCCACCTCAGTGCCCGTCACCCATTCCCCTCCAACACCCGCCCTCCTCCCCTTCCACCACCCCTAGTTCGTTTGCTTTTGTTTGTTTTGCCTTCGTGGATGTATCTTGCAAGAAGTTACTGTGGCCAAGTTCAAAAAGGGTGTTGCCTGTGTTCTCCTCTAGGATTTTGATGGAACCTTGTCTCACATTTAGATTTTTCATCCATTTGGAGTTTATCTTTGTGTATGGTGAAAGAGAGTGGTCCAGTTTCATTCTTCTGCATGTGGATGTCCAATTTTCCCAGCACCATTTATTGAAGACACTGTCTTTCTTCCAGGGGATAGTCTTTCCTCCTTTGTCAAATATTAGTTGACCATAAAGTTCAGGGTCCACTTCTGGGTTCTCTATTCTGTTCCATTGATCTATGTGTCTGTTTTTGTGCCAGTACCACACTGTCTTGATGACCACAGCTTTGTAGTACAACCTGAAATCTGGCATTGTGATGCCCCCAGATATGGTTTTCTTTTTTAAAATTCCCCTGGCTATTCAGGGTCTTTTCTGATTACACACAAATCTTAAAATAATTTGTTCTAACACTCTGAAGAAAGTCCATGATATTTTAATAGGGATGGCATTAAACGTGTAAATTGCCCTGGGTAACATTGACATTTTCACAATATTAATTCTGCCAATCCATGAGCATGGAATATTTTTCCATCTCTTTGTGTCTTCCTCAATTTCTTTCAGAAGTGTTCTATAGTTTTTAGGGTATAGTTCCTTTACCTCTTTGGTTAGGTTTATTCCTAGGTATCTTATGCTTTGGGTGCAATTGTAAATGGGATTGACTCCTTAATTTCTCTTTCTTCAGTCTCATTGTTAGTGTATAGAAATGCCACTGATTTCTGGGCATGGATTTTGTATCGTGCCACGCTACCAAATTGCTGTATGAGTTCTAGCAATCTTGGGGTGGAGGCTTTTGGGTTTTCTATGTAGAGTATCATGTCATCGGTGAAGAGGGAGAGTTTGACTTCTTCTTTGCGAATTCGAATGCCTTTAATGTCTTTTTGTTGTCTGATTGCTGAGGCTAGGACTTCCAGTACTATGTTGAATTGCAGTGGTGAGAATGGACATCCCTGTCTTGTTCCTGATCTTAGGGGAAAGGCTCCCAGTGCTTCCGCATTGAGAATGATATGTTTTGTGGGCTTTTCGTTGATGGCTTTTAAAATGTTGAAGAATGTTCCCTCTATTCCTACACTCTGAAGAGTTTTGATCAGGAATGGATGCTGTATTTTGTCAAATGCTTTCTCTGCATCTAATGAGAGGATCATATGGTTCTTGGTTTTTCTCTAGGTGATATGATGAATCACATTGATTGTTTTACGAGTGTTGAACCAGCCTTGTTTCCCAGGAATAAATCCTACTTGGTCATGATGAATAATCTTCTTAATGTATTGTTGGATCCTATTGGCTAGTATCTTGTTGAGAATTTTTGCATCCATGTTCATCAGGGATATTGGTCTTTAATTCTCCTTTTTGGTGGGGTCTTTGTCTGGTTTTGGAATTCAGGTGATGCTGGCCTCATAGAACGAATTTGGAAGTACTCTATCTCTTTCTATCTTTCCAAACAGCTTTCGTAGAATAGGTATGGTTTCTTCTTTATTTTTTTTTAAATTTTTATTTATTTATGATAGGCACACAGTGAGAGAGAGAGAGAGAGAGGCAGAGACACAGGCAGAGGGAGAAGCAGGCTCCATGCACCGGGAGCCTGATGTGGGATTCGATCCCGGGTCTCCAGGATCGCGCCCTGGGCCAAAGGCAGGCGCTAAACCACTGCGCCACCCAGGGATCCCTGGTTTCTTCTTTAAACGTTTGATAGAATTCCCCTTGGAAGCCATCTGGCCCTGGACTTTTGTGTTGGGAGGTTTTTGATGACTGCTTCAATTTCCTCCCTGTTTATTGGCCTGTTCAAGTTTTCTATTTCTTCCAGTTCCAGTTTTGGTAGTTTGTGGCTTTCCAGAAATGCGTCCATTTCTTCCATATTGCCATATTTATTGGCATATAGCTGTTCATAATATGTTTTTAAAATTGTTTGTATTTCCTTGGTGTTGGTGGTGATCTCTCCTTTTTCATTCATGATTTTATTAATTTGAAGCTTCTCTCTCTTCTTTTTAATAAAGCTGGCTAATGGTTTATCTATCTTATTGATTCTTTCAAAGAACCAACTCCTGGTTCTGTTGATCTGTTCCACAGTTCTTCTGGTCTAGAACAAGTGTCATAAATCTTATCAATCCAAAAAGACATTAAACATGCCAATCAAACATTCATGACAGTTTCCAAGGATTTCAGACAAAAGTGTTGACAGTGTTGTTGTAAAATTAATGCCAATGGCTTAAGCTGGAATTGTTTTTACACACCTTGTTTGTAATCATCTCTTATTCAATAATTGTAGCAAATAATTTTTTAAATGGTATACATCTCAAAATGGAGCTCGAAATTCTGATCAATTAAAATACTTTGGGACTTGTGCCTCCACACTTTTCCAGAAATTTGTCCAATTATTTTTCCAAAATTTTCTATTGGTAACTCTAGAAAACTGTACTTTTCTGAAATATCCATTGATTTTCATATACTATTCCTACATTAAAGGTGAGGGACTAACATTACCTTCAAAAGTCCATCTAGGAGCAGATGGTGGGTACAAAGACAAATCTGTCATTTTAGTCTATCAAGGGAGACCAAGACACAACATCTTGGGGAAGCAGATTCCTTAGGGAGTACTCCACAGTTGAATAATAATATAAATCTTTGTAACTGTCAGTGAAAGTAGCATTTGTATGAATAAAAGAAAATTAGATTTCTGTAGTGCGTTGTCCACATGGAATTCAAAATGATCAAACACATACTTCTGACTCACTCAATACTGTGTTATTTTTCTACCTTTCATACCCCTAAGCAAATAAACATAGCAGGCAACACTATTTGGTGTTAAAGCCTGTCTAAAAACTTGTAAAATCTCAATTACAAAATCTAAGTACTTCCTATAGTATCCTTACTTCCAATCTGAACATGCACTTAAAAAATATAGTACTGTCTAAATCAAACAACACAGAAATGTTACTGCACTATTTTGCTTTGTCTAACAAACTCATTCCTAGCTCAGGAGAAAAAATATCTGCTAGAATGATTTAAAATATCTCACTCTAATTCTCTTTTTACTCTGAGGAGCTCAATTTTGTAATTGCTGATTAGTGTGGCAAACAGTCATCTAACATCAAGTACCTTTGATGGAAATATAATGAAAAAAATGTCCTAATGAATTTTAGGTGGAGATTTACCAACACACTCACTACTTTACTCTCAGATTATAATGTAAAAAAATAAAAAAAAATAAAAAAAAATAATGTAAAAGAAGGCTGTTTTTAAAAAAACTACTGGCCTTAAATTATTATTTGGGCTCTGCATATTATAGTCCTATTGTTGGGGAAAACTTTTCCTGGTTTTTAATTTTCTCATCTGTAAAATCAAGAAAATGTTTTACTTGTCCATTTTCACAGAATGTTATGAATATCATATGAAATTCAAAATATAATCATGTATTTAAAGCTTTCAAGTCAAATACCTGAATAAAATATTATTTTTTTCATTGAATTGGAGGAAAGTAATTATGAAATTGTGAAATTTGTAAATTCTAAATAATTTTGAGGTAATACAATTTGATTATTTTCAAGTGTAGAAAGTAATTCACACTAGGTTTACCCCTTACTGACTAATATAATGAATAATTAAAAATACTTTATAATTAATGTTTCATTGTAACCTTTATTAAGGTCATTGAAATATGTCTTCTCTTGAATAGTCTAAAATTGAGCTGTCCAACATTTGACACATGTGGTACTTATATTAAAATTAATAAAACTTAAAAATAAAATTCAATTGCTCAGTTGCACTAACTACATTTTCAGTGATCAATAACCACATTGCATTTTACAGTCCTACCATATTTTACGGGCTACCTTATTTTATAGTACAGATATAGAAAATTTTCTTTGTCACACAAAATTCTACTGGACAGGGCTACTATAGAGAGACAATGTAACATTTGAGTTGGAACTTGAAAAATGGATGAGTTTACCAATCAAAGAAACACAGATCTATGAATATAAGGGTGTGCATGTATATGTTTGTGTTTACAGAAGGGAATTTTGTTAGACAGTGCTACTCTAAATAGTCTTAGTTCCCCCAAAATCTTGTTTAGACTTTTATTTAGCAAAATCTTTATTCATAGATATCACAATATTAAAACCTAACCCAGCTCTAATCCAGTAATTGTGCTTTTAAAAAAATGGTGTATTAAATAGTAGCATTTAATGATGGCACATAAACAAATTGTGTATTTTATGTTTTATTCCTGCACAATTTTTAACTTGAATTTAAATTACAGTCCATCAGAGTTGTACAAAATATTAGTGTTCTTTAGTTCAAAACTCCCATTTTGCAAAAGAGAAAACTAACGCTCAAAGGGAAGGAAAGTTTTGCAAACGAAATTTGAATGTGAAATGACAAATGTTGTTTGATATTATTAATAGAACCAAGAATGGAAATATTTGAGTGTCATTCTTGATTTTGACATCAATTAGTAAAATTCTTGTTTCTCCCAAAAGAAAACAAAGACATACTTTACTATTAGCTACACTATAAATATATTGTGTATAGTTTGCTGATGATAAAGCCTTTAGGCTTTCTTTTTTAAAGGGATAATTTTTACTGCTCTTTGAGTATTCAAATACGCTGAAAATTTTGACAATGAAATTGGATAGCAATTTGCAAATTTACCCATTTCACCAGTGTAGGAAAATTCAGTGATTGAAATAGAAAAAAATAGCAATCTATCTATATCCTACTTATTCAAATAGGAGTATTGATTCTTGAAGACCCAAGTAAAAAATCCAAAATTGAAAATTATTAATACATCTAATAATTTTTTGCTGAAGGCCTGTGATGTATTAGGCACTATGCTAAGCTCTAGCTACATACACATAGAGTGTAATATGATTATAGTCTGAGTAAACAGACATATAAAGATTTCAATGAAATGATTATAAGCAACATTCATTTATTAGTCAAACACCATGTGTAAGGCACTATGATACGGTGTGTGGTAACTGCTACTGGAAGAATGGACAAGGTTCCATGGAAACTTAGAAAAAAGATCATTTAACAATTACCTTTCTGTGCTCTTATAATGCTATTTATACTTTATTATATCACTTATATTTGTATATTCTTCACCATCCAGTGGTTATTTGTTTATGTATTTATCTCTTCTAACAACTCATAAGCAATTGAATTGAACAAGGACACTACTTTGGACCAAGGAGCATAGTATTTTATAATGCACATAGTGGATACTTCATAAATGTCACCTGAATACTTTTTAATAGAGAGTAAGAATAAGTAGGTAATGTGCAATACATTTTGATTGTAAATAGATTTTCCTTGGTTTATGTTGATTTTTTAAAATAAAACATTCTGATAAGCTTATAGTCCAACACTTTTTGTTGATATATATATATATATATATATATATATATACATATATACATATATAATATTTTATATAGTCCATTGGAATATTTGATTAAAGCTACCCTTGGTTTTGAGTACCTTAGTTCTCTCAGAAAGAATGATGACCCTGTAAATAAGTTTAGGCTTTGTGAAGTAAGACTGTTACCCAACCATATGTTTCTTTTTCTTTCTTGTCAATAGAGATCCAGTTACCATGGCAACTGAGTTGTGTAGAATGTTACAGGGCAGCATTTGTTGACAGTTCACAGTTGGATTACTGCCTGGGCAGGCTCTTAGAGGAAAAAAAAATGCATATTCTATTTCAGTAGTTTAAAAAAATGCACTCCTTGGTCTAAGTTGAGCATATTCCCTGTCCAAGATGTCATGCCATAGCAATCTATGTATATTTGTGAGGGAACATTTAAAAAAGAAATTTACCTGTCTCTAAAAGGGTCATGTCTCTGTCTAATTGATGTAATATAATATGCAAAGTCTTATTTTTGGTGAAAAGCCTCAGGAAAGTCTTTTTTGTTTTGTTTTGTTTTGCCTTTTTTTTTGTTTGATTTATTGACATAATTGACATAAAATATTATATTAGTTTCAGGTATATGATATATTGATTTAACATTTCTATGCATTACTCAATGTTCACCATAATTATAGTCATCATATGTCACCATATAACATTATTACAGCATTATTGACTGTATTCCCGATGCTATAATTTTTATTTACATGACTTATTTGTTTTATAACTGGAAGACTGTACCTATTAATCCCCTTTATTTATTTCACTCTTCCCACTACCAACCTCCCTGCTGGCAACCACCAATTTATTCTCTGTATTTAAGAGTGTATTTTTCTTTGTTTGTCCTTGTTTTTATTTTTTGGTTTGTTGTTTTGTCTTTTTTTTAGATTCCACATCTCAGTGAAATCAAATGGTATTTGTCATTCTCTGTCTCACTTATTTCATTTAGCATAATGCCTCCTAGGTACATCCTTGTTGCAAATAGCAAGATCGCATTACTTTTTATGCCTAAGCAATATTCCATTATATATATGTGTCTTTTTTGTCTATTTATCTATGGGTACATACTTGGATTGCTTCCATATCTTGGCTATTATAAATAATGCTGCAATAAACATAGGGATGAATATATCTTTTTGAATTACTATTTTCATTTTCCACAGTGGCTACACCAATTTAAATTCCCACCAATAGTGCATGAGGATTCCCTATTCTCCATATCCTTGCCCAAAATTGTTATTTCTTGTCTTTTTTACTCTAGGCATTCTGACAGGTGGAAGGTGATATTTCTTTGTGGTTTTGATTTGCATTTCCCTGATTAGTGATGTTGTGAGTCTTTTTATGTGTCTGGTGGCCATTCTTGGATAAATATCTATTCAGATCCTTTGCCCATTTTTAATCAGGTTATTTGTATTTTTGGCATATTTATTCCTACAGCATACCCAGAAATAAACTCAAAATGAATTAAAAATCTTAATGTGAGACCTTGAAACCTTGAAACCATAAACTCTTAGAAGAAAACATAGGCAGTAATCTCTTTGACATTGACCTTAGAAACATTTTTCTAGATATGTCTCTAGATATGTATGCAAAGGAAACAGAAGTAAAAAAAATAAGCTACTGACACTACACCAAAATAAAAACTTTTTAAAAAAGGTTTTATTTACTCATGAGAGACACACACATAGAGAGGCAGAGACAGACAGAGGGAAAAAAGCAGGATCCCCACAGGGAGCCTAATGTGGGACTCAATCCCTGGACCCAGGATCATGTCCTGAGCCAAAAGCAGACACTCAACCACTGAGCCACTCCGGTGTCCCAAATAAAAAGCTTTTGTAGAGCTAAGGAAACCACTGGCAAAATGAAAAGTGAACCTACTGAATGGGAGAATATATTTGCAAATGGTATTTTGGATTCTAAATACATAAAGAAAGTATCTTTTGAATCTTATTATTCAAACAACCACCTTGTGTACAAGTGATATTATGAATAAAAGGTAGAGATGCAGGGGCAGTTGCTCATAATCATGGTTCTTTCCTTGTGCTTACAAATACATTTAAAATATGATTATAATGTAGGATATGTGAAGAAGTTGTCTTCATTTGATGTTTCCTATAATTTATTCCTGGCTGAATTTAAGTATGTTGCTCCATGGATGAAGAAAGAGAGAGAAAAAACTCTAGGTTTACCTCAACGACCCTGAAAATTACCTTCTTGTAGTCCAAGGATGAATTAGAAGATCATCTGAGTTGTGTTTAGTGATACTTGCCTGTGTATTTCAAAAATTGACCATCTAGCTATAACTTAATTGTCTTGTAAAGCAAAGACAATGTGAAAGCTGAAAGGACAGCCCCCAACATAGGCTACTTTATCATATAAACAACTTTACATTTCAGGCTATGAAAATGATATATAGGCCCAGATAAAGAAAATGAAATGTGGAAATACATTTGCAAAAGCTCTAAACAGAAATTCAGGCAGAGCCAAATGATTCAAGAAAATAGTGATGCTAGTGGTTCCTGATCCCAATCAAGACTGTTCCTTCTGTAGTTGACTGGCCCCCCAGAAACACCCAGTGAGAATACCACAACCAAAAAAAATTATCAATTTTCACTAATCTCTCATTGAAATTCATCATTTCCTTAAATTATTAATGTTGGCAATAATCCAAAGTGATATTGCCACAACATTAACTCTTGGTCACCAATATAAAATCATACATATTATATAGCATTGCAGTGTTTGTCAATCTCACCCAAATCATTATGTGATCATTACTTTGAAGTTGTGCTAGTTATTAGACCCACAGCTAGATGTTTTGTTTTATGGGTTAATAGTGAATATATTGTCATAATATATGTTAGTTTTTAGAATATTTTGATAATTCCATTTCAATATAGTTGGTTTTCTTTGTAATCCTTTGTATTTTATTTATACATTTTAAAATATTATTCTAGGAGAGGGGGCAAGATGGCGGAGGAGTAGGGTCTCCAGGTCACCTGTCCTCAGCAAATTACCTAGAAAACCATCCAATCATCCTGAAAACCTAAGAATTCGGCCTGAGATTTAAAGAGAGACCAGCTGGAACGCTCCAGTGAGAAGAGTTCGCGCTTCTATCAAGGTAGGAAGACGGGGAAAAAGAAATAAAGACACAAAAGGCCTCCAAGGGGGAGGGGCCCCGCGAGGAGCCGGGCTGAGGCCGGGGCGAGTGTCCCCAGGACAGGAGAGCTCCGTCCCGGAGGAGAAGGAGCTGCACCAACCTTCCCCGCGGAAAGGCCTCCCGGGGAATTGGAGCAGGACCCAGGAGGGCGGGGATGCCCTCGGGCTCCCTGGGACAGTAACAGAAGAACTGCGCCCCGGAGAGTGCGCCGAGCTCCCTAAGGGCTGCAGCGCTCGGCGGGACCCGGAGCAGCTCGGAGGGGCTCGGGCGGCGGCTCCGCGGAGGGGGCTGCGGGGCTCCGGGAACAGCTCAGCGGCGGCGGCTCGGGCGGAGGAAGAAGCTCCGCGGAGGGGGCTGCGCGGCTCCGGGAACAGCTCGGAGGGGCTCGGGCGGCGGCTCCGCGGAGGGGGCTGCGCGGCTCCGGGAACAGCTCAGCAGCGGCGGCTCGCGCAGAGGAAGAAGCTCCGCGCGGAGGGGGCTGCGCGGCTCCGGGAACAGCTCAGAGAGGCTCGGGCGACGGCTCCGCGGAGGGGGCTGCGGGGCTCCGGGAACAGCTCGGCGGCGGCGGCTCGGGCGGAGGAAGAAGCTCCGCGGAGGGGGCGGCGCGGCTCCGGGAACAGCTCGGAGGGGCTCGGGCGACGGCTCCGCGGAGGGGGCTGCGGGGCTCCGGGAACAGCTCGGCGGCGGCGGCTCGGGCGGAGGAAGAAGCTCCGCGCGGAGGGGGCTGCGCGGCTCCGGGAACAGCTCGGAGGGGCTCGGGCGGCGGCTCCGCGGAGGGGGCTGCGCGGCTCCGGGAGCAGCTCAGCAGCGGCGGCTCGGGCGGAGGAAGAAGCTCCGCGCGGAGGGGGCTGCGCGGCTCCGGGAACAGCTCGGAGAGGCTCGGGCGGCGGCTCCGCGGAGGGGGCTGCACCGCCGGGAGCGCGAATCCAACAGCGCAGGCCCCGGAGCACAGGGCGCCGGGACACAGCCCAGGATCCGGCCTCCCCCGGGACAGGCAGAGGCCGGGAGGGCCCAGGACAGCAAGGACGCTCCTGCCTGGAACTGAGCAGATCAGCGGCCCCGCCCCGGAGCCCCCAGGCCCTGCAGACGGAGAGCCCCGGAGCTACTGCGGGGGCTGACTCCAGGGTCCCAGAGCTGCCCACGCCACTGTGGCTTCCTCCCGGGGCCTAACGGGGTAAAAAACCCCACTGAGCCCTGCACCAGGCAGGGGCAGAGCAGCTCCCCCAAGTGCCAACACCTGAGAATCAGCACAGCAGGCCCCTCCCCCAGAAGACCAGCGAGACGGACCAGTTCCAAGGGAAATCAAGGGACTTAAACTACACAGAATCGGAAGATACTCCCCCGTGGTTTTTTTTTGTTTTTTGTTTTTTTGTTTTTGTTTTTGTTTTTTTTGTTTTTGTTTTTGTTTTGTTTTGTGCTTTTTTTTCTCTCTTTCTTCTTGATTTCTGATTGCTTCCCCCACCCCCCCTTTTTTCTTTTTTCTCCTTTCTTTCTTTTTCTTTCTTTTTCTTCTCTTTTTCCCCTATTTTTTTCTTCTTTCTCTTTTTTCTTTTTCTCTTTTCTTTCCTTCTCTCTCTTTTTCTCCTTTTCCCAATACAACTTGTTTTTGGCCACTCTGCACTGAGCAAAATGACTAGAAGGAAAACCCCTCAAAAAAAAGAATCAGAAACAGCCCACTCTCCCACAGAGTTACAAAATATGGATTACAATTCAATGTCAGAAAGCCAATTCAGAAGCACTATTTTACAGCTACTGGTGGCTCTAGAAAAAACCATAAAGGACTCAAGAGACTTCATGACTGCAGAATTTAGATCTAATCAGGCAGAAATTAAAAATCAATTAAATGAGATGCAATCCAAGCTAGAAGTCCTAACGACGAGGCTTGACGAGGTGGAAGAACGAGTGAGTGACATAGAAGACAAGTTGATGGCAAAGAGGGAAACTGAGGAAAAAAGAGACAGGCAATTAAAAGACCATGAGGATAGATTAAGGGAAATAAATGATAGCCTGAGGAAGAAAAACCTACGTTTAATTGGGGTTCCCGAGGGCGTGGAAAGGGACAGAGGGCCAGAATATGTATTTGAACAAATCCTAGCTGAAAACTTTCCGAATCTGGGAAGGGAAACAGGCATTCAGATCCAGGAAATAGAGAGATCCCCCCCTAAAATCAACAAAAACCGTTCAACACCTCGACATTTAATAGTGAAGCTTGCAAATTCCAAAGATAAGGAGAAGATCCTTAAAGCAGCAAGAGAAAAAAAGTCCCTGACTTTTATGGGGAGGAATATTAGGGTAACAGCAGACCTCTCCACAGAGACCTGGCAGGCCAGAAAGGGCTGGCAGGATATATTCAGGGTCCTAAATGAAAAGAACATGCAACCAAGAATACTTTACCCCGCAAGGCTTTCATTCAAAATGGAAGGAGAGATAAAGAGCTTCCAAGACAGGCAGGAACTGAAAGAATATGTAACCTCCAAACCAGCTCTGCAAGAAATTTTAAGGGGGACTCTTAAAATTCCCCTTTAAGAAGAAGTTCAGTGGAACAATCCACAAAAACAAGGACTGAATAGATATGATGACACTAAACTCATATCTATCAATAGTAACTCTGAACGTGAACGGGCTTAATGACCCCATCAAAAGGCGCAGGGTTTCAGACTGGATAAAAAAGCAGGACCCATCTATTTGCTGTCTACAAGAGACTCATTTTAGACAGAAGGACACCTACAACCTGAAAATAAAAGGTTGGAGAACCATTTACCATTCAAATGGTCCTCAAAAGAAAGCAGGGGTTGCCATCCTTATATCAGATAAATTAAAATTTACCCCGAAGACTATAGTGAGAGATGAAGAGGGACACTATCTCATACTCAAAGGATCTATCCAACAAGAGGACTTAACACTCCTCAATATATATGCCCCGAATGTGGGAGCTGCCAAATATTTAAACCAATTAATAACCAAACTCAAGAAATACCTTGATAATAATACACTTATACTTGGTGACTTCAATCTAGCTCTTTCTACCCTGGATAGGTCTTCTAAGCACAATATCTCCAAAGAAACGAGAGCTTTAAATGATACACTGGACCAGATGGATTTCACAGATATCTACAGAACTTTACATCCAAACTCAACTGAATACACATTCTTCTCAAGTGCACATGGAACTTTCTCCAGAATAGACCACATACTGGGTCACAAATCGGGTCTGAACCGATACCAAAAGATCGGGATAGTCCCCTGTATATTCTCAGACCATAATGCCTTGAAATTAGAACTTAATCACAACAAGAAATATGGAAGGACCACAAACACGTGGAGGTTAAGGACCATCCTGCTAAAAGATGAAAAGGTCAACCAGGAAATTAAGGAAGAATTAAAAAGATTCATGGAAACTAATGAAAATGAAGATACAACCGTTCAAAATCTTTGGGATGCAGCAAAAGCAGTCCTGAGGGGGAAATACATCGCAATACAAGCATACATTCAAAAACTGGAAAGATCTCAAATTCAAAAGCTCACCTTACACATAAAGGAACTAGAGAAAAAGCAACAAATAGACCCCACCCCCAGCAGAAGAAGAGAGTTAATTAAAATTCGAGCAGAACTCAATGATATCGAGACCAAAAGAACTGTGGAACAGATCAACAGAACCAGGAGTTGGTTCTTTGAAAGAATTAATAAGATAGATAAACCATTAGCCAACCTTATTAAAAAGAAGAGAGAGAAGACTCAAATTAATAAAATCATGAATGAGAAAGGGGACATCACTACCAACACCAAGGAAATACAAACGATTTTAAAAACATATTATGAACAGCTGTATGCCAATAAATTAGGAAATCTAGAAGAAATGGACGCATTCCTGGAAAGCCACAAACTACCAAAACTGGAGCAGGAAGAAATAGAAAACCTGAACAGGCCAATAACCAGGGAGGAAATTGAAGCAGTCATCAAAAACCTCCCAAGACACAAGAGTCCAGGGCCAGATGGCTTCCCAGGGGAATTCTATCAAACGTTTAAAGAAGAAATCATACCTATTCTACTAAAGCTGTTTGGAAAGATAGAAAGAGATGGAGTACTTCCAAATTCGTTCTATGAGGCCAGCATCACCTTAATTCCGAAACCAGACAAAGACCCCACCAAAAAGGAGAATTACAGACCAATATCCCTGATGAACATGGATGCAAAAATTCTCAACAAGATACTAGCCAATAGGATCCAACAACACATTAAGAAAATTATTCACCATGACCAAGTAGGATTTATCCCTGGGACACAAGGCTGGTTCAACACTCGTAAAACCATCAATGTGATTCATCATATCAGCAAGAGAAAAACCAAGAACCATATGATACTCTCATTAGATGCAGAGAAAGCATTTGACAAAATACAGCATCCATTCCTGATCAAAACCCTTCAGAGTGTTGGGATAGAGGGAACTTTCCTCGACATCTTAAAAGCCATCTACGAAAAGCCCACAGCAAATATCATTCTCAATGGGGAAGCACTGGGAGCCTTTCCCCTAAGATCAGGAACAAGACAGGGATGTCCACTCTCACCACTGCTGTTCAACATAGTTCTGGAAGTCCTCGCCTCAGCAATCAGACAACAAAAAGACATTAAAGGCATTCAAATTGGCAAAGAAGAAGTCAAACTCTCCCTCTTCGCCGAAGACATGATACTCTACATAGAAAACCCAAAAGCCTCCACCCCAAGATTGCTAGAACTCATACAGCAATTTGGTAGCGTGGCAGGATACAAAATCAATGGCATTTCTATACACTAACAATGAGACTGAAGAAAGAGAAATTAAGGTGTCAATCCCATTTACAATTGCACCCAAAAGCATAAGATACCTAGGAATAAACCTAACCAAAGAGGTAAAAGGTCTATACCCTAAAAACTATAGAACACTTCTGAAAGAAATTGAGGAAGACACAAAGAGATGGAAAAATATTCCATGCTCATGGATTGGCAGAATTAATATTGTAAAAATGTCAATGTTACCCAGGGCAATTTATACGTTTAATGCAATCCCTATCAAAATACCATGGACTTTCTTCAGAGAGTTAGAACAAATTATTTTAAGATTTGTGTGGAATCAGAAAAGACCCCGAATAGCCGGGGGAATTTTAAAAAAGAAAACCTTAGCTGGGGCATCACAATGCCAGATTTCAGGTTGTATTACAAAGCTGTGGTCATCAAGACAGTGTGGTACTGGCACAAAAACAGACACATAGATCAATGGAACAGAATAGAGAACCCAGAAGTGGACCCTGAAATGTACGGCCATCTAATATTCGATAAAGGAGGAAAGACTATCCATTGGAAGAAAGACAGTCTCTTCAATAAATGGTGCTGGGAAAATTGGACATCCACATGCAGAAGAATGAAACTGGACCACTCTCTTTCACCATACACAAAGATAAACTCAAAATGGATGAGAGATCTAAATGTGAGACAAGATTCCATCAAAATCCTAGAGGAGAACACAGGCAACACCCTTTTTGAACTTGGCCACAGTAACTTCTTGCAAGATACATCCACGAAGGCAAAAGAAACAAAAGCAAAAATGAACTATTGGGACTTCATCAAGATAAGAAGCTTTTGCACAGCAAAGGATACAGTCAACAAAACTAAAAGACAACCTACAGAATGGGAGAAGATATTTGCAAATGACATATCAGATAAAGGGCTAGTTTCCAAAATCTATAAAGAACTTATTAAACTCAACACCAAAGAAACAAACAATCCAATCATGAAATGGGCAAAAGACATGAAGAGAAATCTCACAGAGGAAGACATGGACATGGCCAACATGCACATGAGAAAATGCTCTGCATCACTTGCCATCAGGGAAATACAAATCAAAACCACAATGAGATACCACCTCACACCAGTGAGAATGGGGAAAATTAACAAGGCAGGAAACAACAAATGTTGGAGAGGATGCGGAGAAAAGGGAACCCTCTTACACTGTTGGTGGGAATGTGAACTGGTGCAGCCACTCTGGAAAACTGTGTGGAGGTTCCTCAAAGAGTTAAAAATAGACCTGCCCTACGACCCAGCAATTGCACTGTTGGGGATTTACCCCAAAGATTCAGATGCAATGAAACGTCGGGACACCTGCACCCCGATGTTTCTATCAGCAATGGCCACAATAGCCAAACTGTGGAAGGAGCCTCGGTGTCCATCGAAAGATGAATGGATAAAGAAGATCTAATTCTATATATTTACACCAAAACTTTACATATCCTGAATTATCAGTAGGAATTAGTGGACTCCCATATCTATAAGGAGTTGTCAGTAAGAATTAGTGGACTCACATATCTATAAGTAAGCTGTTTTTTTAATGATTACAAGTTTCAACAATAGGGGTATATTTACTATCTTCAAATCCCTAAGTATATTGTTATTTAGTCATGTAGCATGTAACTAATAAGAACACAAGGGGAATAGCTAGCATATTATCATTGCAGATATGAAATGCAGATGTTATTTGCAACACATGAACAGATAGAATGTTGATTTATATTTATTATCCAAATGGCTAGACACTATGGTAAAAGAGTTATGATTTGTCACTCCACAGTATTATACTTTTTAGTATTGCTATGTATCTTGAATTGAAGGTGTTTTTCAAAAGTAACAGGTAGCAATGCAATTCAGAATATTTTAAGTACTGAATTAATTATTTGTTTTTCATTTAGAGCATTAAGACATCTCTATGAGATTATGTGAATGTAACTGAGTACACTTATCTAGCAGTGACATTTTCTCTGGCCTTGAGGAAATAATTACTTAGTATATTTAGGGAAACTTGTAAATTTGTTAAGTATTTTGAAGTAAATATTTTATGTGTATATAAAAAACAAGTGTTGCACTATTGGAAACTACTGTTTACTAACGGTAATACCAGGATATAACATTGACTATAAGAGTTTCCCAGACATCTCATTATCCTTGAATTAGGCAGTGTGGATTACCCATGGAGCTATTAAACTCTCTGGAAACCATTTTTATTCCTAGGCTTTATTCCAAACTTTTCTGGAGGGGTAAGTGAGCTTAGATAGCTGAGCATGAGATACGCTCTGGAAGGAAGAGGGGTTATTTTCAGAAGTCCTCCCTGGAGGACAGATTGAAGTTGAGATCTCATTGCATGATATGTTTGCAATTATGTCAATAGAAACTCAAATGCCAGATGTGCCCAAGTAGTCCACAACATGGAGTTGATAATATTCCAGGGAAGCTGCTAAACACAAAGCTGTCATATTATCCATTTGCAGGGATAACAAGCTCCCAAACAATTTTAAGTACAATGTAATTTGGAATGACATCTAATATTTGACAAATGTTGAAACCTCTGAACTTATGGAGTTGTCTATTCTAGACAACTGTATTGCTAGGACAGATTATGCCCCTTACTTTAGATTCAGTAAAAATGCAAATAACTGGCTGAGCCATGGGGAAATACAGACACACCTGTACCTCTGCAAAATATTTGCTTTGTGAAAGCTGGAAATTGCCTTTTTTGACAGGAAACTCCATGGTGCTTGATCAGCTTCATTGTTGAGCCTTCTGTCTTGGCATAGGAGAAGTGGAATTCCGGATCTGCTGAGTTTAGGGACTTAGCACACACCAAAAGAACAAAACTATTTCATCTGGTTCAGGCAGCTATTACTATTAAGCATCTTCTAAACATGAATCTGTAATAAGACCAAATGGAATGATTCCTGCCATTTTTTAAATTTTCCTTTCTTCCCTCCCTTCCACTCCTACCATGGTCCATTTTGAGGGGAAGATTACATAAAATGTATATACAATTGTGATACCTGGAATATGTGATGCTGAAGGGAAGCAATCCTATGCCAGCAATCTGTTTAAACAAAATATCTTGCAGCCATGCTGTTTATAAATCATTCAGTTCAATTATTATAAACTCAAGAATCTTCTAGGCACTGTAGGGAATATAAAATATGAGAGAAATGGATCTGTTTCCAGTAAGAAGAATCTCTCTGGAAGATAAGATATACCCATAAAAACTCTTGTTGTCTATTTGAGATTACTTTTATGATTAAGATGGACATCAGTTACACATGATTTAATCACATGGAATAATTTCTAAAATTTATATCTTTGTTTTTTCTACTTAGGTATCTTCATATATATATATATATTTATATTTCTTATATTGGTTTATTGTATTGGTATTCTAATCTGATTATATTTCAAGGCACTAATGATTCTATTTTCAGTGGTAAAGAAGACACCAGACATTGATAATCCATGGAGTAATGTGGCAATAAAGATATGCAAAATAACACCATTGGATTATCTTAATTAAGTACTTATAAAAAGTAAAATTCTGGATGGCTACATATTTGATACTTTAAAATATTTTTGTCAAACTAATGAATATAATGCGATTGACTTCTTGCTACAGACTGCATTAGAAGAAGTAGGGGAGAGGATGAATTTAGGACTTCTAATTCTCAGCTTAATTCTATATAAATTATCTGAGATTTTCTACATTTTTCTTTAAAGAAACCTTTATTTCCTGCAATGAAAGGTCTAAGGTTGTTGAAAACAAAATTCAGGGAATCATCCTGTGTATGGACGATTTGAATCTGCAAACTTGTAGGGTCTCATCTGTTAAAATAAGATATTAATTTGGAATTATGTGGGTCATGAAATTTCGAATAGAGACATATGGACAGATCCTGATGAAGTTGAGGATAATGAACCCCCAAACTCTGGGTCTTATTTGTCAGAATAATAAACAGTTATTCCACCCCTGTCAGAGGAGTTTAACCCTAATTTGCGTAGAGACTTTTAAGGCCATCCATAAGGTAGTTACCTCGTGACCACCTTGTAGATTTTCCTCAGGATTTTTCCCAAATTTATCTCTTTACTTATAAACATAGAACTAGACTTAAGTCCCAGAAGATACTGAAGGCTGAGGTACAAGGTGAGACCCATGAAGAGGTGCAGTATACTACAAAATAATGGCATGATTTTTTTTCAATTTACATAGATGGAATATGGAGAACATATGTGGGAATAGATATTAAGGATTTGGGATAATAATGGAAAGAACATAAATTTGGATCAGGGTGAAATTATTAATATGAAATTAGAATATGTTCAATGTTGCAGCTCAAGGAGATAGAGGTCTCTAACAATTTGATTGGTTGGGTGGCTGAAATATAGACAAAAAAGTGCCTAGACTAAATGAAATTGAAATGCGTAAACTTCCTTAATATACTGAAAAGGAACATATTCAAAGACTTAGGAAGATTGGAATCTTAAGGTGGATTTATATGTAAAATCTTCATACTAACACCAACAAGGTCCAGAGGACACATTTTTCTCTGCAACTGTGAAAAATTAATCTGTGAGGTGGGCCTCAGCATTGTTGAAGAGCTCTGTGGTTGTTCTCTCCTGTAACTCAGATAGTGGTATAGTGGGAACTGCTACCACTAAAGTAGGATGTTTAAATGCAATAGGAATAATTGGATCCTAGGGTGGCAGGGACCAAGTCACATTATGTAATGGCCAAAGCCAAGGTTGGTATGGTTACTATAATTAATAGTGAGACTTACAGAAACCTATGGTGTTGTCTAGTTGATCATGCTTTTTATAGAAGAAAAACATATAGGCAGTCTACTGAATTATTTCTTGATCTGTATAAGCAAAATAATTATAGGTTAAGTGAACAGGAGTCTAGCATTAATTACTAAAACAGAGATTCATGGTTCTTCAGTCAATTCTGAGACTTGAGCCAGTGTAGAGATGTAGAACTCCTTGAATGAAGAGAAGGCTGGGTCCCCTTGAAGAAAGATTCCAGTATACTACCAAAAATATATATTGTTAATTTTTATCCCAGATTCCCTCCAACAGACCTACAGCCTTTTATCAGGACTATGCATTGTGGAAAGGGAAATAATCAGACTTATAGGGAATTAATGGACACTGGTTCTGAAATGATAGAAATTCCTGGAGACTCAAAGTGTCACTGTAATTTATACTGGTCAGGTAATCAATGGAGCATCAGTTCAAGTCCATCATACTTCAGGTCCAGTGTGTCCCCAAACTGATTTGGTAGTAATTTCCCAAGTTCTACAATGCATAAATGGAATGGAAATACTTAGCAACTGGCAAAATCTCCTGATTAGGTCCTGATCTGCGGAGTGTGGGTTGTAATGGTAGGAAAGGCTAAATGGAAGTCACTAGAACTTAGTCTCCCCAGGAAAATAGGAAAAAAAAACAGCACCACATTTTTGGATGGACTGAAGAAATGAGTGCCACCATTAAGGACTTGAAGAATGCTAGGATGGTAACTCTCATCACACCCCATTTAACTCACCTATTTGACCGGTGCAGAGAATGGAGTATAAGAACATATTATCATAAACTTACCCAGGTGATGATTATAGTTACAGCTACTGCACCAGATGTGTGGTTTTATTGATTGAGCAAATTAACATATCCTTAGGCACCTTGTATGCAGTTCTTGATGTGGCAAATGCTTTTTTCTCCATAAAGACCACAGAAGCAGTTGGCCTTTAGCTTACAAAGCCATCAATACAATTTCACTGTCCTGCCTCAGGAGTATATCAACTCTTCAGCCTAATGTCATCATAGGAATGTTATGTACTTGATCACCTTTCCCTTTCACAAGACATTACACTGGTCCATTATACTGATGACATAACACAAATTAGACCCAGTAAGCAAGAGGTACAAATGTGCCAGACTTACTTATAAGGCTTCTTTTATGTTATAAGTGGAAAATACATCTGTTAAAAATTCAGGGGCATAGGTTCATTGATTTTAACAATTGTACTGCTCTGGTGGCAAATTTGATAATGGGAGAGACTATGCATGTGTAGGGGCAAGGGTTGTATGGGAAATCTCTGTAACTTTCCCTGAATTTTGCTACAAACTTAAAACTGCTCTTAAAAATTGTATTAATAAAAAATCATATGTTAAAAAAAGTTTGAAGGCATTTAACCTCAGTGAAACTTATAGAAGTTCAGTGGTATGGGGCATGTTGAGGTATAGCTTCTAAGGTAAAGGATGGATTGTAATCTTATCCTTGTAAAACAACAACAAAATAAACACAATTCCTAGTGGGCCTCTTTGGATATTGGAGGCAGTATATTCTTTCTTAAAAATATTTATTTATTTATTTATTTATTTATTTATTTATTTATTTATGAGACACATGGAGAGAGAGAGGCAATAGGCATAGGCAGAGGGAGAAGCAGGCTCCTCACAGGAAGCTGATGTGGGACTTGATCCCAGATCCTAGGATCACGCACTGAGACGAAGGCAGATGCTCAACCACTGAGCCACCCAGGCTTCCTGGAAGCAGTATGTTCTTGATTGGGGTGTGATATTCTGGTGCATTTACCAGTGATATGAAATATCTTAGTTTTCAGTGGGGTCCAGGACAAGAGAAGGCTTTCCAATAGGTTTAGGCTGTCTTGAAAACTTCTCTGCCATTTGAGCCATATGATCCCAAAGATCCAACGGTGCTTGAAATATCAGTGGCAGATAGAGGTGATCTTTGGAGTTTTGGCAGGCCACTGTCAATGAATCACTGAGTATATTCTTAGGATTTTGGAGTAAACTCCTGTTGTTGTTTGTGAATAATGGCTGCTTTTTTTTTTTTGAGAAACAGCTTTTGGCTTGTTATTAAGTCTTTTTGGAGATAATATTTGGTCATGGGCTACCCATTTATCATGCTGAGTTGCCCATCATGAACTGGGTATTATATGACCCATCTAGCCATAAAGTTGGTTGTGCATAGCAGCACTCAATCCTCAAATAGAAGTGATGTACACAATATCAGGATTTCACAGCCCTTGGGAGCACAATTAAGTTATATAATACAGTGACTCTAATGCGTATGCCTCACCCTGTCCTGCTACATTAACTTCTGTCACTCAGCCCACACTTAAATCGTTATGCAAAGTTCCTTACAAGAGAAAACACAGGCCTGATTTACAGATAGTTGTGTACAATGTGCAGGAACCACCTGAAAGTGGACAGCTGTAATACTAAAGCTCCTTTCTGAGACATCTCTTAAGGACAGTGTTGAAAAGAAATTTTCTAGGTGGGCATAACTTTGAACTTTACACTTGGTTTTTAATTTTCATGGAAAGAGAAATTGCAAGAGGCATGAGTGTATACAAATTTATGAGCTGGGGTCAATGATTTGGCTGGATGGAGATAGACTTGGAAAAAAAGTTGGAAAATTGATAACAAGGAGGTATAGGGTAAAGATAGGTGACTAGACATCTCTGAGTGGGAAAAACAACGAAATGAAGATCTTTGTATCCCATTTGAAAGCTACTAATGAATGACTTCAGTAGAAGAGAATTTTTAATAATCAAGTGAATAGGATGACACTTTCTGAGGATAGTAGACTTTTACCCCAGCTTCTTCTGTCACTATCCAATGGGCTTATAACAATGGCCATAATGTCAGGGATGGAAGTTATGCATGAGCTCAGCAACATGGATTTCAGCTCACTTAGGTTAACCTGAGTACAATCACCACTGAATGCCCAAGCTGCCAGCAGCAGAGACCAACACCATCTGCAATATGGGCCATTTCCTTGGGATAATCAGACAATTACCTGCAGAAGGCTAATGACATTGAGCCACTTCTATCATGGAAGGAACAGTGTTTCATCCCTATGGGAATAAATACTTTGTATCTGTAGTTGCCTTTCCTACATATAGTGCTTCTGCAAAATCTACTAGATGTGGACTTGATGGCACTTTATGTACCATTATAGTATTCCACACAGTATCATTTTTGGTCAAGGAACTAACTCCTGAGCAAATAAAGTATGGCAATGGACCCATGAAAATAGAACTCACTACTCTTACCATGATTCCCACCATCCTGAAATAGGTGGCTTGATGGGATGGTGGAATGGCCTTTTTTAAATGTTTTTTTAATTGGAGTTCAATTTGCCAACATATAGCATATGGCCCCCTCAGTGCCCATCACCCAGTCACCCCAGCCCCCGCCCACTTCCTCTTCCACTACCCCTTGTTCATTTACCAGAGTTAGGTGTCTCTCATGTTTGTCACCCTTGCTGATATTTTCACTCATTTTCTCTCCTTTCCCTGTATCCCCTTTCACTAATTTTTATATTCCCCAAATGAATGAGACCATATAATGTTTGTCCTTTTCCAATTGACTTATTTCACTCAGCATAATACCCTCCAGGTCCCTCCACATCGAAGCAAATAGTGGGTATTTGTCGTTTCTAATGGCTGGGTAATATTCCATTGTATAAATAGACCACATCTTCTTTATCCATTCATCTTTCGATGGACACTGAGGCTCTTTCCACAGTTCGGCTATTGTGGACATTGCTGCCAGAAACATTGGTGTGCAGGTGTCCCGGCATTTCACTGCATCTGGATCTTTGGGGTAAATCCCCAGCAGTGCAATTGCTGGGTCTTAGGGAAGATCTATTTTTAACTCTTTGAGGAACCTCCACACAGTTGTCCAGAGTGGCTGCACCAGTTCACATTCCCACCAACAGTGCAAGAGGGTTCCCCTTTCTCCACATCCTCTCCAACATTTGTGGTTTCCTGCCTTGTTAACTTTCCCCATTCTCACTGGTGTGAGGTGGTATCTCATTGTGGTTTTGATTTGTATTTCCCTGATGGCAAGTGATGCAGAGCATTTTCTCATGTGCGTGTTGGCCATGTCTATGTCTTCCTCTGCGAGATTTCTCTTCATGTCTTTTGCCCATTTCATGATTGGATTGTTCGTTTCTTTGGTGTTGAGTTTAGTAAGTTCTTTATAGATCTTGGAAACTAGCCCTTTATCTGATACGTCATTTGCAAATATCTTCTCCCATTCTGTAGGTTGTCTTTTAGTTTTGTTGACTGTATCCTTTGCTGTGCAAAAGCTTCTTATCTTGATGAAGTCCCAATAGTTCATTTTTGCTTTAGTTTCTTTTGCCTTCGTGGTTGTATCTTGCAAGAAGTCACTGTGGCCAAGTTCAAAAAGGGTGTTGCCTGTGTTCTCCTCTAGGATTTTGATGGAATCTTGTCTCACATTTAGATCTTTCATCCATTTTGAGTTTATCTTTGTGTATGGTGAAGAGAGTGGTCCAGTTTCATTCTTCTGCATGTGGATGTCCAATTTCCCAGCATCATTTATTATAGAGGCTGTCTTTCTTCCAGTGGATATTCTTTCCTCCTTTATCGAATATTAGTTGACCATAAAGTTGAGGTCCACTTCTGGATTCTCTATTCTGTTCCATTGATCTATGTGTCTGTTTTTGTGCCAGTACCACACTGTCTTGTTGACCACAGCTTTGTAGTACAACCTGAAACCTGGCATTGTGATGCACCCAGCTATGCTTTTCTTTTTTAATATTCCCCTGGTTATCCGGGGTCTTTTCTGATTCCACACAAATCTTAAGATGATTTGTTCCAAGTCTCTGAAGAAAGTCCATGGTATTTTGATAGGGATTGCATTAAATGTGTAAATTGCCCTGGGTAACATTGAAATTTTCACAATATTAATTCTGCCAATCCATGAGCATGGAATATTTTTCCATCTCTTTGTGTCTTCCTCCATTTCTTTCAGAAGTGTTCTGTAGTTTTTAGGGTATAGATCCTTTACCTCTTTGGTTAGGCTTATTCCTAGGTATCTTAGGTTTTTGGGTGCAATTGTAAATGGAATTGACTCCGTAATTTCTCTTTCTTCAGTCTCATTGTTAGTGTAGAGAAATGCTACTGATTTCTGGGCATTGATTTTGTATCCTGCCACACTGCCAAATTGCTGTATGAGTTCTAGCAATTTTGGGGTGGAGGCTTTTGGGTTTTCTATGTAGAGTATCATGTCATCTGCGAAGAGGGAGAGTTTGACTTCTTCTTGCCAATCTGAATGCCTTTTATTTCTTTTTTCTGCCTGATTGCTGAGGCTAGGACTTCTAGTACTATGTTGAATAGCAGTCGTGAGAGTGGACATCCCTGTCTTGTTCCTGAATGGCCTTTAAAAACTCAGTTACAGTGTCAGTTAGGTGGCAATACTTTGCAGGGCTGTGGTTAAGTTCTCTAGGAGGTTATATATGCTCCGAATCAACATCTAATATATTTCATAGTTTCTCCCATAGCCAGGATATAGGTGTTTAATTGTGTAGCTTTTTGTCAAGCATATTGTAATACAGTGGTTAAAGAAGAAAGAAACGAGTAAATGAGACCTAGCGTAAAGATTGGTGGAAACGTCCAAGATGTTAATTATTTTTCCTTGTTGATGTTCATTAGAAAGATTTCCAGGTATTTCATGAACATTTAGTGTATTGTCCACAATGTTGGTAAGATTTTTTGAGGACTACTGATGGAAAAAATCTAGTGGTTATTTGGAATGACAAAAAATAATAATAATTTCTCCTGAAAACTGGACAATTGGATCAAACTGGTTTCTTGGAATGTGAAGGATTATTTGGAGACATCTGGATTCAGCCAAGCATAATAGAATGATGGATTAGATATATTTGCTTAATGTCATGTTTCTGCTAGTCCCAATTACTTCTAGCCTGTTCTTTTTCTTTTCTTTTCTTCTCTTTTCTTTTTTTCTTTTCTTTCTTTGCTTTTCTTTTTTTCTTTTCTTTTTTTCTTTTCTTACAATGAGGTTTAAAAGAAGTCTCATAGTGGTGGATACAAGACTAGAATTTCATTGTGTTTTCTCAATGTGATACTGCCTCTAGTAGAAAAGTTCTATCAGATTATATTTAGGGAAATAAAATTAGCAAATAAAGTGCCATTTGCAAATTGAATAAAAGGATTTTTAAATGTATTAGAATTAGGAGATTTTATAGGGATAACATCTTTCTTCAGGAATTTATCATTTGCTATGGAGCTATGTAGAAATGTTGAGGGCAGCCTGGCTGGCTCAGCAGTTTAGTGCCACCTTCGGCCCAGGGCCTGATCCTGGCATCCCGGGATCGATTCCCACATTGGGCTCCCTGAATGGAGCCTGCTTCTCCCTCTGCCTCTGTCTCTGCCTCTTTCTCTCTTTCTTTCTTTCTCTCTCTCTCTCTTTCTCTCTCTCTCTCTGTCTTTCATGAATAAATAAATAAAATCTTTAAAAATGTTGAGAATTATAAAGGATGAAAAATTAGTGGATCATTATCTGTCTTACAAAAAAACATAGTATATAATGTATTTAAACAGCCAGATTTCTCATACTAAAAACAATCTGTTGTATAAAAGTGTGCATATTATGTTTCTGTGTAATGAGAAATTTCTCCCCCATCTCTTCTTACCACTGAATTTCTCGCTGAGGTAAATTACAACTGACATTAACAGCCTAGTTCATTTTTTTTTGCCTTTGTTCATATATTCATATCTATAAGAGAGATATTTGGTTACTAATTTGTTTTTAGAAACACAAGAATACTACATATACACACTAATCTTCAACACTCTCATTTTACTGAGTATATCTTCTTTATACCTAAAGGTCAATAGATATGGTTCTATTATTCATTCTAATGTTTTAATGTCTTCACACACTCTTTTATACAATTTTACATGAATGGCATTACACTATTCTTGTTTTATAGGTTTTGGGGGTATGATTATTTTTTTTCTATTTTACTTACTTCTCCTAGACTGCTTTCCTCTAAACTTCAACCATGGTACAGAGATTGCATTAAGGTTACTTGTGGAAAAATGATTTAACAAGCATTGAAACAGGTGGGCGATATTTGTTTCCTGATTGTTTTACCTATGACTAAATATAAATAAACTGTATGTGGGAACAAACTCTTGAGTTAACATCTTAGTGAGTATGTATGTGTGCAATAGATTTTTACATTCCCATTTTGCTATTCTTATTCAATAACAACCTGTGAAAATTGCTCTATCTCAACTGGTATAGCCCTAATTTATTTCCTTAATGGTTACATAACATTATAAGTTGTGGCTGCTTCATAGCTTATTTAACTAATAACATAAACATAGGAATTCAATTATTTCTTATTGTCTCTGTCAATAAGACAGAGACATTTGCTGTAGCAAACAATGCTGTAGAATACACATATATTCTCTTATACCGGTGTTTTTATTGCCATGAGCTAAATTCCTAGTAACGGGGCTGTGACCTTGAAAGATATGCATATTTTAGAATTTTAATAGCTCTGTCAAATAGCTTTTCCAAAGAGCTCTAGTAGTTCAAATTGAAAGCTTGCATTATGTGAAAGCAATATTTTCCCTCATATCCCTCCCATCATAGGAGGGCTTTTTTTTTTTACTTTTTTGCAACTAAAAACACATGAAAGCCTAAGTATTACATTGTTATGTGTATGTAACTATCAGTGATTTTAGCATCTTTTCAAATTTGTTGTTTATCATTAAATGAATTATATATATAATCATATAAATAAATAAATAAATATATATATATATATATATATATATATATATATATATATATATAAAATGTCAATGTTACCTCTTCTTTATTCATTTGTTAGTTGATGGACACTTGGGATGTTTCCATAATTTGATTATCGTAGATAATGCTGATATAACAAGGTGCATGTATCCCTTCAAATCAGTATTTTTGTGTGTTTACATAAATACCTAGTAGCGTAGTTGTTCAATAAGAGGGTAGTTCTATTTTTAACATTTTGAGAAACCTCCATACTGTTTTCCAGAGTGGCTGCACCAGTTTGGATTCCCACCAACAGTCCAAAAGCGTTCCCCTTTCTCTACATCCTAGTGAACCCCTGTTGTTTCCTGTGTTGTTGATTTTAGCCATTCGTCATGACAGGTGTGAGGTAATATCTAATTGTAGTTTTGATTGTATTTCCCTAATGACAAGTGATGTTGAGCATGTTTTAATGTGTCTGTTAGCCATCTGTATGTCTTCTTTGGGGAAATGTCTATTCATGTCTTCTGCTCTTTTTTAAAAAGATATTTCATTTTTTGGATGTTGAGTTTTATAAGATCTTTATATATTTTGGATACTAATCCAATATCAGTAATATCATTTTTAAATATCTTCTCCCAATCCATAGGTTGCCTTTTAGTTTTGTTGGTTGTTTTCTTCACTCTGAAGTAACTTATCATAACAAAGTCCCAATAGCTTCTTTTTGCTTTTGTTTCCCTTACCTCAGGAGATGTATCTAGTAAGAAGTTGCTAAAGCTGATGTCAAGGAGGTTATTGCATGTTCTCTGAGATTTTGATCGTTTCTTGTCTCACATGTAGGTCTTTTTTCCATTTGGAATTTATTTTTGTGTGTCATGTAAGAAAATGCTCCACTTTCTTTTACATGTTGTCCAGTTTTTCCAACACCATTTGTTGAAGAGACCTTTTTTCCATTGGACATTCTTTCTTGCTTTGTCAAAGATTAGTTGATCACATACTTGTGGATTCATTTCTGGGTTTTCTATTCTGTTCCATTGATGCATATGATTATTTTTATGGCAGTACCATACAGTCTTGATCACTACAGCTTTGTAATGTAACTTGATGTTCAGAATTGTAATGCCTCCAGCTTTGCTTTTCTTTTTCAAGGTTGCTTTTGCTTTCCAGGATAGTTTGTGGTTCCATACAAGTTTTAGGATCATTTGTTCTAAGTCTGTGAAAAATGCTCATGTTTTATTGATAGGAATTGCATTAAATGCATAGATTCCTTTGGGTAATATAGACATTTTAACAATATTTGTTCTTCTAATCCATGAGCATAGGATGTTTTACAATTTTTTTGTGTGTCATCCTCAATTTCTTTCATCAGTGTTTTATAGTTTTCTGAGTACAGATCTTTTATCTCTTTGATTAGGTTTATTCGTAGGTACCTTATGACTTTTGGTGCAATTGTAAATATGATTGATTTCTTGATATCTCTTTCTGCTACTTCATTATTGGTCTATAGATATGCGACAGGTTTCTGTACATTGATTTTGTATACTGCAATTTTTTTGAATTTTAGCAATTTTTTGATGGAGTCTCTTGGGTTTTCTAAATAGAGTATCATGACATCTGCAAATAGTGAAAACTTTCCTTCTTCCTTGCCAATTTAGATGCTTAATATTTCTTTTTGTTGTATAATTGCTGACACTAGGACTTCCAGTAGTATATTAAAAAACAGTGGAAAGAGTAGATTTCCCTGCCTTGTTCCTGGCTATAGAGAAAAAACTTTCTATTTTTCCCCATTGAAGATGATATTCACTGTGAGTTGTTCATGTATGACCTTTATTATGTTGAGGCATATTCCCTCTAACCCTACTTTTTGACGGTTTTTATCATAAATGGATGTTATACTTTGTCAAATATTTTTGCTACATGTATCTAAAGGATAATGTGGTTCTTTCATTTATTTTATTAATGTGGTATATCACATTGATTGACTTGCAAATATTGAATGACCCTTGTATCCCAGGAGTAAATCCCACTTGATCATGGTTAATGACTCTTTTAATGCACTGTTGTATTGGATTTGCCAGTATTTTTTTTTTTATTTTACTGAAAAATTTTGCATCCATATTCACCAGGAATATTGGCCTGTAGTTCTCTTTTTTAATGGAGTCTTTGGTTTTGGTATCAGGGTAATGCTGGCCTTATAATGTTAATTTGGAAGTTTTTCTTCCATTTTTTTTAGTAGTTTGAGAGGAATAGATATTAACTCATCTTTAAATGTTTTATAGAATTCTTCTGGGAAGCCATCTGGCCCTGGACTTTTGTTTGTTGGGAGATTTCTGATTACTGAGTCAATTTCTTTACTGGTGATTGGTCTGTTCAAGTTTTCTATTTTTCCTGTTTCAGTTTTGGTAGTTTATATGTTTTGAGGAATTGATCAATTTCTTCCAGATTGGCAATTTTTTAGCCTATATTTCATAACATTTTAATTGTATGTCTTTGGTGCTGGTTGTTATTTCTTCCTTGTCATTTGTGATTTTAATTATTTGGGTTCTTTCTCTTTTCTTTTTAATAAGTCTGGCTAGGGGTTTATCGATAATATTATGTTTTTCAAAGAACGAATTCCTGGTTTTATTGATCTGTACTATTGTTTGTTTGTTTTTAGTTTCTATGTCATTTATCTCTTCTCTAAACTTTATTTTTTCTCTTGTTCTGCTGGCTTTAGTCTTCATTTGTTTTTCTTTTTCTAGCTTCATTAGGTGTAAGTTTAGGTTGCTTATTTGAGATTTTTCTTACTTCTTGAAGTAGGCCTGTATTGCTACTATATACTTCCCTATTAGGACCACTTTTGTTACGTGTCAAAGGTTTTGGACTGTTATGTTTTCATTTTTATTTGTTTCTGTGTATTTTTAAAATTTCTTCTTTGATCTCCTGGTTGCCACTCTTTGTTTAGTAGTATGTTGTTTAACTTCCATATATTTGAGGTGTTTCCAAATTTTTTCTTTTGTTTGACTTCAAGTTTCTAGCATTGTGATCAGAAAATATGTATGGTATGATCTTAATCTTTTTGTACTTGTTGAGGCCTGATTCATTTGTATTTCCACCAGCAGTGCATGAGGGTTCATTTTTATTCACATCCTTGGCAACACCTTTTTTTTTTTATTTTAGCCATTCTGACACATGTGAGGTTATATCTCATTGTAGTTTTGTTTTGCATTTCCCTGATGATGAGAGATGAATATTTTTTCATTTGTCTGTTGGCCATCTGTATGTCTCTTTCAAAAAATGTCTCTTCATATCTTCTGCCCATTTCTAACTAACTTATATGTTTTACGGTGAGCTGTATAAATGCTTTATATGAATTTGGATATTAACTGCCAATAGGCTGTATAATTACAAACATCTTGCATATTATGGGTTGGGTTTTTGTTTTGTTTTGTTTTGGTGGAGGTTTCTTTTGTGCAAAAGCTATTCTGGTGTAGTCTCAATAGTTCAATTTTGCTCTTGCATCCTTTGTCAAAAAAAATAGTCAGAATAATCTTTCTAAAGCTGATGTCAAGAGATTACCTCCTATGTTTCCTTCAAGTAATTTTATGGTTTCAGGTCTCACATTTAGGTCTTTAATCCATTTGGAGTTTATTTTTGTGTATGGATTAAGTGGTCTAGTTTCTTTCTTTTGCATGTAGCTATCCAGTTTTCTCAAAACCATTTACTAGAGTAACTGTCTTTTTCCCATCATATATTCTTGCTTCCTTTGTCATAGATTAATTGAAATATAATTGTGAGTTTATTTCTGAACTTTCTATTTTATTCTCCTGATTTATGTGTGTATTTTTTTTTTTGCCAGTATCATACTATTTTGATTACTACAGCATTGTGGTATATGTTCAAATCTGGTATTATGATACTTCCATTTTGTTTCCTTTTCAAGATTGTCTTAGCTATTCAAGGTCTTTCGTGTTTCCATACGAAGTTTAGATTTATTCTAGTTCTGTGAAAAATGCTGCTGATTTTTTTTATAAGGATTGCATTAAATCTGTAGTTTGCTTTGGGTTGTGAGGACATTTTAACAATATTTGTTCTTTCAATCCATGAGCATGAAATATATTTCTGTTTGTGTCATCTTCAATTTCTGTCATCAGTATTTTATAGTTATCAGAGTACTGGTCTTTCACCTCCTTGGTTACATTTATTACTGAGTATTTTATTATTTTTGATACAATTGTGAATGGAATTGTTTTCTTAATTTCCATTCCTGCCTCCTCATTCCTGGTGTATAAAAATGTGACAGATATCCAAGCCACATATCAATTTTATATCCTGGGACTTAACTGAATTCATTTATCAGTTTTAATAGTTTTTGGTGGACTCTTTAAGGTTTTCATTATATGGTATCATGGTCTCTGCAAGTAATAAAATATTTACTTCTTCTTTACCAATTTGTATGACTTTTGTTTTTCTTGTCAGATTGTTGTTACTAGAACTTCTAGTACTGTGTTGAGTGGAAATGGTGAGTAGATATCCTAGCATTGTTCCTGATCTTAGGAGAAAAGCTATTAGCTTTTCACCATTGAGTATGTTAGCAGCAGGTTTTTCTTATGTGGCCTTTAATATGTTAAGGTATGTTCCTTCTAAACTTACCTTTCTGAGAGCTTTTATCATGAATTGATATTATACTATGTGTAGTGCTACATCTGTTGAAATGATTGTATGTTTTTTTTATCAATACAATGTGATGTGTGTCATTGATTGATTTACAATTATTGAATCCCTCTTGCTTCCCGTGAATTCCACTTGATAATCTTGAATTATTTTTTATGTATTGTTTGATTTGCTTTCCTAATATTCTGTTGAGGATATATTTTGTATCTACTTCTATCAGGAATAGTATCCTGCAGTTTTCTTTACTTATAGTATCTATCTGGTGTTGCTATCTGGGTAATTCTGGCTTCATAGTATGAATTTGGAAGCTTTCCTTCCTCTTCCATTTTTTGGAGTAGTTTGAGAAGAATAGGTATTAACTCTTAAATGTTTGGTAAAATTCACCTGTGAATCCGTCTGGCCCTGGACTTTTTTTTTTTTCTTCCCTGTTGGGATTGTTTTGATTATGGATTCAATTTCATTACCAGTAATTGGTCTGTTTAAATTACTTACTTCTTCCTGATTCAGTTTTAGGAAGTTATATGTTTGTAAGAATTTATCCATTTCTTCTAGGTCAAACTTGTTGGCATATAATTTTTCTTAATATTCTCTTATAATTCTTTGTATGTCTCTGCTGTCCATTATTTCTCTTCTTTCATTTCTGGGATTAAGGCCTCTTTCTTTCTATTATTTATTTATTTATTTATTTATTTATTTATTTATTTATTTATTTATAAATTTATTTTTTATTCATGTTCAATTTTCCAACATATAGAATAACACCCAGTGCTCATCCCATCAAGTGCCCACTTCAGTCCCCGTCACCCAGTCACCCCCACCCCCCGTCCACCTCCCCTTCCACCACCCCTAGTTTGTTTCCCACTTAGGAGTCTTTCATGTTCTCCCTTTCTGATATTTATGCACTTATTTTTTCTCCTTTCCCCTTTATTCCCTTTCACTATTTTTTATATTCCCCAAATGAATGAGACCATATAATGTTTGTCTCTAACGAATTTGCCTAAAGGTTTATCAATTTTCTTGATCTTTTCGAAGAACCAGATCCTTGTTTCATCTATTTTATTGTGGGTATTTTGGGGTTTTTATTTCATTTATTTTTGCACTAATCTTTATTATTTCCTTTCTTCTACTGTCTGGGGTTTTGTGCATTCTTTTTCTAGTTCCTTCGGGTGTAAAGTTAGATTATTTATTTGAGGTTTTTCCTGCTTCTTGAGTTAGGCCTATATTGCTATAAATTTCCCTCTTAGAACTGCTTTTGCTGCACCCCAATGATTTTGGTTTATTATATTTTCATTTTAATTTGTCCCCATGTATTTTTTTATTTCCTCTTTGATTTCTAGGCTGACTCATTAATTTAATAGCTTGTTTTTTTAACCTTCATGTATTTGTGTTCCTTCCATATTTTTCTTGTAGTTGATTTTTAGTTTTATACTGTTATGGTTGGAAAAGATGCATGATATAACTTCAATATTTAATGTGTTTGAGAGGTTGTTTTAATCTATTCTCATTATTTTTTTCTTTCCCTTTTCTTTTTTCTGCCATTTTGTTGTTTTTCATTACTCTGTCTGCCAGATTGCTTATTCTTTTGGATTCCTCTAATCTACAATTTTCCTCTAGTGTATTTTTAATTGCTGTTATTGAGGTATTCATCTCTGATTTTTAATTTTTTGTCTTTTTTAAAGATTTTACTTATTTATGAGAGAGAGAGAGAGAGAGAGAGAGAAGAGAGTGAGCACAAGGCAGGAGAGTGGCAGAGGGAGAAGGCTCCCTGCTTGGGAGCCTGACATACAGCTTGATCCCTCTACTCTGGGATTGTTACAGGATTTTTTTCTCCATCAGTACCTGCAGTTCTTGGTTGCACTGCTTCAAAGAATGAAGAGGTAGACCAGACAGTGGTGCTTAGCAAAGCAAGATTTATTGAGCAATAATAAAGTGATAGTACCAAGTTCCTGAAGAGGGAGGGAACCCAAGAGGGTTGTCATTAGAGTTTCTGCCTCTAGGGGTTTTTATGGGCTACTTAGTGGGCTGTTTTAATCTGATTAACCCTCCTTGTGCCTGTCATCCAATCAAGTTTTTGTCACCTATCACCTGGGAAAGGGTGAAGGGCTCCTTCCAGGGTGGTTTAAAATCCTTTTAAGAGTTTACTCTTAGGATGGGGGCCCCTTGGTTCTACCTGTCTTCCTTCCAACTGTCTTTCATCAGGATCATGACCTGAGCCAAAAGGAGACACTTAACCGACAGAGCCACTGGGGCACCAATCTTAAATATTTTCTATTTTCATTGAAGGTCTCACTGAGATACTCCACTCTTTTCTCAGGTCTTGTAAGAATCTTTATGATCATTACTATGAATTCTCTATCAGACATATCACTTATCTCTGTTCCATTTTGCTCTTTGTTGTGACTCTGTCCTGTTCTTTCACTTAGGAAAATTCCTCTACTTCTTCATTTTGTCTAACACTCTGTGTCTGTTTTTATGTTAGAAAATTCAGATACATCTCCTGATATTGAAAGTACTGGCCTTATGAAGAAGAGCTCCTATAGTACATTACAGTGCAAAGGCCCCTCTTCTTTAGAACCTAACACTTCAAGGGTGTCTCTTATGTGTGTTGTGTGTGCCCTCCTCTTGGGCTTGAGCCATATTGGACTTTAGTCCAGTTGTCTACAATGGCTTTCTTTGGCTTTTGTGGGCAGGGTGTGGTCCCTATGCTGTAAAAGGGCCAGTCTGGAGATGCCTTGGGCTTGAGTTGGGTCAGAACAGATGTCCGCCTTCAGCCTATATATGAGAACAGTGGTTGAACTGAACTGAAGGAACCTCTCCTCATACTGTCCCTTGAGAGGCTTTTGTTGGTAGGTGGGACTACAGTCAGATCAGATATTTGCCCCCTCTGTTGGAGTTGCAGTAACCCTGAACTACTGTGCTCTACCTTTGTACTGCCCTCTGGGAGGTTTTTATTAGTGGGTGTTCCAACAGTCAGATCAAATGTCTACCCCCAGCCTACTGCTGGGGCTGCAGTTGAATTGGCATGTGCGGTTATTTTTCCTTCTTCCCAGGGCAGGAGTCACTTGAAGATACTTGTGGCCCCATTTTGGATGGATTCTTGCTGGGTGAGGCAGGTTTGATGCAGCTCTCCACAGGAGAACCCAGGGGCAGGGTGTGTGATATTAGTAAGTTTTGTGTTGGCCTGCTTGCAGGATGGGACCTGGAGCCACTTTCGAGAGACTTCTGAGTGAGGCAGGTTAAATGGGGCAGTTTGCTGGAGATTGCAGGGGCAAAGCATGAGATATTAACCAATTAGTTGGGAGTTTTCTTGTTTTCACTGGTTCCTGCAGATGTCCGACATTCTAGGCTGGGATCAAGGGAGAGACATGGTGTCTGCCAGCTCTTTCATTCTTGGAGAAGTCTCCTAAAGATTTATGCCCCTCCTGTCTTTGTCCTGAGTTTAGTAAATAAATCACCTTCCTGTATACTCTAGAGGATTTTTAAAGTGCGGCTTCTATGCTGTGCCTTTACAGGGCTATTTGTTATGCTGGTTCTTTAAGGATGGGGTATGTTTCCTATCACCCCGCAGCTCTCCCTGAGTCAAAGCAGCTGATTTTAAAAGTACCAGCTGTTAAGCTCCATGTTTTGTAGAAAGGTTCATGAAGTTAAGTCCCTCTTGTTTTCAAAGCCAAATATTATGGGGACTTATCTTCTCAGTGCAGGTCCCTCATGCCTGGTGTGATATCCGTTCCTCTCCTTTCTCCATGCATTCATCTTTCGACGGACACCGAGGCTCATTCCACAGTTTGGCTATTGTGGACATTGCTGCTATAAATATCAGGGTGCAGGTGTCCCAACTTTTCATTGCATCTGTATCTTTGGGGTAAATCCCCAGCAGTGCAATTGCTGGGTCGTAGGGTAGATCTATTTTTAACTCTTTGAGGAACCTCCACATAGTTTTCCAGAGTGGCTGCACCAGTTCACATTCCCACCAACAGTGCAGGAGGGTTCCCCTTTCTCCACATCCTCTCCAAGGAAAAATATTTCTATGCTTAATGTCAAAGAGTTTACCACCTATGTTTTCTTCTAAAACTCTTGTGGTTTCAGATGTCACATTTAGGTCTTCAGTCAATCCATTTTGAGTTGTTTTTTTTCTTTTTTCTTTTCTTTCTTTTTTTTTTTTTTTTTGCATATGGTTAAGGCAGTGGTCTAGGTTTGTTCTTTTGCATGTAGCTGTCTATTTTTCCCAGCACCATTTATTGAAGAGATTGTTTCCTCCATTGTATATCCTTGCCTTATTTTCATAGATTAAGTGACCATTTAATCACGGGTTTATATCTGGGCCCTTTATTCTGTTCTATTGATCTATGTCCATTTTTGTGCCAGTACAATATTGTTTTGATTCTATAGCTTTGTAATATATTATGGAATTTGGAATTGGGATACCTGCAGCATTCTTCTTTCTCAAAATTGCTCCGACTGCAAAGTATCTCTTTCCATTACCCTACATATGTTTTGAAATAACATTACTTTTAAATCAGTATAATTTGTACCCAAACACTGTGGCTCTGTCAAATATTAGCTAGTGGTCATGAATTTTTTTTAAAAATGAACATATTCATAGGGCCAAAGAGACAATAGGGTATATTTAAATGAATGCAGGCTTTGGAATTTGAAACAATGTTGAATCTTTTGAGCTCATGTTAATTATTTAGCCTGCCAGAACTTTAAATTCCTTATCTGTGACACATGAATATTAATTACTATACAGTTGTGAAGATTAGATTATGGTACCCAGAAAATGGAAAATTTTATAATGAGCACATAACAAATACTAATCACAAAATATTTTTTTTATTGTGTAATATTGCTATTTGGCAATTTTCTCTTGATTTGAATGATATTCTAGTCATCATTTTTTGATACTTTGATAAATTTATGCTAAGTTTGAGATCCTATTAAAAATACAGTATGTGTAAATTTCTGTTTTTATTGAGGATTCCTAAAAAGAGTTCCATTAACCATGGGTATGATTTATATTAATCAAGTAGAACTTTATACAAAATACACTTATGGTCATTGCATTTATTTGCAATTCTCTTTGCTACTTTCAGATATAGAGTGTTCTTCTACCTGAAATATATATGTACAGAAAAAGGCCCAGAAAAAATATATATGTACAGAAAAAGGTACAGAAAAAATGAAGGAGTATAGATAGAGCTGATCTTTTCAGTGATATTTTCTCTATGTTGTTCATTCAATAAATATTTACTGAAAGTTACTATATAACAGGGATGTAAGAGGCAGTGGAGATAAAAGAATAAACATGAATGAGTTGAATCTGCTCTCAGAGACTGTGGTATAATATGGAAGACAGACAGACCAAAATATAATTAACTGGAAAATGTCTAACTACAATCATGGTGATAATATAAACTAAGACTGCTTATGGAAACATCAGGGATGGAAGCAGTATTAAAGTTAAAACCTGAAGAATATGTAGGTAGGTAGTAATCAAGTAAAGGTGGAATGAGAAATTTTAAGGAGAGAAAAGAGTGAATTAAGGTCCTGAGCTTTTAGAAGCATGACAGATTTCAAAAACTGAGAGAAGCCCAGGGAGACTGAAAAATAGAGCAAGGTGAAAAGGAATGTAAAATTATGTTTGGAGAAAGAGAATGAGTGAGCATTATGGGCTTTAATCCCAAAAAAGTGGGAAGTTACTGCTGGGTTTTAAGCAAAAGAGTGATTTAATCAAATCTATTTTTTGTAAGAATACTCTGGAATCATCACAATTCCAGACATCAGGTTATGTTACAAAGCTATGATAATCAAATCAGTATGGTAGTGGCATAAAATAGACACATAGATCAATAGAACAGAATAGAAAACCTATAAATGAATCCAAACTATATAGTCAATTAACCTTTGACAAAACAGGAAAAATTATCCAGTGGGAAAAAGAATGTCTCCTCAACTAATGCTGTTGGGAAAACTGGACACCAACATTGAAAAAAACTGAGACTACACAACTTTCTTACACCATACAGAACGATACATTCAAAATTAATTAAAGACCTAAGTGTGAAGTCTGAAACTATAAAAATCCTAGAAGAGAACACAGGCAGTAACTTCTTTGACCTTGGCTATGACAATTTCTTACTAGATATGTCTCATGAAGCAAGGGAAACAAAAGCAAAAATAAACTATTGTGAGCACATCAAAATAAAAAGTTTCTGCACAATCAACAAAACTAAAAGGAAGCCTATGGAATAGGAGAAGATATTTTCAAATGACATATCCAGTGGAGGGTAAATATCCAAAATAAAGAAGAAACTTATAAAATTCAGCATCCAAAAAATGAATAATCCAGTTGAAAAATTATCAGAATACATGAATAATTTTTCAAAGAAAACATACAGATGGCCAAAAGACACATGAAAAGATGCTCAATATTACTGATTATCAGGGAAATGCAATAAAAACTACAATGTGATATCACCTCACATCTTACAGAATGACTAAAATCAACAACACAAGAAACAACAGGTGTTGATGAGGATTTGGAGAAAGGAGAACCCTTTGCATTATTGATGAGAATACAAAGTAGTACACTCTGGAAAACAGTATGGAGCTTTCTCAAAGAATTAAAAATAGAACTATTTTATGATCTAGCAATTGAACTACCAATAATTTACCCAAAGAATACAAAAATGCTGATTTAAGGGCTGCAGCATTATCTACAATAGCCAAATTATGGAAACTGCTCAAGTATGTATCAATTGATAAATGGATAAAGATGCGACATATATGTGCATGCATGAGCATACACACACACACACACACACAGAGAGAGAGAGAGTTCTTCTTACCATGCATCACAAAAAAAAGACATTAGAAAGAATCCTTGATGGTACAAAAGTGATTGGAGTGCCTAAGGAGCTTTCTTCAAATCTGAGGCATAGGACATCAGACAAGGAAAAACTACACCCAATAAGTGACACACAGAGAAATTAATCTATTCACAAAGTAGAAAAGTTAGCTTTATAAGAATAAAACTGTGAAGAAAAATGTTCAAATAGAAAAACAATGGCTCAACTGCTCAAAATCAGTTCATTTACAAGAAACAAATAGGGGTATTTCTTGTTAATCATATCCATGTGCAGAGTGATTTTTCCCATTTTGTTTTACTTCATAATCATTTAAAATTTTGCGATGATCATTGTCATAATTTATTTTCACAAAGGGAACCTAACAGATACAGAAGTATTATTTTCTTTATCTAAATGAATAAAATGAGTTTCAAGGCTAAGAGAATACCTAAAATGATAAAATTTGTTGTTTTTTTATTTTTTATTTAAAATTTATTTTATTTAAATTCAATTTGCCAACATATAGTACAATAACCAGTGCTCATCCAATCAAGTGCCCTCCTTAGTGCCCATCACCCAGTTACACCATACCACAATCACCATCTCCCTCTGCAAACCTTTGTTTGTTTCCCAGAGTTAGAAGTTTCTTATAGTTTGTCTTCCTTTCTTATTTTTCCCATTCAGTTTCCCTCATTTCTTTTATAATTCCTTTCACTATTTCTTATATTCTGCATATGAGTGAAACCAGACGATGATTATCTTTCTCCGATTGATTTATATCCCTCAGCATAATACCCTCTTGTTCCATTCACATTGAAACAAATGATAGGAATTCATCCTTTCTGACAGATGAGTAAAATTCCATTGCAATATAGATACCATATATTCTTTATCCATTCATCTATCCAAGGACAGCGTGGCTCCTTCTACGGTTTGCATAATGTGGATATTGCTGCTATAAACATTGGGGTTCTGGTGTCCCATTGTTTCACTACATCTCTATCTTTGGGGTAAATATCCAATAGTGCAATTGCTGGGTGGTATGGTAGCTCTATTTTCAACTTCTTGAGAAACCTACACACTTTTCTCCAGAGTGGCTGCAGCAGCATGTATTCCCACCAACAGTGCAAGAGAGTTTCCCATTCTCCACATCCTCGCCAAAATTTATTGTTCCTGTCTTGTTAATTTTCGCCATTTTCACTAATGTGAGGTGATATCTCACTGTGATTTTGATTTGTAATTCCCTGATGGCAAGTGATGTAGAGCATTTTTTTAATGTGTTTGTTGGCCTGTATAGGTCTTCTTTGGAGAAATGTCAGTTCATGTCTTCTGCCCATTTCATGACTGGATTGTTTGTGTCTTGGGTGTCAAGTTAGATATCTTATTTATAGGTTTGGATACTAGCCCTTTATCAGATATTTCATTTGCAAATATCTTCTCCCATTCTGTAGATTGTCTTTCAGTTCTCTTGACTGTTTCCTTTGATGTGCAGAAGATTTTTATCTTGATGAAAACCAAATAGTTCATTTTTGCTTTTGTTTCTCTTGCCTTCACAGTTTTGCCTTGAAATAAGTTGCTGTGGCCAAGATCAAAAAGGGTGTTGCTTGTGTTCTTCTCTAGGATTTTGATGGACTCTTGTCTCTCATTTATATCTTTCATCCATTTTGAGTTTATCTTTGTGTGTGGTATAAGAGAATGGTCTAGTTTCATTCTTCTGCACTTGGCTGTACAATTTTCCCAGCACCATTTATGGAAGAGACTTTTTTTTTCCAGTGGATATTCTTTCCTGGTTTGTCGAAGATGAGTTGACCATAGAGTTGAGGGCCCATTTCTGGGTTCTCTGTTCTGTTCCATTGATCTATGTGTCTCTTATTGTGCCACTACCATACTTTCTTGTTGATCAGAGCTTTGTAGCGCAGCTTGAAGTCAGGCATTGTGATTCCCCCAGCTTTGGTTTTCTTTTTCAACATTTCTCTGGTTTTCAGGGTCTTTTCTGGTTCCATACAAATCTTAAGATGATTTTTTCCAACTCTATGAAGAAAGCCAATAGTATTTTGATAGGGATTGCACTGAATGTGTAAATTGCTCAAGGTAGCATAGACATTTTCACAATATTTATTCTTACAATCCATGACCTTGGAATTTTTTTCCAACTCTACATCTTCCTTGATTTCTTTCATAAGTGTTCTGTAGTTTTTAGGGTATAGATCCTTTACCTCTTTGGTTAGATTTATTCCTAGGTATCTTATGCTTTTCAGTGCAATTGTAAATGGGATTAACTCCTTAATTTCTCTTTCATCAGTCTCATTGTTACCGTATAGAAATGCCACTGATTTCTGGGCATTGATTTTGTATCCTGCCACACTGCCAACTTGCTGTATGAGTTCTACCAATCTTGGGGTGAAGTCTTTTGGGTTTTCTATGTACAGTATCATGTCATCTGCAAAGAGGGAGAGTTTGACTTCTTTGTGAATTTGAATACCTTTTATTTCTTCTTGTCTGATTGCTGAGGCTAGGACTTCTAGTACTATGTTGAATAGCAGTGGTGAGAGTGGACATCCCTGTCATGTTTCTGACCTTAGGGGAAAAACTCTCAAGTTTTTCCCTATTGAGAATGATATTTACTATGGGCTTTTCATAGGTGGCTCTTATGATATTGAACTATGTTTACTCTATTCCTACACTTTGAAAAGTTTTAATCAGGAATGGATGCTGTGCTTTGTCAGATGTTTTCTCTGCATTTATTGAGAGGATCATGTTGTCTTTTCTTTTATTGATGTGATCTATCACGTTAGTTGTTTTATGAATGTTGAGCCACCCTTGTATCCCAGGGATGAATCCTACTGAGTTATGTTGAATAATCCTCTAAATGTACTGTTGGATCCTACTGGCCAGTATCTTGGTGAGAATTTTGGCATCCATGTTCTTCAAGCATATTGGTTTCTAATTCTTTTTGGTGAAGTCTTTGTCTGGGTTTGGTATAAAGGTAATGCTGGCCTCTTAGAATGAGTTTGGAAGTATTACCTCCATTTCTAGCTTTGAAACAGCTTTAGTAGAATAGGTTTTATATCTTCTTTAAATTTTTGATAGAATTACCCTCGGAAGTCATATGGCCCTGGACTTTTGTATCTTGGGAGGTTTTTGATGACTGCTTCAATTTCCTCCCTGGCTATTGGCCTGTTCAAGTTTTCTATCTCTTCCTGTTCCATTTTTGGTAATTTGTATGTTTCAAGGAAGGCATACATATCTTCCAGATTGCCTAATATGTTGGCATATATTTGTTTCTAATATTTTCTTACAATTGTTTTTATTTCCTTGATATTGGTTGTGATCTCTCCTTTTTCCTTTGTGATTTTATTAATTTGAGTCTTCTCTCTTTTGTTTTTTTAAGATTTATTTATTTATTTATTTATCAGAGAGAGAGAGAGAGGCAGAGACACAGGAGCAGGGAGAAGCAGGCTCCATGCCAGGAGCCTGACATGGGACTCGATCCCGGGACTCCAGGATTGCGCCCTGGGCCAAAGGCAGGCGCTAAACCACTGAGCCACCCAGGGATCCCCTCTCTTTTCTTTTTAATAAGACTGGCTAGGGTTTATATATCTTATTAATTCTTTCAAAGAGCTAGCTCCTAGTTTCATTGATCTGTTCTACGGTTCTTTTGGTCTCTATTTCATTAAATTCTTTCTAATATTCATTATCTCTCTTCTGCTTGATTTAGGCTTTATTTGCTGTTCTTTCTCCAGTTCCTTTATGTGCAATGTTTGCCTGTATATCTGAGATTTTTCCAATTTTTTTGAGGGAGGCTTGTATTGCAATGTATTTCTCTCTTAGGACTGCTTTTGCTGAATCCCAAAGATTTTAAACAGTTGTAGTTTCATTTCCATTAGTTTCCATGAATCTTTAATTCTTCTCTAATTTCCAGGTTGACTCATTCATCTTTTAGTAGGATGTTCTTTAACCTCCAAGTGTTTGAGTTTCTTTGAACTTTCTTCTTGTGATTGAGTTCGTGTTTCAAAGCATTGTGGTCTGAAAATGTGCAGGAGATCATCCGAATCTTTTGGTATCAGTTGAGACCTGATTTCTGAGCAAGTATGTGGTCTATTCTGGAGAAAGTTCCATGTGCGTTTGGGAAGAATGTGTATTCAGTTGTATTAGGATACGATGTTCTGTATATATCTGTGAAATCTATTTCATCCAGTGTGTCATTCAGGGTCCTTGTTTCTTTGGTGATGTTCTGCTTAGAAGATATTTCCTTTGCTGAGAATGCAATATTGAAGTCTCCTACTATTAATGTGTTATCTGTGTATCTCTTTACCTTGGTTATTAATTGATTCATGTACTTGGCTACTCCCACATTAGGGGCATAAATATTCATAATTATATAGTCTTCTTGTTGGATTGACCCCTTAAATATGATAGTTTCTCTTTTCATATCTTATTACAGTCTTTGTTATAAAATATGATTTATCTGATATGAGGATTGCTACCTCAGCTTTCATTTGAGGACCATTTGAATGGTAAATTGTTCTCTACTCTCTCATTTTAAGCCTTGAGGTTTCCTTCAGTCTAAAATGAGTCTCTTGCAGACAGCATACAGATGGGTCTTGCTTTTTTATCACGTCTGATACCCTGTGTCTTTTGATTGGACCATTTAGCCAATTCATATTTAAAGTAACTATTGAAAGATATGAGTTTCATGTCATAGTATTACAGTCCATGTTTCTGTGGATTGTTTCTTCTGGCTCCCTCCTCGCTTACAGGGTCCCTGTTAATATTTGTTGCAGAGCTTGTTTGATGGTCACATGTTCTTTCAGTTTCCATCTATCCTGGAAGCTCTTTATCTCTCCTATTCTGAATGACAACCTTGCTGGATAAAGTCTTCTTGGCTGCATATGTTTTCTTGTTTAGTACCCCAAATATATCATGTCAGCCTTTTCTGGCCTGCAGGTCTCTGTGGATAGATCTGCTGTTAATCTGATGTTTCTCCCCATATAAATTAAGAAAATCTTGTCTTGAACTGCTTTTAGGATTTTCTCTTTATCTTTGAAATTTGCAAGCTTCACTATTGTATGTCATGTTGTTGATCTTTTTTGTTGATTTTGGGGGTGTTGCTCTCTATTCTTGGATATGAATGGCTGTTTCTTTGCCTAGATTAGGGAAGATCTCAGCTATGACTTGTTCAAATATACTTTGTGATTCTGTCTCTACATATATTTACTGGAATCACAATATGATGAATATTATTCCTTCTCAAACTATCATTTACTTCCTGAAGCTTCTCCTCATCCTCATCAGTTCTTGTTTTTCTCTTTTTTTCCTCAGCTTCCTTCCTTTCCATCAACTTGCCTTCTATGTCACTCACTCTCTCTTCTGCCTCAGTAACCCTAGCAATTTGAGTTTATAGTTTAGACTCTGTCTCTTATTTTTTTTTATATTAAGCCTGATTAGATCTCAATTCTGCGGTAAGAGAATATCTAGATTTCTTTATGCTTTTTTAGCCACCAGTAATTTTGTAATTGCACCTCTGAATTGTGTCTCTGATATGCTACTTAAATCCATATCCATTAGGTCTGTGGCAGAGAGTATTACTTCTGGTTCTTTCTTTTGTCGTGCATTCCTCCTTCTAGTCATTTTCTCTAGGGCACAATGGCTATATGCACAAGCAAAGTCAAAAATATCAACCATGACCTAAGTAAAATACATCCTAGACAATTCTGAAGAGGTCAGGGAGCAGAAAATAAAGGAAAAGAAAAAGAAAACAAAACAAAAACACTACAAAAGTGAAAAACAAAATTTTTTAAATAGTATTTTTTTAAAGGTGGGGTAGAATTGGTGGGGAAGAGAGAATATAGTCTCACAGAGTGGACCTAGAGTATGATCCTCTTGGTTCTGAATATATTTTTTCTGTTTGTTAGGAGGTGCTAAGTTCCAAATTTATATAAATCAGGAAACTTATATAGAGACACAACAGCAACCACAAATATAGAAAAAAATAAAAGAGCAGGGCAGAAGGGAAGGAAGAGAGAATATAATCGCAAACAATGGATCAACATGGTGCTATACTTGGTTTGAGTGTATCTTGGTCTGTATGTTAGAAGGTACTAAATTCCACAATTATACAACAAAACAATACCAAAAAACCCATAACTTATATTTTTACAAAAATTAAATTGAATACATTGAATGGCTTAAAAAACGAATATATCTAAGACAGGTAACTCTAAAATATGAAAGTCAAAAAGGAAAAAACTTAAAAATGAAGAGTTGATAGAATATCATAATAAAAGCAGGAAAAGAAAAAGCTATTGGAGATTTTTAACCTAAAATATAAATGAATCTTGAGAAAAAAAACTAGAGTTCTATATACTATTTTTCCTCAGTCTTAGAACTTCTCGATGTTGCTTGTTCAGTAAACTTGCTCTTACCCTGTTCTGGAAGAAGAGAACTTTTCTTTTGTGGAGGGGCCTGCTTTGCTGACTCTCAGGTGCTTGGGTGTGGAAGCCTCACCCCTTGCCACGTGGCTGGGTTCCATGTAAAACTGTTTTTCCTGTGAGGCCTTTGTTCCCTAGTGGCCAGAATCTCCCAGATGAAAGGAGAGAAGAAAAAAAAATGACAGCATCCAGATCTCCAGCCCCAGAACTAAGAGCTTCCATCTTTATGGGACTGCAGTCTCAGTGCACACTGGCTTAGATCTTATTGGTGACAGGCATGGGGGCACTGATTTGTACAAATTGGAGGGTGCCTCATTGCAGGTGAGCTTTCACATTCTTGTGCCCTCCCTGGTTCCACCTGCCCTGGAGGGAACTGAGGACAGCCTGCTTCTGTCTGCTGCTGCACCCTGGGACTGAGAGTTCTGAGCCTGCTGGAGTAGGGATCTGGGGATCTGCATCTTTCTGGAGGGAACTGAAAATAGCCTGCTTCTGTCCACTGCCAGGCTCTGGGGCAGAGAGAGCTCAGCTGCTAGCCAGCGAACCTGGCCTGCCTCTCCCAGGTGCCCTAGGAGGGTTGCTGCTTTCCAAACCTTTACCATAATCCAACCATTGTTTGAGGTGAGTTTTCTCCCAGGAACCCCTATTCTCACCGTGTCTCCAGGAATACTGAGACTTCACTATCCCTCCTGCAATTCTGCTCCATTCCACAACCGAGCCCTTTCCTGTCAGGGAAGGCTCTTCAGGTGCAGATTTCTGAAGTTCCTGATTGTGCACTGTGCCGCTTTCCTATAGTGTCTTTCCAAAGCTTCTTCCTCTGCCCTTTATCTTCAGATATATGCCTTCTGTTCATTTTCTCCACCCTCCTATCTTGTCCAGAAGTGATCACTTTTGTCTCTGCAGTGTTCCAGCTGTTCTCTCTTTACATCTCAGGTTGAATTAATAGGTGTTCAGGATGACTTAAAAGTTATCTTTGTAGAGAAGGAGTAGGGGTCCTCAACTCACCTGGCCCCAGTAACTTACCTAGATAACTTTCAAGCCATCCTGAACACCGATGAATTCTACTTGAGATTTAAAGAGAGAACACCTGGAACACTACAGACAGAAGGGTTTTCCCTTCTAGGAAGGTAGGAAGGCGGAAAAAAAATTTAAAAAAAGAATCAAGTGGGGGAGGGGCCCCGTGAGGAGCCAGGCTAAAGCTGGGTGGGGAAAGCCTCCGGATCAGGAAAGCCCAGCCCACGAAAAGTAGGAACTTTAAAAAATCTGCACTGGATTCTTCCCGGATGGAAAGGCGCTTAGCAGGAAAATTGAGCAGAATCACAGGAGGGGCAGTGAAGCCTCCAGTTTCCCAGTGTCACTAATATAGGAAGTGCACCCCGGGGAAAGTGCGCCACAAACTGTGGGCCGATCTCAGTAAAGGGGTGGAGTGCAGGGCCCTCGGGACATCGGGGAGAAGCCAGTCGGTCAGGTGGGCGACTCGGAGTGGAAGGGTCCGCAACCTGCTGCCTTCAGGAACTGCGGCCCCAGGAGTGTGATTCCAACAGCACAGGGCCTGGATCCCAGGAAGCTTAGTGGACACAGCCCATGATCCTGCGCTCAGCCTGGGGCAGGCAGAGGTGGGGAGGGAACAAGACAGTAAGGACTCTCCTGCCACTGTGTGCCACCGAGCTATGCAGATCACTGCATCAGGAATATCTAGGCCAGTGCCGTCTGGGAGACTGCGGTAGTTACTGCAGGAGCTGACTCCAGAGCTGGAGAGCTGGCTGCCACCAGTGTTGTTCCTCCTGGTATCACCTCCTGCCTGGGAGGGACGGGGCTGCCAGTGAACACAGGCATCACAGGGTAAACAGCTCACACAGAGCTCTGCACCCGGCAGGGGGTGAGGCAGCTCCCCCAGGTACACACACCTGAGAATCAGCACAGCAGGCCCCTCCTCCAGAAGACAAGCCGGAAGAACAGGGGAAGAGCAAGTTCTTGACCAAGCAGTGATGGAAAGCTCCAGGGGTAGTGGAGGAATTTACAGTATATAAAACCAGGGGGTACACTTCCTATTTTTTTCTTTCTTCTTTTTTCCAGTAGCTTCTTTTAATATCATACTATAAATTTCCTTTTTTTTCCTCTTTACCCACCTTAACTACAATATTTCACCACCTCTTCATTTTTAAGATTCTTCCTCTTTGACTTTCATACTTTTACAATTACTGGTCCTAGATATATTTTCCACTTCTAAATTCCCTTCAACATACTCAACTTAATTTTGGGAGATATACAAGATTTTTGTTTTGTTTTGTTTTCTGTTTTTGCTTTCTCTGTGACATTGTGTTCTATAATGGTAGAAGTTAATGACATGCATGCATCCAGAACCAAGTGGTATACCGTGCTGGTTCATTCAGTGAGATTCCTCATTCCCATTCTTCCCGCCTCTTTTACCTCATTTAGTTTTGGTGATCAATGTTGGGGCCTTCTACAAGTATTTCCAGTTTATATAAATTTGGGACTGAGCATTTTCTAACATACAGAACTTAATATACTCAGACACAAAAGGATCACCTCTAGAACCTCTCAGATAGACTATATTCCCCCTCCAGTATAACTTCATCACCACCACAATCTGCCATTCCACCCACCTTTTCTTATCTTCTCCTTTTTTTTCCTCCTTTTTTTACTCTTCCTCTTTGCAATTCTTGGCCTTTAATTTTTACTACTTTATTTTATTTTATTTTTTAAAGATTTTATTTATTTATTCATAGAGACACAGAGAGAGCTAGAGGGGCAGAGGCACAGGCAGAGGTAGAAGCAGGCTCCATGCAGGGAGCCTGATGTGGGACTCGATCCAGGGTCCCCAGGATCACACTCCGGGCTGCAGGTGGCGCTAAACCACTGCGCCACTGGGGCTGCCCTACTACTTTATTTTAAAATTCATTTTTCACTTTAATGGTCCTTGTGTTTTATTTTGTTCTAATTTGTTTTAGTTTCTGGTCTCTGACCTCGGCAGAATCATCTAGGGTGAATTTACTTAGGTGGTAGTTGATATACTTGACTCAGCCTGCTCATACAGCCACTCTACACTGAGCAGAATGACTAGAAGGAAGAACCAACCACAAAAGAAAGAAACAGAAACAGTACTCTTTGCCACAGAGTTACAGAATTTGGATTACAATTCGATATCAGAAAGACAATTCAGAAGCACAATTATAAAGCTACTGGTGGCTCTGGAAAAAAAGCATAGAGGAATCAAGAGACTTCATGACTGCAGAATTTAGATTGAATCAGGCCAAAATTAAAAATCAATTAAATGAGATGCAATCCAAAGTTGAGGTCCTCATGACAAGGGTAAATGAGATAGACGAGTGAGTGACATAGAAGACAAGTTGATGGCAAGGATAGAAGCTGAGGAAACAAGAGAAAAACAATTAAAAGACCATGAGGAAAGGTTAAGGGAAATAAATGATAGCCTCAGAAGGAAAAATCTATGTATAATTGTGGTTCCAGTGAGCACCAAAAGGGAAAGAGGACCAGAAAGCATATTTGAATAAATCATAGCTGAGAACTTCCCTAATTTGGGGAGGGAAAAAGGCATTCAGATCCAGGAGATAGATAGGTTCCCCCCTAAAATCAATAAAAAACATTCAACACCTCAACATTTAATAGTGAAACTTGCAAATTCCAAAGATAAAGAGAAAATCCCTAAAGCAGTGAGAGACAAGAGATCCCTAATTTTTATGGGGAGAAATACTAGATTAACCACAGAACTCTCCACAGAGACCTGGCAGGCCAGAAAGGGCTCGCAGGATATATTCAGGGTCCTAAATGAGAAGAATATGCAGCCAAGAATACGTCATCCAGCAAGGCTCTCATTCAGAATAGGAGAGATAAAGAGCTTCCATTATAGGCAGAAGCTGAAATAATATTTGACCAGCAAACCAGATCTGCAAGAAATACTAAGGGGGACCTTGTAAAAGAAAGACAAAGCCCAAAGAAATAATCCACAAAACAGGGACTGAATAGATATTACAATGACACTGAATTCATATCTTTCAACACTAACTATGAATGTAAATGGGCTAAATGATCCCATTAAATGATGCAGGGTTTCAGACTATAAAAAAACAAGACCCAGGGATTCCCCAGTGGCTCAGTAGTTTAGCGCCTGCCTTTGGCCCAGGGCATGACCCTGGAGTCCAGGGATTGAGTGCCATGTCGGGCTCCCTGCATGGAGCCTGCTTCTCCCTCTGCCAGGGTCTCTGCCTCTGAGTGTGTGTGTATATGTGTGTGTGTGTCTCAAGAATAAATCAATCTTAAAAAAAAAGAGCAAGATCCATCTATTTGCTGTCTATAGAAGAATCATTTTAGACCTAAGGACACCTACAGCCTGAAAATGAAAGGTTGGAGAACCTTTACCATTCAAATAGTCTTCAAAAGAAAGCTGGGGTAGCAATCTTAGTAATAGATAAAGAGGCACACTATATCATAATTAAAGGGTCGATCCAACAAAAAGACCTAATTATCATGAATATTTAAGCCCCCAGTGTGGGAACTGCCATGTATATCAATCAATTAATAACCATAGTAAAGAAATACTTAGATAATAATACACTAATGGTAGGAGAAAACAACACAGCACTTTATGCAAATGACAGATCTTCTAAGCACAACATCACCAAAGGAACAAGAGCTTTAAATGATACACTGGACCAGATGGATTTCACAGATATATACAGAACTTTGCATATGAATGCAACTGAATACGCATTCTTCTCAAGTGCACATGGAACTTTCTCCACAATAGACCACATACTGGGTCATAAATCAGGTCTCAACCAATACCAAAAGATTGAGACTGCCCCCTGCATATTTTGAGACCACAGTACTTTGAAACTTGAATTCAATCACAAGAAGAAATTTGGAAGATATTGAAACACATGGAAGTTAAACAGCATCCTGCTAAAAGATGAAACAGTCAACCTGGAAATCAGAAGGAATTAAAAAGATTCATAGAAAGTAATGAGAATGAAGATACAACCGTTCAAAATATTTGGAATACATAAAAAACAGTCCTAAGAGGGAAATACATCACAATACAAGCATCCCTTAAAAAACTGGAAAAAAACCCTCAATTACAAAAGCTAACCTTGTACCTAAAGGAAATGGAGAAAAAACAGCAAATAAAACCCACACCAAGCAGAAAAAGAACATTAGCTAACCTTGTAGAAGCAGAAAAAGACCAAAAGCTAACCTTGTACCTAAAGGAAATGGAGAAAAAAACAGCAAATAAAACCCACACCAAGCAGAAAAAGAGCATTAATGATTCAAGCAGAACTCAATGAAATTGAGACCAGAAGAACTGTAGAACAGATTTAAAAAAAAAAAAATAGGAGTTGGTTCTTTGAAAGAAGTAGTAAGATAGATAAACCATTAGCCAACCTTAATAAAAAGAAAAAAAGACTCAAATTAATAAAACTGTGAATGAAAAAGGAGACATCACAACCAATGCCATGGAAATACAAACGTTTTTAAAAACATATTATGAGCATCTATATGTCAATATATTAGGCAAGCTAGAAAAAATGGACGCAATTCTGGAAAACCTCAAACTACCAAAACTGGAACAGGAAGAATTAGAAAACCTGAACAGGCCAATAACCAGGGAGGAAATTCAAGTACTCATCAAAAACCTCCCAAGACACAAAAGTCCAGGGCCAGATGGCTTCCCAGGGGAATTCTATCAAACATTTAAAGAAGAAACAATACCTATTCTACTAAAGCTGTTCTGAAGGACAGAAAGGGATAGAATACTTCAAAACTTGTTTTAAGAGGCCAGCATCACCTTAATTCCAAAACCAAAGACTCCACCAAAAAGGTGAATTATAGACCAATATCCCTGATAAACACAGATGCAAAGATTCTCAACAAGATACTAGCCAATAGGATCCAACAATACATTAAGAAGATTATTCACCATGACCAAGTGGGATTTATCCCCAGGGCAAGGTTGTTTCAACAGTGGTAACACAGTCAGTTTGACAGGTCATATCAGAAGAGAAAAAACAAGAACCATATGATCCTCTTGATAGACACACAGGAACCATTTGACAAAATACAGCATCCATTCCTGATCAAAACTCTTCAGAGTGTAGGGATAGAGAGAATATTCCTCAGCATGTTAAAAGCCATCTACAAAAAGCCAACATCAAATATCATTCTCAATGGGGAAACACTGGGAGCTTTTCCCCTAAGATCAGGAACACGACAGGGATGTCCACTCTCACCACTGCTGTTCAACATAGTAGTACAAGTCCTAGCCTCAGCAATCAGGCAACAAAAAGAAATAGAAAGCATTCAAATTGGCAAAGAAGAAGTAAAATTCTTCCTCTTTCCAGATGACATGATACTGCACGTAGAAAACCCAAAAGTCTCCACCCCAAGATTGCTAGAACTCATCCAGCAATTTGGCAGTGTGGCAGGATACAAGATCAATGTCCAGAAATCAGTGGCATTTCTATACACTAACAGTGAGACTGAAGAAAGGTTAATTAAGGGATCAATCCCATTTACAATTGCACCCAAAAGCATAAGATACCTAGGAATAAACCTAACCAAAGAGGTAAAGGATCTGTACCCTAAAAACTACAGAACACTTCAGAAAGAAATTGAGGAAGACACAAAGAAATGGAAAGATATTCCATCTCATGGTTTGGCAGAATTAATATTGTGAAAATGTCAATGCTACCCTGTGCAAATTACACCTCTAATGCAATCCCCATCAAAATACCTGGACTTCAGAGAATTGCAACAAATCATCTTAAGATTTGTGTGGAATCAGAAAAAAACCCTGAATAGCCAAGGGGATATTGAGAAAGAAAACCAGAGCCGGGGGCTTCAGAATGCCTCATTTCAAGGTGTATTACAAAGCTGTGATCATCAAGACAGTGTGGTACTGGCACAAAAACAGACACATAGATCAATGGAACAGAATAGAGAACTCAGAAATGGGCTCTCAACTCTATGATCAACTAATATTCGACAAAGCAGGAAAGATTATACACTGGAAAAAGCACAGTTTCTTCAATAAATGATGTTGGCAAAATTGGACAGCTGTGTGCAGAAGAAATGCAAAATGGGTGAAGGATCTAAATGTGAGATGAGTTCATCAAAATCCTAGAGGAGAACACCGGCAACACCATTTATAAACTTGGCCACAGAAACTTGCAAGATACATCTATGAAGGCAAGTGAAACAAAAGCAAAAATGATCTATTAGGACTCTATCATGATAAAAAGCTCTTTACAGCAAAAGAAACAGTCAACAAAACTAAAAGACAACCTACAGAATGGGAGAACATATTTTCAAATGACCTATCAGGTAAAGGACTAGTATCCAAGATCTATAAAGAACTTATTAAACTCAACACCAAAGAAACAAACAATCCAATCTTGAAGTGGGCAAAGACATGAACAAAAATTTCACCAAAGAAGACATACACATGGCCCACAAGCACACAAGGAAATGCCCCAGCTCACTTGCCATCAGGGAAATACAAATCAAAACCACAATGAGATACCACCTGACACCAGTGAGAATGGGGAAAATTAACAAGACAGGAAACAACAAATCTTGGAGAGGATGTGGAGAAAGGGGAACCCTCTTGCACTGTTGGTGGGAATGTGAACTGGTACAGCCACTCTGGAAAACTGTGTGTAGGTTCCTCAAAGAGTTAAAAATAGAACTTCCCTACAACCCAGCAATTGCACTGCTGGTTATTTACCCCAAAGATACAGATGCACTGAAATGCCAGGACACCTGCATCCCAATGTTTATAGGAGCAATGTCCACAATAGCCAAACTGTGGGAGGAGCCTCGGTGTCCTTCGAAAGATGAATGGATAAAGAAGATGTGGTCTATATATACAATGGAATATAACTAAGCCATTAGACATGATGAATACTCACCATTTCCTTCAAATCTGGATAGAACTGAAGGGTACTATGCTGAGTGAAGTAAGTCAATCAGAGAAGGACAAACATTATATGGTTTCATTCATTCGGTGAATATAAAAAATAGTTAAAGGGATTAAAGGGGGAAAGAGAGAAAATGAGTGGGAAAAATCAGAGAGGGTGACAGAACATGAGAGACTCCTAACTATGGGAAATGAGCAAGGGGTAGTGGAAGGGGAGCTGGGCACGGGAATGGGGTGACTGGGTGACAGGCCCTGAGGGGGGCACTTGACGGATGAGCACTGGATGTTATACTATATATTGGCAAATCAAACTCTAAAAAATATACAAAAAGTTATCTATGTAATTTGGGGGGACCAGATGAAAGAAAGACCCCTACTCTTTTGCCATTTTGCCTCCAATCCTCCCAAAATGATACAATTTGTTGATGACATCTCTTTATTCAGTAAAGTTGAGTCTCAGTCTAAATTGTCAGCTCACCCGACATTTTCAAGACATAAGCCACATACAACAGAAAGGATGATTAGCTTTTTAGATTAGTTTTAGATCCACGGCAGAATTGAGTGGAAGATACAGAGATTCCTCTGCTTACCCTCAGCCCCAACACAACATCCCCCCTATTATCAACATCACTCACCAGAATGGTGTATTTGTCACAATCGATACACCTATGTTCATACATCATGATCACCAAAACTCCATAGTTTACATTATGGTTCACACTTGGTGTTGTACATTCTATGGGTTTGGACAAATATATGACATATATCTATAGTATAATACAGAATATTTTCACTGTCAAAGTATTCTCTGCATGCTACCAATTCATTCTTTCCCTCATTCTCAACCTTTAGCATTCACTGAACTTTTTACTATCTCCATAGTTTTGAATTTTCCAGAATGTCATACAGTTGAAATTATACAGTATGTAGGCTTTTCATACTAGCTTTTTTTCACTTAGCAATATGCATTTACATTCCCCCCATGTCTTTTCATATCTCAATAGGTCATTTCTTTGAAGCACTAAGTAATATTCCATTGTCTTTATATATCAAAGTTTGTTTATCCATTTACCTACTAAAGTATATCTTCCCTTGCTTCCAAGTTTTGAAAATAATGAATAAATATGCTATATACATCCATGTGCTGATTCTTGTGTGGACATATGTTTTCAAATCCTTTGGGTAAACAAAGAGCGTGACTGCTGGATTGTTTGGTAAGTGTATGTTTAGTTTTGTAAGAAACTGCTGTCTTCTGAAGTAGTCAAACCTTTTTGTATTCCCATCAGCAATGAATGAAAGTTCTTGTTGCTCCCTATCCCCACCAGAATTTGATATATCAGTATTCCAGATTTTGGCCATTAAAATAGGTGTAAAATGGTATTTCACTGGTTTAATTTTTATTTCCCTGATGATACATGATGTGATTTTATGTTTATTTACCTTTGGTACATCTTTTTTTTTGGTGAAGTATATGTTAAGGTGTTTGGCCCACATTTAATGCTTGTTTATTTCCTTATTGTTGAGTTTTAAGAGTTCTTTATATATTTTGGCTAACATTTCTTTTTTTATTTTTAAATGATATTTTTTATTGGATAACATTTCTTCATCAGATGTTTCTTGTACAAATATTTACTTCTAGATTGTGACTTGTCTTCTCATACTCTTGATATCTTTTGCAGAGTATAAGTTTTTAATTCTTTTTTTAGGATTCTATTTATTTATGAGAGAGAGAGGCAGAGACACAGGAAAAGGGAGAAGCAGGCTCTATGCAGGGAGCCTGACGTGGGACTTGATCCCAGGTCTCCAGGATCACACCCTGGACTGAAGGCAGCACTAAACCGCTGAGCCACCCGGGCTGCCCAGAGTTTTTAATTCTAATGAAGTTCATTTTATCAGTTATTTCTTTCATGGATCATTTCTCTGGTGTTACATCTACAAAGTCATCATAAAACTCAAGGTCATCTAGGTTTTCCCATGTTATCTTCTGGGAGTTTTATATTTGTGATTTACTTTTAGATATGTGATCCATTTTGAATTCTTTGTTATGGATTTATTTATTTATTTATTTAAGTGGGGAGGGAAGTGGATGAAGAAGGATCCCAGCCTGACACCATGCTGAGCATGGAACCTGATGCTGGGGTCCATCTCAAGACCCTGAGATTATGACCTGAGCTGAAACCAAGAGTCAGAGGCTTAAACGACTGTGCCACTCAGGCATCCCTCATTTTTAATCATTATTTTGTGAATGTTTTAAGGTCTTTATCTGGACTAATTTTTTTGGTGCGTGGACATCCAGTTGTTCCAGCACCATTTGTCAAAAAGACTATCTTTGCTCCATTGCATTTCTCTTGTTTATTTGTTAAAGATCAATTGATTATTTTTATTGTTTAACACAACCTGAAGGGCCATGCATTGTCTGGTCTCTATTGATCTCTCTAGCTCATGCTACTTTCTCCCAGAATGTTCCTTTGCATTTTTCAGATCTCACTCAATTATCGTCTTGTCTGAATGGTCTTCTTTGAGCATTCTTTCTTTTCATCTTTTTGTTTTTCTTTTTTGTTTTGTTTGAGCATTGATTCTTTAAAAAGCTTGTCACATTGTATACTTTCTTATATATATTTTTTTACTTAATCATTTTGTATAGTCCCTCCTCCAACAATCTATTCACTAGAACATAAGCTTTGCAAGCTTTGCAAAGTTAGGACATCCTTTCTTTCTGTTCTCTGTTATATTTACAGTTGCCAGAATAATGACTTGATGTTGTAAGTTTCAGTATTTTTTAATAAATCAGTACATATTTTAGAAATGTATTCCTCAATATGAAAAATATAGAAAAAGTTTTTACTAGAAAAGGAGAAGATTTACTTATCTAAAATTATGATTTTTTAATGGGGCAGGTCTTTATGAAAAGTTTTCCATTGGTTTATGTGCTAGTTCATCATTGCTCCAGATGCTGACCATATTCAAGGGCCTGTGCCATGTTCATCACTATCTGATCTCATCTATTTTTCACAATATTCCTGTTAAGTAGGTAAGATTATTTCCAATTTGAAGTAACTGAGACTGTACATTAGATCTTTATTTAAGATCACATAAACAGTAAGTTGCAAAGCCAGAATTCCAACTAAAATTCCTGACTCCAAAACAACATTCTTTATATTTTATCACTATGCATTCCTACCTGAAGTGATTCCAAGATTGTAAAAATGTTTCAGTATGAGCCCCGTTAGATTGGGAAATAGAAAGACAAACAACTGATATATTTTTACTTCTATCAGGGATACATACCTTAAGAAATGTAACCTCAAAGGGTACAGTGATAAAGAGAATTATGAAAGCAGCAAAAATCAGAGAGAACCTGACTATATGATGAGTGCCTATTCTGAGCAAAGTGTTATAAAAATATTTCAAAGAATTGTGGATGCTTAGAATAGCGGAGTTTTGAAGTGTCCTAAAAACTGTTTAATTTTTTTGAAAGAAAATATACTTTAATTTAATTTTTTGATTTATGACTAAATGTTTTATATATATTTTATTTTTTTCAAGTTTTTCTTAAATTCTAGTTTAGTAACGTATAGTGAAATTTTGGTTTCAAGACTAGAATTTAGTGATTCATCACTTACATATAACACCCAGTGCTCATCACAAAACAGATGAACATAGGAGAAGGGGGGATAAAAGAGAGGGAGGCAAATCATAAAAGACTTCTAGAAATTGGTTTAAAATATTTGAAATTGGGACACCTGGGTGGTGCAGAGAGTTAAGTGTCTGACTTTTGGTTTCTGCCCAGGTCATGATCTCATGGTCATGATCTCAGGGTTGTGTACAGTCTGCTTAAGACTCTCTTTCCTCCTCCCTTGCCCCTCCTTCCTCTCTAAAATAAATAGATCCTTTGAACAATAAAATACTTAAAAAGTTATTGTGTGGAAGAGAAAGAAAAAAGTTTGATTTTTAAGATTCCAGAGGGCTAAACAGGGTTAACTAGTGAAGGATAAAGAGTGACAAATATATACTCAAAGTAAAGAAGAATTCTCAAACTATTGTATTAGTTCAAAAAAAGAGATAGTGAGCTTCCTTGTAAAGGTGCCAATGCAGAGGGTGGGTGATGATGTATCACTGCATTTTAGTGAACACTGAAACATCAAACGAGTGTTTATAGTAGATGATATTTCACATCACTTGTGACACAAATACCCTCTGATCTTAAAACTTTCCAGAACTGGAGATTAGGAAGTTCTAGGAAATAGTGCTGAATGTATACTGATCTAAATATATAATGATCAATAAAAGACAACACTGATTGTAACTATGTCAACTTGTTTTCACATTATTGACCTTTTTTTCCCCTGCAAAGTACAAATGTAGTGATTTGTATTGTGTCTATTTAGCTAGGCTAGAACTATGTCTTTCAGAACTCTTTTCTCTGCAGTTCAAGAAGTATTTGTACCACACACACACACACATACACACAATATTTCACACGGGATTTGAAGGCTCAGGAGATCAATTTAGGACATGAAGGGCTGTTGCAATCCATGCCTGCAGTTTCTTAACTGCTGACTCATCTCATTGGCATGAGATAGCAGCCCCTTCAGTTTCCATGGGATCTCCTCCATCAGATTATCTGATTCCTAGACCAGATGTGTGTTTAGGTTTGTAATGAGGAACATCAGTTTCTTCACGGTTAAATGGGTGGTGGGTATTAAGGAAGGAATGTGTGATGAGCACTGGGTGTTGTATGTAAGTGATGAATCACTAAATTCTACACCTGAAACTAATATCACACTGTATTTTAACTAACTGTAATTTAGACAAATACTTGAAAAAAGAAAAAAAATGTCAAAATTGAAAGCCTCAAAGTGATGGGTAAGGTACTCATGCAGATATCAGTGCACGCTTGTGAGAGTCAGTCAATTCTTGCAGTTTCCAATTTCTTTTTACACTTCTGTTTTCTCTCCCTTGCTGACTTCAGACTCAAGCACCAGACATGGAAGTATCATGTGTACACAGAAAGGCAAATCTCCTTTCATATATATAAATGAAATATATATATATACATATATATATGTATATATATGAAATCTTCTTTATGACAAAAACTTGAATGATACAAAAGGGAACAATTTCAGTTAGAGAATTCTTGTTATTATACTTCTGATTTGTTGAGAGTGTACCCTGCCTTCAAATATAAGGGTTGTAATTTGACACAAATACATAAAAATGATCGTGATAATGAATTATCTATAATGGGGTTCAAAGCTAAGGGCTTATATATTATTACTGTGTATACAAGTAGACATAACAGATGAAGTCAGACTAATATATTCATTACTATGTGTAGAACAGAAGTAGACATTACAGATAAAGTCAAAGTAATGTATTTGTTTCCAGTGCTAGTTGCTGAATAACAGTGATCTATTTTTTCTAAGACTTCTGTACACACATATTCACCTCCTAAAGACCAATGAACATGATTAAAATTTTGAAATTGACCCCAATCTAAATACACATAAATGAAAAACTATTTCAAGTGTTTCCATGGAAATAACAACAAAAATTTTTGATTACTAGAGGCATAAAGTTCCAGCTGGTTGTGCGAGTATGTAGTTCAGCAAGAAGAATAGTTTCTAGCTGTCAAAATGAAAAACACATACAGGTACACATACTTGTATAAACACACACACACCCCTTATAATGCATGTTCCCCAAATCAGGTCCCTCTAGCTTAAACAGAATGAAGTGTACTGATAACCCTGGATCACGATATCCTCTTCTTTATCTTGTCCCTAATAAAATATTGAGTGGTACTGTTATTTGTCCTATGCCCATGCCAAGTGATAGTTTCCTCCCCACCAATAGATTAACATGTGCACAAATCTATTCTGTTTGGTGTTGTCTTGTCCCAGATGCTCAACAGGCAACATAATTCACTGTTGTGGAATTATATAAGGAATTAGATTTTCTTGTAAAGCCAATCAGAGCTTTAACAGTATACTCATAGAGCAGAAACTATGGGGACAACTAGGCACATTGTTATCAAAGTTTGGCAGACAGAAACTTTAAATCTCTGCATCACCTCTTCTGCTCTATTGTTACATTATTATTTTTCAGATTTCATTTGGTTTTCCCCATGGGTATGTGCTTTATGCCCACTTTCTTATAACTTTCAACTCTTACTATAAAACACTTATGTTCATAAAACAAACCTTCCAGAGTCTTTCATTGTTTTTAAAGATTTTTATTTTTATTTATGAAAGAGACAGAGAGAGAGAGAGAGGCAGAAACACAGGCAGAGGGAAAAGCAAGCTCCATGCAGGGAGCCTGACATGGGACTCCATCTCCGGTCTCCAGGATCATGCCCTGGGCTGAAGGCAGTGCTAAACCTCTGAGCCACCCAGGCTGCTCCAGAGTCTTTCATTTTAATGACACTTAATGCTGGAAATATTGAAATTAACTCTTTTCTTCTGTATTGTCAGAATGGCCATGGTTTAAGAAGTGTAATAGGTGAAATAATTTTGTTGTTTGGCCTGTTGTAATCACTTAATTTTTCAAAGACCTGGTTATGGGATCTCTATTGGGAATTTCTTCCTAGGCTTACTCATTCTCTCTTATCATATGTAGTCATATGACATCATATCTAAGACATACAGATATTTCCTTTTCTCTTAGTATTAAGCTTCTACATGATAATTATTTAATAATAAATATGACAAAATTAATAAAAATTGTATTGCCCTCTTGCCTTTGGTCTTCAAAGTAGTTGCTTTCTTGATTCTTACTGATATTATGGTTTCTTGAAATATATACACACTTAAAGTGGTTCTCCCACATTTCTAAAGGGAAGCAGCCATGTTTTGGTAGTGTTTGCTTTTCCAGTAGCTAACATGACATGTACCACAACATAAGTGATTTATGAATGTTGTTCAAAGGAGTTAAGCTGAAATGAACTGATAGATTCAGAGTTAAGTGCTTACATATCTTCACTATCTTAATTTGACCTAATAATTATTTCTCTCATCATTAAATATAGGCATGCTGTATTAGCTCTCATTAAAAGATACTTCATACTTCATACAGTAATTACCTAGGGAGTATGCTTTTGAGTCAGGTAGTGAGTATACTTGAAAAAAAAAGTATATATATATATATTTATATATATATATATATATATATATATATATATATATATATATATGTATGTGTGTGTGTGTGTGTGTATCAGGGCAAAAAAAAAAGTGTTTTATGAAGTATAAGGATTCCAGGGGACATCTTTTCAGCACTTTATGACCAATAGAATTATTTATCTTGCTCTAATTTCTCCTAGCAATGGCAAATTTGCTTTAAAAAAAGATGAAGAAGCAATGTCTAGCTAAATCCAGTTTCTGAATCTTTACCTACTATCTCTCTCGCATCATCTACTATCATCTAGCACCTACTATCTCTCATGCTTGTACTGGGGATTGTTGATAATTTTTTTGAATTTTGTTTTTTTTTATTTTTTATTAGATCCAGAGGTAGAATTTAGTGATTCATCAATTACATATAATACTCAGTGCTCATTACATTAAGTATCCTCCTTAATGCCCATCATCCAATTATCCCGTCCTCTTATCCCCTCCCCTGCAGCAACTCTCAGTTTGTTCCCTATAGTTCAGTGTCTCTTATGGTTTGCCTCTCTCTCAAATTTGTCTTATTTTATTTTGCCTTCCCTTACCCTATGTTCAACTGTTTTGTTTCTTAAATTACACATGAGTGAAATGAATGAAATCATATGGCATTATGGATATAATTTATATCCATAAATATGGATATAATTTTAAAAGATTTTATTTATTTATTCATGACACACACACACACAGAGGCAGAGACACAGGCAGAGAGAGAAGCAGCTTCCATGTGGGAAGCCCAATGTGCGACTTGATCCTAGGACTCTGAGATCATGTGCTGAGCCAAAGGCAGAGGCTCAATCACTGAGCCACCCAGGCGTCCCTATATGGATATAATTTGACAGCACTATAGCACCAATGTTTCAGTTTAGCAATAAATGTTTGGATATAACAGCACATAAGATATTTGGAAAGAAGAAATTAATTTTAGGGTCAATATAAGTACATGAAATAATTTTTGAAATAAAATAGTATGAATTACTTAAAAACTTATAATTATCACTTTTCATTTATTTAATACTAAATAAACAACATGTTATAGTTTAAGGTGACAAGACTATAAGAGTGACATATTTTAAAATATTAAAATACTATTAAGGGAGGGGCAAGATGGCGGAAGAGTAGGGACCCAAATCACCTATCCCCACCAAATTACCTAGAAAACCATCCAATCATCCTGAAAATCTACGAATTCAGCCTGAGATTTAAAGAGAGACCAGCTGGAATGCTACAGTGAGAAGAGTTCGCACTTCTATCAAGGTAGGAAGACGGGAAAAAAGAAATAAAGACACAAAAGGCCTCCAAGGGGGAGGGGCCCCGCGAGGAGCCGGGCTGAGGCCGGGGGAGTGTCCCCAGGACAGGAGAGCCCCGTCCCGGAGGAGCAGGAGCTGCACCAACCTTCCCCGCGGAAAGGGGCTCGCAGGGAGTTAGAGCAGGACCCCAGGAGGGAGGGGATGCCCTCAGGCTCCCTGGGACAGTAACAGGCACCTGCGCCCCGGGAGAGTGCGCCGAGCTCCCTAAGGGCTGCAGCGCGCGGCGGGACCCAGAGCAGCTCGGCGGGGCTCGGGCGGCGGCTCCGCGGAGGGGGCTGCGGGGCTCCGGGAACAGCTCGGAGGGGCTCGGGTGGAGGAAGAAGCTCCGCGGAGGGGGCTGCACGGCCAGGAGCGCGAATCCAACAGCGCAGGCTCCGGAGCACAGGGCGCCGGGACACAGCCCAGGATCCGACCTCCCCCGGGACAGGCAGAGGCCTGGAGGGCCCAGGACAGCAATGACGCTCCTGCCCTGACCTGAGCAGATCAGCGGCCCCGCCCGGGAGCCTCCAGACCCTGCAGACGGAGAGCCCCGGAGTTACTGCCGGAGCTGAATCCAGGGCTCCAGACCTGGCTGCCGCCACTGGGGTTGTTCCTCCTGGGGCCTCACGGGGTAAACAACCCCCACTGAGCCCTGCACCACGCAGGGGAGAGCAGCTCCCCCAAGTGCTAACACCTGAAAATCAGCACAACAGGCCCCTCCCCCAGAAGACCAGCTGGACGGACAAGTTCCAGGGGAAGTCAAGGGACGGAAAGTATACAGAATCAGAAGATACTCCCACATGTTTCTTTTTTCTTTTTGATTTCTATTTGCTTCCCCCACCCTTTTTTTCCTTTCTTTCTTTTTCTTTCTCTTTTTTTCTTCCTTTTTTCTTTTTCTCTTTTCTTTCCTTCTTTCTCTCCTCTCTTTTTCTCCTTTTCCCAATACAACTTGTTTTTGGCCACTCTGCACTGAGCAAAATGACTAGAAGGAAAACCTCACCTCAAAAGAAAGAATCCGAAACATTCCTCTCTCCCACAGAGTTACAAAATCTGGATTACAATTCAATGTCAGAAAGCCAATTCAGAAGCACTATTATACAGCTACTGGTGGCTCTAGAAAAAAGCATAAAGGACTCCAGAGACTTCATGACTGTAGAATTTAGATCCAATCAGGCAGAAATTAAAAATCAATTGAATGAGATGCAATCCAAACTAGAAGTCCTAACGATGAGGGTTAACGAGGTGGAAGAAGGAGTGAGTGGCATAGAAGACAACTTGATGGCAAAGAGGAATACTGAGGAAAAAAGAAACAAACAATTAAAAGACCATGAGGATAGATTAAGGGAAATAAATGACTGCCTCAGGAAGAAAAATCTACCTTTAATTGGGGTTCCCGAGGGCGCCGAAAGGGACAGAGGGCCAGAATAAGTATTTGAACAAATCCTAGCTGAAAACTTTCCTAATCTGGGAAGGGAAACAGGCATTCAGATCCAGGAAACAGAGAGATTCCCCCCCTAAAATCAATAAAAACCGTTCAACACCTCGACATTTAATAGTGAAGCTTGCAAATGCCAAAGATAAACAGAAGATCCTTAAAGCAGCAAGAGACAAGAAATCCCTGACTTTTATGGGGAGGAGTATTAGGATAACAGCAGACCTCTCCACAGAGACCTGGCAGGCCAGAAAGGGCTGGCAGGATATATTCAGGGTCCTAAATGAGAAGAACATGCAACCAAGAATACTTTATCCAGCAAGGCTCTCATTCAGAATTGAAGGAGAGATAAAGAGCTCCCAAGACAGCCAGGAAATGAAAGAATATGTGACCTCCAAACCAGCTCTGCAAGGAATTTTAAGGGGGACTCTTAAAATTCCCCTTTAAGAAGAAGTTCAGTGGAACAATCCACAAAAACAGGGACTGAATAGATATCATGGTGACACTAAACTCATATCTCTCAATAGTAACTCTGAATGTGAACGGGCTTAATGACCCCATCAAAAGGCACAGTGTTTCAGACTGGATAAAAAAGCAGGACCCATCTATTTGCTGTCTACAAGAGACTCATTTTAGACAGAAGGACACCTACAGCCTGAAAATAAAAGGTTGGAGAACCATTTACCATTCAAATGGTCCTCAAAAGAAAGCAGGGGTAGCCATCCTCATATCAGATAAATTAAAATTTACCCCGAAGACTGTAGTGAGAGATGAAGAGGGACACTATATCATACTTAAAGGATCTATCCAACAAGAGGACGTAAGAATCCTCAATATATATACCCCGAATGTGGGAGCTGCCAAATATTTAAATCAATTAATAACCAAAGTGAAGAAATACTTAGATAATAATACACTTATACTTGGTGAATTCAATCTAGCTCTTTCTACCCTCGATAGGTCTTCTAAGCACAACATCTCCAAAGAAACGAGAGCTTTAAATGATACACTGGACCAGATGGATTTCACAGGTATCTACAGAACTTTACATCCAAACTCAACTGAACACACATTCTTCTCAAGTGCACTTGGAACTTTCTCCAGAATAGACCACATACTGGGTCACAAATCGGGTCTGAACTGATACCAAAAGATTGGGATCATCCGCTGCATATTCTCAGACCATAATGCCTTGAAATTAGAACTAAATCACAGAAGAAGTTTGGAAGGACCTCAAACACATGGAGGTTAAGGACCATCCTGCTAAAAGATGAAAGGGTCAACCAGGAAATTAAGGAAGAATTAAAAAGATTCATGGAAACTAATGAAAATGAAGACACAAAATCTTTGGGATGCAGCAAAAGCAGTCCTAAGGGGGAAATTCATCACAATACAAGCATCCATTCAGAAACTGGAAAGAACTCAAATACAAAAGCTCACCTTACACCTAAAGGAGCTAGAGAAAAAACAGCAAATGGATCCTACACCCAGCAGAAGAAGAGAGTTAATAAAGATTCGAGCAGAACTCAATGAAATAGAGACCAGAAGAACTGTGGAACAGATCAACAAAACCAGGAGTTGGTTCTTTGAAAGAATTAATAAGATAGATAAACAATTAGCCAGCCTTATTAAAAAGAAGAGAGAGAAGACTCAAATTAATAAAATCATGAATGAGAAAGGAAAGATCACCACCAACACCAAGGAAATACAGACGATTTTAAAAACATATTATGAACAGTTATACACCAATAAATTAGGCAATCTAGAAGAAATGGACACATTCCTGGAAAGCCACAAACTACCAAAACTTGAACAGGAAGAAATAGAAAACCTGAACAGGCCAATAACCAGGGAGGAAATTGAAGCAGTCATCAAAAACCTCCCAAGACACAAAAGTCCAGGGCCAGATGGCTTCCCAGGGGAATTCTATCAAACGTTTAAAGAAGAAAACATACCTATTCTACTAAAGCTGTTTGGAAAGATATGAGAACTGAAGTAAGGGTAATTTTCAGCTTGAGGGTCACCCTTCAGAGAGTCCTTCCTTGACCATCCCAATTAAAATAGCAAGCTCTACCCCAGCCCTGCAGAACCACTTTATTCTTTTTCCCCATAGAAATATAGAAAGAGATGGAGTACTTCCAAATTCGTTCTATGAGGCCAGCATCACCTGAATTCCAAAACCAGACAGAAACCCCACCAAAAAGGAGAATTACAGACCAATATCCCTGATGAACATGGATGCAAAAATTCTCAACAAGATACTAGCCAATATGATCCAACAATACATTGAGAAAATTATTCACCATGATCAAGTAGGATTTATCCCTAGGATACAAGGCTGGTTCAACACTCATAAAACAGTCAATGTGATTCATCATATCAGCAAGAGAAAACCAAGAACCATAGGATCCTCTCATTTAATGCAGAGAAAGCATTTGACAAAATACAGCATCCATTCCTGATCAAAACTCTTTAGAGTGTAAGGATAGAGGGAACATTCCTCAACATCTTAAAAGCCATCTACGAAAAGCCCCCAGCAATTATCATTCTCAATGGGGAAGCACTGGGAGCCTTTCCCCTAAGATCAGGACCAAGACAGGGATGTCCACTCTCACCACTGCTATTCAACATAGTACTGGAAGTCCTAGCCTCAGCAATCAGACAACAGAAAGACATTAAAGGCATTCAAATTGACAAAGAAGAAGTCAAACTCTCCCTCTTCGCAGATGACATGATATCTACTTAGAAAACCCAAAAGACTCCACCCCAAGATTGCTAGAACTCATACAGCAATTTGGTAGCGTGGCACGATACAAAATCCATGCCCAGAAATCAGTGGCATTTCTATACACTAACAATGAGACTGAAGAAAGAGAAATTAAAGAGTCAATCCCATTTACAATTGCACCCAAAAGCATAAGATACCTAGGAATAAACCTAATCAAAGAGGTAAAGTATCTATACCTTAAAAACTATAGAACACTTCTGAAAGAAATTGAGGAAGACACAAAGAGATGGAAAAATATTCCATGCTCATGGATTGGCAGAATTTTATTGTGAAAATGTCAATGTTACCCAGGGAAATTTACACATTTAATGCAATCCCTATCAAAATACCATGGACTTTCTTCAGAGAGTTGGAACAAATTATTTTAATATTTGTGTGTAATCAGAAAAGACCCCGAATAGCCAGGTGATCTTTATAAAAGAAAACCATAGCTGGGGGCATCACAATGCCAGATTTCATGTTGTCATGAAGACAGTGTGGTACTGGCACAAAAACAGACACATAGATCAATGGAACAGAATAGAGAACCCAGAAGTGGACCCTGAACTTTATGGTCAACTAATATTCGATAATGGAGGAAAGACTATCCATTGGAAGAAAGACAGTCATGTAATGAGTTTCCTTTAAGAGGTTTTTAGGCCCTAAATATCCCCAGACTTCAATTTTAAACAAAGAATATAATGGATTTTTTTTTAGATTTTATTTATTTATTCATGAGAGATACAGAGAGAGAGAGAGAGAGAGAGAGAGAGGCAGAGACAAAGGCAGAGGGAGAAGCAGTCTCCATGCATGGAGCCCGACATGGGACTCGATCCCAGGTCTCCAGGATCAGGCCCTGGGGTGAAGGTGGCACTAAACCACTGAGCCATCCGGGCTGCCACAGATTTTTTTTTCTGGATTTACATATTCTCATTTATAAGAAAAAAATCCAGTTGATCCCTTTTATATCACTAATTTGGGAAAAAATAATACCATCTTTAGGATCACTGTGTTTCTTTAAACTGTGTTTTATAGGTATTTTTTTATAGGAGAAAATCTATTTGGACCTGTGGTATTGTTAAGATACTTAAAATGAAAGTGACTCCTTAAGAAATCCCATACTTTGTTTTGAATATCACAGTGCTTCATAAATACTGCCGGATTGGGACACGTCAGTGGCTCAGTGGTTGGGCATCTGCCTTTGGCTCAGGGTGTGACCCCGAGGTCACAGGATTAAGTCCCACATCAGACTCCCTGCATGGAGCCTGCTTCTCCCTCTGCCTCTGTCTCTGACTTTCTCTCTCTGTGCTTCTCATGAATAAATAAATAAAATATTTAAAAAATATATACTGCTGGATAACGCAGAAATTCCTTTTATAAAAAAATATTGAATCAAACTAAACATCCACATATGTATAAAACCCAGCTGAGTTAAACTGGGAATTGACTATATTCTCTGGGTTTATTTTAGTTTAGTGAAATATTTGTTGTATATTTTCAAGTTGACTTATTTGTAATACATGTCATCATCTCTGATGTAAGACTTAAGGTCTCTTCTCTCAATTTGACTTTCAACTGAAAAAGTGAATTTTTAACTACATGGTTCAAACCACTTGGTAAACACCAACAGCCACATGCACTCCTGGCAAAGGGACTTCAATAATAAACATGATAGCTAAACTTTATAAAGTGCTTACTATATGCCACACATTCTAAAACCCTAAGAATTGTTCTGAATAGTTTGGAATTCTAATCTACATAATCACCCTATGAAATATTATTACCTCCACTATAGAAACAAAATTGAGGCACGAGATTAAGTAATTTGGCTAAAATCACTCTGCTAATAATTGGTGGAGCCGGAATGCAAAGCCAATCATTTTGATCTAAGAGGCAGTCTCTCAATAACTACACTGACTACTTTTACTTAGGTCCCTAGTCAGCACCAATCAAAATATGTAGGAATTATAAAATGGAAAATAGAATAATATGATGAAGGGAGTGGGGTTTCAATCTGTTTAATTAGTTAAAGGTGTATGTTTATAGCAGGATTTGACTTTCATGATGTAATTTCCCTGTGCAGACATCTTAAAATTCCCTATAGAATTAAGTTAAAACCTCAGCCTGGCTTTCAAAGTTAACTTGTCTTAGTCTAGTTGGGCTGGTATAACAAAATACCATAGACTCAGTAGCTTATAAACAACCAAAACTTATTTTTCAAAGTTTTGGAGGCTGAAAGTCTAAGATCAAGGTGCCAGTATGGTCTCATTACCTGGTGAGGAACCTCTTCCTGGTTCATGGTCAGTGCCTTCTCTCTGTGTCCTCACAGGCATCTCTTGGAACTTCTTTTACAAGGCACTAATCCCAAATTTGTGTGGGTTCCACTATTATGATTTAAACAACTCCCAAAGTCCAATATACTAATAGCATCACATCAGGAATGAGGAAGAGTTAAAAATGAATTTTGAAGAGATACAAACATTCAGACCATAGCAGCTATATTCTAGCTCACTTGTTCTGTCTACCTATTGGTCTAACATATAAGAATTCATAGTTCTAGTCAACATCTTTATTCTTTTCTACACATTATATCTTCTATACCTTTTCCCATGCCATTCTTCCCCTGCCTAGGATATTTTCCCTAAGAAAAACTCCAAGAATCTATCAACATCTCTGAAGTTTCATCATCTCTTTAAGGTACAATGATCTCTTACCTTTGAAATAATCAACTATTGTTTCTGGCAGCATGTATTTATCTACTATTTTATAGTTTTATTTAAACATTTTTATCTAAAGGTATATTTATTTCTCCTAAATTGTGTTAACTTAGGGATAGGTACAAAGTTTTGCCTCTTCATATGTCTTGTAAAGCTGCGTACTTCTCTAGCATCTTTGAGTATTGGCACATTCTCAGTAGGTATTCAGTAAATAAATATTGAATTAGATTGAATTATCAGGTTTTTTGAGAGGCTTTATCTTTATCCTCAGTAAAATATACCATCACTCAAATCAATGAAGTAGCAATAATTGGCAGATTTAACATTGATTGGTAATAATGTTAGCATAATTGTTAACTCGTAATTTATGCTTAAGAATTGTATTTTCAAACTTAATTGAATTTATGGAAAGCAATACTGACAATTTTATTAAACTTACCATGTTTGTCTTGTATTGATATTCCTGAGAAGAACATTATTATTATTCAATGGCCCGGCCTCTCTCTGGTTTTTAAAATGTATGTTTACCTTATTAGAAGGTTGTCTTATCTCAAAGTCTTAGGATCAAATGAAAAATTCCTATTACAAAATGCATTTGAAAACTTAGGTTAAATAAAAAGGACCTCATCTCAAAAAAACAAATATTAATTTGACTTCCATCATCTCTTCAGAAGCTACTTTAACTTATTTTATTTAGCAACTTTTTGCCAACCTATTTTGTATTTAGAATAAGCTGGTTTGAGCTACCAAGATGCCTGCATAGCTCAGTAGTTGAGCATCTGCCTTCAGCTTAGGGCATGATCTCAGGGTCCTGGGGTAGAGTCCCACATCAGATTCCCCACAGGGAGCCTGCTTCTCTCTTTGCCTATGTCTCTGCCTATCTCTGTGTCTCTCATGAAAAAATAAATAAAATATTTTTTTAAAAAAAGGAAAGAAACTCTGCTACCCTGGTTCATGAAGATATTTGCATAAAAGCAGAACTGAAAATAAACTGGCAGGAGAGGAATTAGGGGAAAGAATCCATTTTTATTCTGCTTTTAGGTCCAATTGTCTTTTCCCAATATTAAAACTTTATTTTTATCTAAAAAGAACTACACATTAATCTAGGGTTTGTTAAAATTTATGCTTCTTATTTTATTGATTATCCTCAGCACCTCTCAGTAGGCATAGAATGTGAGATACATATGTTTCTAATATAAAGTGTTCATTTGTCCGCCCTGGGGTAAACAAAAAAAAATACACAGATGGAAATGATTATAAAAATTTGTCAGCCGATCATATTCTATTCAAAAACTACTCTTATGTGATAAGAAGGAAACTGGAAAGAAAGAAAATAGGAAAGGCATAGGAGTTATTCTCATTTGGCAGGTGAGGTTAATATAGTATGTACGTTGTGCTACTTTTACTTTTAGGTCTATCAAAGGGGCCTTGAATAAATTGGTAAATACAAAGTCTAGAATTAGTAGTTTCATTTTAAAGATGGAATATACTGAAAGATTTATGGACAATACTGAAGGTCTTATAACTAGTCAGTGGTAGAGTCAAGAATAAGTATCTAAACTCCTGGTCCAGTGTCCTCATTTGACATGTAAACCATGTCCTATGCTGGGAATCCTGTTTCTACACCATTTCATTGTCCTCCTCTACATACAAAAAGACTACATTTCCTTGCTCTCTTTTTTCTAAGTAGTAGTATGCAACTAGTTTTGGCCAATGGAATGTGGATAGGGATGAACGCCACAGTTTTCTGAGGAGGACATCTGAGATAGCAGAACCACTAAATAAAAGGATATCTGAGTTACAGTCACTGCTTGGAGGAGAGTTGTGGAAGAGAGGTTATTCAGGAACACCTGCTTTTGCATGGAGGCACTGAGATTTTGGCATAGTTTTGTATATTTAATAAGCATTAATTACCTAATAATGTAGGTTTTTCCTTCCGAGTCCCTATGATTGAGTAGATATGCATTAGAAACATAAAATTTGATGGTCATGTTTTACTGAAAATCACTCTTGCCTAGAAGAGAAATGTAACCCTTTCCAATGTCAATTTTCATCAGACTGACTATGGCAGGGTAAATATTGCCCTTTTTTTACTGCCTTCTAATCATACTACATGGTTTTCCCCTCACTCCCCCCCAAAAAACACATATATTCACTACAGTTAGAACTATAATTCCCTGAAACTGTAGGTGCTACAGTTAAATTTCCTCTTGCTTTGACACCATAGCCTGCAAGAGTGAATTCTAATTTGTGTAATTTTAAAAACCAGGGAATAGGCCACAGAAGTGCCCCAGCAACTAATATTATGATTATAATGTAATTATAAACACCTACTGCATTTGCATATACTTCATTCTGCATGTGTCCCAATCCTTCATTCTGCCTGGCAAACTCCCATATATTCCTCAGAATCTAACCAAAGGGACCCAATCTTTCATTCTGCTTGAAAATCCCCATATATTCCTCAGAATTCTGTTCAAATAGCAGCTATGCCTGGAAATATGTGCATTATTACAAAAAAATTTCTGATTTTTTGGTACATAGCAAAAAGGAAACATTTTGATTTTGAAAACATTATTTTTCTAATTTTACACATAGGATAACTTACACTTGAAAAGTGAAAAACACTTAAGTATATCGGGAATTTACTGCCATATTTCTAATTCCTTGACAAAATTTCCCAGCCATGCCCACTAGTAAATTTTTGCACATAAAGAACCCGGGATGATTTGCATTTCACTTATTTAATTAAGTTAAAAGGTTTAAATTTATATGGAAAATATTTTTCATGCATTTTCTCATTAATTCACTGATATTTTTAAAGATATTTCTCAAGCACAATTATCCTCCAAATGTAAAGCTATTAGTCTAGGTAATGTTGTAGGATACTATCCATTTAAAATATCTATGCAGGGAAAATCACTAAATCACCAGTCCTTGATTAGGGGTTTGTCCTGGAATTATGTGCCCTGATACTTTTTAAAAGACTATTTATTTATTTATTTATTTATTTATTTATTATTAATATATTTATTAATTTTTATTGGACTTCAGTTTGCCAATATATAAAATATCACCCAGTGCTCATCCGTCAAGTGCCCCCCTCAGTGCTCATCACACAGTCACCCCAATGCCCACCCATCCTACTATTCCAATACCCCTTGCTAGTTGAACAGGCTTAGGTAACTATCATGTTCTGTCACCCTCACTGATATTTCCCACTCATTTTCTCTCCTTTCCCCTTTCACTACTTTTCATATTCCCCAAATAAATGAGACCATATAATGTTTGTCCTTCTCTCACTGACTTACTTCACTCAGCATAATACCCTCCAGTTCCATCCATGTTGAAGAAAATGGTGGGTATTTGTCATTTCTAAAGGCTGAGTAATATTCCATTGGATACATAAACCACATCTTCTTTATCCGTTCATCTTTTGATGGACACTGAGGCTCCTTCCACATTTGGCTATTGTGAACATTGCTGCTATAAACATTGGGGTGCAGGTGACCTGCAATTTCACTGCATCTGTATTTTAAGGGTAAATCCCCAGCAGTGCAATTGCTGAGTCGTAGGGCACATCTATTTTTCACTTTTTGAGGAGCCTCCACACAATTTTCCAGAGTGGCTGTACCAGTTCACATTCCCACCAACAGTGCAAGAGGGTTCCCCTTTCTCCACATCCTCTCCAACATTTGTGGTTTCCTGTCTTATTAATTTTCCCCATTCTCACTGCTGTGAGGTGGTATCTCACTGAGGTTTTGATTTGTATTTCCCTGATGGCAAGTGATGTGGAGTATTTTCTCATGTGCTTGTTGGCATGTCCATGGCTTCTTTGGTGAAATTTCTGTTCATGTCTTTTGCCCATTTCATGATTGGATTGTTTGTTTCTTTGCTGTTGAGTTTATTAAGTTCTTTATAGATCTTGGATACTAGCCCTTTACCTGATATGCCATTTGCAAATATCTTCTCTGATTATGTAGGTTGTCTTTTAGTTTTGTTGACTGTTTCCTTTGCTGTAAAGAGCTTTTTATCATGATAGAGTCCCAATAGTTCATTTTTGTTTTTGTTTCTCTTGTGTTCATGGATGTATCTTGCAAGAAGTTACAGGGGCCAAGTTCAAAAAGGGTGTTTCCTGTGTTCTCCTCCTGGATTTTGATGGAATCTTGTCTCAAATTTAGATCTTTCATCCATTTTGAGTTCATCTTTGTGTATGGTGTAAGAGAATGGTCTCATTTTATTCTTCTCCAAGTGACTGTCCAATTTTCTCAGCACCATTTATTGAAGAGGCTGTCTTTCTTCCAGTGGATAGTCTTTCCTCCTTTATCGAATATTAGTTGACCACACATTTCAGGGTCCACTTCTGGGTTCTCTATTCTGTTCCATTAATCTATGTGTATGTTTTTGTGTCAGTACCACACTGTCTTGATGACCACACTTTCTTTGTAGTACAACCTGAAATCTGGCATTGTGATGCCCCCAGATATGGTTTTCTTTTTTAAAATTCCCCTGGCTATTCAGGGTCTTTTCTGGTTCCACCAAATCTTAAGATGCTTTTTTCGAACTCTTTGAAGAAAGTCCATGGTATTTTGATAGGGATTGCATTAAACGTGTAAATTGCCCTGAGTAGCATTGACCATTTCACAATATTAATTCTTCCAATCCATGAGCATGGAATATTTTTCCATCTCTTTGTGTCTTCCTCAATCTCTTTCAGAAGGGTTCTCTAGTTTTTAGGATATAGATCCTTTATCTCATTGGTTAGTTTTATTCCTAGCTATCTTATGCGTTTGGGTGCAATTGTAAATGGGATTGGTCCCTTAATTAGCATTTCTTCAGTCTCATTGTTAGCGTAAAGAAATGCCGGACATCTTTCCGAACAGCCTGAATAGAATAGAATAGAATAGGTATTGTTTCTTTTTGAAACATTTGATAGAATTCCCCTGGGAAGCCATCTGACCCTGGACTTTTGTGTCTTGGGAGGTTTTTGATGACTGCTTCAATTTCCTCCCTGGTTATTGGCATGTTCAGGTTTTCTATTTCTTCCTGTTCCAGTTTTGGTAGTTTGAGGTTTTCCAGAAATGCGTCCATTTCTTCTAGATTGCCTAATTTATTGGCATAGAGCTGCTCATAATATGATTTTAAAATCGTTTGTATTTCGTTTGTATTGGTTGTGATGTCTCCTTTTTTATTTGTGATTTTAATAATTTGAGTCTTTTTTCTCTTCTTTTTAATAAGGCTGGCTAAAGGTTTATCTATCTTATTAATTCTTTCAAAGAACAAACTCCTGGTTTTGTTGATCTGTCCTACAATTCTTCTGGTCTCTATTTCATTGAATTCTGCCAAATCTTTATTAACTCTCTTCTCCTTAGTGTAGGTTTTATTTGCTGTTCTTTCTCCAGTTCCTTTAGGTGCAAGGTAAGCTTTTGTATTTGAGTTTTTTTCCCAGTGTTTTGAGGAATGCTTGTGTTACAATGGATTTCCCTCTTAGGACTGCTTTTGCTGTATCCCAAAGATTATGAGATGTTGTATCTTCATTCTCATTAGTTTTCATGACATTTTTTAATTCTTCTCTGATTTCCTGGTTGACCCTTTCATCTTTTAGCACGATGGTCTTTAACTCCTCGTGTTTCAATATCTTCCAAATTTCTTCTTGTGATTTAGTTGTAATTTCAAAGCACTATGGTCTGAAAACATGCAGGTGATAATCCCAATCTTTTGGTATACGTTAAGCCCTGATTTGTGACCCTGTATGTGGTCTATTCTGGAGAAAGTTCCGTGTGTCTTGAGAATAATGTGTATTCAGTTATGTTTGGATGTAAAGCTCTATAAATATCTGTGAAATCTATCTGGTGCAGTGTATCATTTAAAGCTCTTATTTCAAAAAAAAGAAGAAAGAAAGAAAGAAGAAAGAAAGAAAGAAAGAAAGAAAGAAAGAAAGAAAGAAAGAAAAATAATAAAATAAAATAAAATAAAAAATGATATTAAAGCTCTTGTTTCTTTAGAGATATTGTGATTAGAATATCTATCATTTACGGAAAGGGCCATGTTGAAGTCTCCCAGTTTGTGTATTATTATCTAAGTATGTCTTTACTTTGGTTATTAATAGATTGATATACTTGGGATCTCCCACATTAGGGGCATAAATATTCATGATTGTTCATTCCTCTTGTTGGATAGATCCTTTAAGTATGATATAGTGTCCCTCTTTATCTCTTATTAAAGTCTTTGGGATACACTCTAATTTATCTGATATGAGGATGCTACCCCTGCTTTCTTTGGAGGATGATTTGAATGTGTCCTTGGGTCTAAAATTAGTCTCTTGTAGGAATCAGGGCAAGATGGAAGAAGAGTAGGGTCCGCAAGTCACCTGTCCCCACCAAATTACCTAAATAACCTACAAATCATCCTGAAAATCTATGAATTTGGCTTGAGATTTATAAAGAGAACAACTGGACTGGTACAGTGAGAAGAGTTCACACTTTTATCAAGGTAGGAAGACAGGCAAAAACTAAATAGAGAAACAAAAGGCATCCAAGTGGGAGGGGCCCTGCAAGGAGCTGGGATAAGGCCGGGGCGAGTATCCCCAGGACAGGAAAGCCCCGTCCAGAGAAGCAGGTGCTTCACCAATCTTCCTGGGCGGAAAGGCGCTCGCAGGGAGTTGGAGCAGGATCCCAGGAGGGGCGGGGATGCCCTCAGGCTCCCGCTGCTCTGCACTGAGGGAGCTGCGTGGCCCGGGAGTAGCTCGGTAGGGGCTCCGCGCAGAGGGAGTTGCGCATCTGGGAGCTCGATTCCAAAAGCCAGACACGGGAGCACAGGGCGCCCGGGGACAAAGCATAGGATCCCCGGGACAGGCAGAAGCCGGAAGGGCAAAGGACAGCAAGGACGCTCCAGGCTCTGGGCGGCCCCAAACTGAGCAGATCAGCAGCCCTCGCCCATGGAGCATCCAGGCCCCTGTGGACTGAGAGCTCTGTAGTTACTGCAGGAGCTGACTCCAGGCCTGGAGACCTGCCTGCTGCTACTGTAGTTGTTCCTCCTGGGGCCTCACAGGATAAACAATCCCCACTGAGCTGCACAGTGGCCTCACAGGATAAACAGGTTAAACAACTTTTACTGAGCCCTGCAACAGGCAGGGGACTGAGCAGCTCCCCCAAGTGCTAACACCTGAAAATCAGCACAGCAGGCCCCTCCTCCAGAAGACCAGATAGAGGGACAGGGGAAAAAAATTATTGACCAAGCAGCACTGGAAAGTACCAAGGGAAGTCGAGGGATTTACAGTATACAGAATCAGAGGATACTCCCCCTTGTTTTTTGTTTTCTGATTTCTGTTTGCTTCCCCCCTCCCCCCGTTTTTTTTTATTTTCTTTTCTCCTCTCTTTTTTTCTTTTATTTTCCTTCTTTTTTTTCTTTTTCTTTTCTTCTTTCTCTTCTCTCTTTTTCTCCTATCCCAATGCAACTGGTTTTTAGCCACTCTGCACTGAGCAAAATGACTAGAAGGAAAAGCTCACTTCAAAAGAAAGAATCAGAAACAGTCCTCTCTCCCACAGAGTTACAAAATCTGGATTACAATTCAATCTTAGAAAGCCAATTCAGAAGCACTATTATAAAGCCACTGGTGGTTCTAGAAAAAAGCATAAAGGACTCATGAGACTTCATGACTGCAGAATTTAGATCTAATCAGAGAGAAATTAAAAATCAATTAAATGAGATGCAATCCAAACTAGAGGTCCTAACGACGAAGGTTAACGAGGTGGAAGAATGAGTGAGTGACATAGAACACAAGTTAATGAAAAAGAGGGAAACTGAGGAAAAAATGACAATTAAAAGATCATGAGGATAGATTAAGGGAAATAAATGACTGCCTCAGGAAGAAAAATCTACCTTTAATTGGGGTTCCTGAGGGTGCCGAAAGGGACAGAGGTCCAGAATATGAATTTGAACAAATCATACCTGAAAATATTCCTAATCTGGCAAGGGAAACAGGCGTTCAGATCCAGGAAATAGAGAGATCCCCCCCATAAAATAAATAAAAACCGCTCAACACCTTGACATTTCGTAGTGAAGCTTGCAAACTCCAGAGATAAAGAGAGGATCCTTAAAGCAGCAAGAGACAAGAAATCTCTAACTTGTATGTGGAGAAATATTAGATTAATAGCCGACCTCTCCACAGAGACCTGGCAGGCCAGAAAGTGATGGCAGGATATATTCAGGTACCTAAATGAGAAGAACATGCAGCCAAGAATACTTTATCCAGCAAGGCTCTCATTCAGTATAGAAGGAGGGATAAAGAGCTTCCAAGATAGGCAGGAACTGAAAGAATATGTGACCATTAAACCAGCTCTGCAAGAAATTTTAAGGAGGACTCTGAAAATTCTTCTTTAAGAAGAAGTCCAATGGAATAATCCATAAAAACAGGGACTGAATAGGCATCATGATGACACTAAACTCATATCATTCAATAGTAACTCTGAAAGTGAACGGGCTTAATGAACCCATCAAAAGGCGCAGGGTTTCAGACTGGATAAAAAAGCAGGACCCATTTATTTGCTGTCTACAAGAGACTCATTTTAGACAGAAGGACACCTAAAGCCTGAAAATAAAAGGTTGGAGAACAATATACCATTCAAATGGTCCTCAAAAGAAAGCAGGGGTAGCCATCCTTATATCAGATAAACTAAAGTTTATCCCAAAGAGTGTAGTGAGAGATGAAGAGGGACACTATCTCATACTTAAAGGATCTATCCAAGAAGAGGACTTAACAATCATCAATATATATGCCCCGAATGTGGTGCTGCCAATCAATTAATAGCCAAAGTTACGACATACTTACCTAATAATACTCTTATAATTGGTGACTTCAATCTAGGGCTTCCTACACTCGATAGGTCTTCACAACACAACATCTCCAAAGAAACAAGAGCTTTAAATGATACACTGGACCAGATGAATTTCACAGGTATCTACAGAACTTTACATCCAAACTCAACTGAACACACATTCTTCTCAAGTGCACATGGAACTTTCTCCAGAATAGACCACATACTGGGTCACAAATCAGGTCTGAACTGATACCAAAAGATTGGGATCGTTCCCTGCATATTCTCAGACCATAATGCCTTGAAATTAGAACTAAATCACAACAAGAAGTTTGGAAGGATTTCAAAGACGTGGAGGTTAAAGACCATCTTGCAAAAAGATGAAAGGGTCAACCAGGAAATTAAGGAAGAGTTAAAAAGATTCATGGAAACTAATGAGAAGGAGGATACAATCATTCAAAATCTTTGGGATGCACTAAAAGCAGTCCTGAGGGGAAATACATTGCAATACAAGCATCCATCCAAAAACTGGAAAGAACTCAAATACAAAGGCTAACCTTACACCTAAAGGAGCTGCAGAAAAAAAAAAACAGCAAATAGATCCTACACCCAGCAGAAGAATATAGTTAATAAAGACTCAAGCAGAAATCAATGAAATAGAGACCAGAAGAACTGTGGAACAAATCGACAAAACCAGGAGTTGGTACTTTGAAAGAATTAATAAGATATATAAACCATTAGCCAGCCTTATTAAAAGAAGAGAGAAAAGACTGAAATTAATAAAACCATGAATGAGAAAGGAGAGATCACTACCAACACCAAGGAAATACAAACAATTTCAAAAACATATTATATGCAGCTATATGCCAATAAATTAGGCAATCTAGAAGAAATGGACACATTTCTGGAAAACCACAAACTACCAAAGCTGAAACAGGAAGAAATCGAAAACATGAACAGGCCAATAACCAGGGAGGAAATTGAAGCAGTCATCAAAAACCTCCTGAGACACAAAAGTCCAGGGCCAGATGGCTTCCCTGGGGAATTCTATCAAACGTTTAAGGAAGAAACCATACCTATTCTACTAAAGCTGTTTGGAAAGATAGAAAGAGATGGAATACTTCCAAACTCGTTCTATGAGGCCATCATCACTTTAATTCCAAAACCAGACAAAGCCCCCACCAAAAAGGAAGATTATAGAGCAGTATCCCTGATGAATACAGATGCAAAAATTCTCCACAAAATACTAGCCAATAGGATCCACGTGTACATGAAGAAGATTATTCACCGTGACACCGTGAGGCTGTCATTTATTTCCCTTAAGTTTTCCTCATGGTCTTTTAATTGTTTTTCTCTTTTATCCTCAGCCTCCTTTCTTGCCATCAATTTGTCTTCTATGTCACTTACTCTTTCTTCCACCTCATTAACCCTCATCTTTAGGACCTCCAGTTTGTATTGCATCTCTTTTAGTTGATTTTTAATTTAGGCCTGATTTGATATAAATTCTGCAGTCATGAAGTCTCTTGAAACCTTTATGCTTTTTTCCAGAGCCACCAGTAGCTTTATAATTGTGCTTCTGAATTGGCTTTCTGACATCGAAATGTAATCCACATTCTGTAACTCTGTGGCAGAGAGTACTGTTTCTGATTCTTTCTTTTGTTGTGAGTTCTTCTTTCTAGTAGTTTTGCTCAGTGCAGAGAGGCTAAAAATGAGTTGTAAAGGAAAAAAATAAAAAAAAAAGGGAAAAAGAAACAAACAAAGAAAAAAACAAAACAAAAAACAAAAACGAAAACAAAAGACCAAGCCGGGGGGTATCCTCTGGTTCTATATACTGTAAATCCCTTGACTTCCCCTGGAGCTTTCCAGTGCTGCTTGGTCCATAACTTGCTCTTCCCCTGTCCTTCCAGCTGGTCTTCTGCCGGAGGGCCCTGCTGTGCTGATTCTCAGGTGTATGCCCCTGGGGGAGCTGCCCCGCCGCCTGCCAGGTGCACGGCTCAGTTGGAGCTGTTTATCCTGTGAGGACTCTGTTCCCTGGCAGCCCCGACCCTCCCAGGCACAGGGTGACACAAGGAGGAACAACCACAGTGGCTGTGGCCAGCTCTCCAGACCTAGATTCTTCTCCCATAGTAACTACTGCAGTCTTCCAGTCTGCACTGGCCTGGATTCTCCCAGGGGTAGGGGGCGCTGATCTGCACAGCTGGGGGCGCCCGGCGGAAGAAGCATCCTCGCTGTCCTGTGCCCTCCCTGCCTCTGCCTTTCCCCGGAGAGTGCAGGATCCTGGGCTGTGTCTCCCCGCGCCTTGGGATCCAGGGCCTGTGCTGGTAGAATCATGCTCCGGGGGCCATGCAGTCCTCTCCGCCCAGAGCCACTCTCTGACCTTCCCCCGAGGGAGTGCCAGGTGTGCACTCCATCCTGTTATGGCGCTCCTCTCAAGGTGTGTTTCCGGCTCTCCCTTGGGGTGCCCCTTCTCTGCTAGTGACCATAGGATACTGGAGGCTCCACTGTCCCTCTGGGATCCTGCCCAAGTTCCCTGCGAGCACCTTTCTGTCTGGGAAGATTTTTAAAGTTCCTACATCTCTGGGACTGGGCTTTCCTGTCCTGAAGGCTGCCACCTGGCCTTAGCCCGGCTCCTCGTGGAGGTCCTCCCCCAATGGATTTTTATTTATTTATCTATCTATTTATTTATTTATTTATTTATTTATTTATTTATTTATTTATTTATTTATTTATTTATTTTTCAGTCTTCCTATCTTGTTAGAAGCACAAACTCTTCTCTCTGTAGCGTTCCAGCTGTTCTCTCTTTAAATCTCCTGCCAGACTCGTAGGTTTTCAGGATGATTTGAAAGTTATCTAGGTGAGTTGCTGGGGAGAGGTGACTTGAGGACCCTACTCTTCCGCCATCTTGCCTTGCCCCTATTTATGTATGTATGTATGTATGTATGTATGTATGTATGTATGTATCTGAGAGGAATGGAGGGGCAGAAAGAGAGAGAGTCTTTTTTAAAAGGTATGATTTATTTATTAAACATTTTATTTATTCATGAGAGGCACAGAGAGAGAGGCAGAGACACAGGCAGAGGGAGAAACAAGCTCCTTGCAGGGAGCCCCGTATGTTATTGGATCCCAGGACCCCGATATCATGACCTGAGTGAAAGGCAGATGCTCAACCACTGAGCCACCCAAGTGCCCCATGAGGGAGTCTTAAACAGACTGTGCTGAGCGTGAAGCCTAATGCATTGCTCAGTCCCATGACGTTGAGATCAGGACCTGATCCAAAACCCAGAGTCAGATGCTTAACTGACTGCACTACTGATGTGGCACCTCTATAAGCACTGATATTTAGTGATTTTTTTTCTTCTTCCACCTGAGCCTTTATACAATATGTTCAGTTCCATTACATTAAGCCAACCCACAATATTTTGACATCTAATACAGTTCCTTCTCCTGCATTCTCTGTTTCCATTTCCTATGTTAGACCTGTTGGTATTGATTTCTGTTTATATTCCTCTAGTGATTTCAACTGCATAATGTTTTTTGCATCTCTTTTTGCCCTAATCATGTCCTTCTTTCATGCTTGAGGACTATAACACTATTTCCCTTTGTCTCCAGTTTCTATTTGTTCTAAATCATTATTCTTCTATCAGAGTAATTGTCCTAAACTTCAAGATTTATCATGCTATTCATTTTATCTAAAACTATCAAGTTCTGGGGTACCTGAGTGGCTCAGATGATTAAGCGTCTGCCTTTGGCTCAGGTCATGATCTCCAGGTCTGTGGGTCAAGCTATATGTTAGGCTCCTGGCTTAGCAGGGAGTCTGTTTCTCCCTCTCCCTCTGCCCCTCCCCCCTGCTTGTGCACCCTCTCTCTCAAATGAATAAATAAAATCTTTAAAATAAATTATCAATGTCTTTTTGAATAATATCTAAATTCCTAATCATGTTATTTGAAATCTCCATTATTTCAGCCTACCTATTCAGCCTATATTCTGATCATTATCTCCTCTGCTCCAGGCACTTTGGCCAGTACTTGTTTGACTCTTTGCTTTGGGTCATGCTGTTCTGTCACCCTGTAATATCCTCTGCTCAATCTCTGACTGTCAAGGACATACCAATTTATCAAAACTGGTTCCAAAAATATATCCTCTTTGAAGCCTTCCCCCTTGGACTTAATTGTTTTGTTCTCTTGCCTCACACTACATATTACTTGGATTTCTGTTATTATTTAGATTCTGCTTTCTAGTAATTACTCATCAACTCTATATTTGCCACCTATATCTCTGACACCTCTTCTGGTTTTTGAACCATTTATATTCTCATCAATATATCCTAAAATAAGAGATATTTAATATGAATAAATTTTTCTGAATTACAAATTACTTTATGCATCTTTCTAAAATTTATTATTTCACTTTATTTTATTAATACCAGAATAGATAACATTCAGTATTGTATTAGTTTCAAGTGTACAATATAGTGATTCAATAATTCCATATATTACTTAGTGTTCATCATGCTAAGTGTACTCTAAATCACCTTCACCTATTTAACCCATCCCCAACACCCATCTCCCTTCTGGTAACTGTTTCTCCTTTATAGGTAAAAGTTTGGGTTTTTTTGGTATGTCTCTCTCTTTTATTACCTTTATTATTTTGTTTCTTAAATTCCATATATTCATGAAATCATATGGGATTTGCCATTCTCTGACTGGCTTATTTCACTAGCATTATACTCTTTAGATCCATATATGCCATTGCAAATGGCAAGATTTCTTTCTTTTTTGTTACTGAATACCGTATCTTCTTCATCTGTTCATCTATCAGTGGGTACTTAGGTGACTTCCATAATTTGTCTATTGTAAATAATGCTACAATAAACATACAGATATATATATATATATATATATATATATATAGTGTTTTTGTATTCTTTGGGTATATACCCAGTAGTATGATTACTGGGTCATAGAGTAGTTCTGTTTTTAATTTTTTGAGGTACCATACTGCTTGCCACAGTGGCTGCACCAGTTTGCATTCCAGGAAACAGTCTAAGAGGGTTCCCCTTTCTCTGCATCCTTGCCAACACCTGTTGTTTGCTCCTTTGATACCTCATTGTGGTTTTGATTTGCATGTTGCTGGTGATGAGTATTGGTGAGCTTCTTTTTATGTGTATGTAGGCCATCTGTATATCTTCTTTGGAGAAATATCTATTCATATCTTCTTCCCATTTTTAATGTATTATTTAGTTTTTGTGGTGTTGACTTATATAAGTTCTGTATGTATTTTAGATACTAACCTTTTATCAGATATGCCATTTGGAAATATATTCTCCCATTATGTAGATTGTTTTAGTTTTGTTGGTTGTTTTCTTTGCAGTGCAGAAGCTTTTTATTTTGATGTAGTCCAGATAGTTTATTTTTATTTTTGTTTTGCTTGCCTCAGAAGATATATCTAGAGGATGTTATAGTCAATGTCAGAGAAATAACTGCTGCCTATGCTCTTTTTAAAGATTTTTTATGGCCTCAGGTCTAATATATAGGTCCTTAACCTATTTTGAGTTTATTTTTGTGTATGACATAAGAAAGTGGTCCAGCTTCATTCATTGGCATATAGCTATCCAGTTTTCCCTGCAACTTTATTGAGAAGACTATCTTTTCCCCATTGCATATTGCCTCCTTTGACAAAGGTTAATTCACCATATAATTGTGGATTTATATCTGGTCTTTCTTTTCTGTTCTATTGATCTAAGGATCCACTTTTGGTCCAGTACTATACTGTTTTGTTTTGTTTTCCCAAGGAGTTTACTTGGGCAGACCAGGGGACATGGAGGTATTTATTATTTTTGGTGCAATTGTAAATGGAATTGTTTAACTTTCTGCTTTATTATTAATATATAGAAATGTAATGGATTTCTATACATTCATTTTGTATCCTGTAATCATACTGAATTCATTTATCAGTTCTTATAAGGTTTTTTTGGTGGAATTTTTAGGGTTTTCCATACATAGTATCATGTCATCTGCAAAGAGTCAAACTTTTACTTCTTTCTTACCATTTTGGATGTTTTTTATTACTTTCTTTTGTCTAATTACTATGGCTAGGACTTGCAGTGCTAGGTTGAGTAAAAGTGGTGAGAGTAACATTCTTGTCTTGTTCCTGACCTTACGGAAATGATCTCATTTTTTCACTATTTAGTATAATGTTAATTGTGGATTTTTCATAAGGACCTTTAGTAAGTTGGAGTATGTTCCCTTTAATCCTACTTTGTTGAGGATTTTTATGATAAATGGATGTTGTACATTGTCAAATGCTTTTTCAGTATCTACTTAACTGATTTTGTGGATTTTATCCTTTCTCATATTGATGTGATGTATCACCTTGATTTACTTGTGAATATTGAACCACCTTTGTTTCTCAGGAATAAATCCTACTTAATACTGGTGAATGATTTTTTAATGTATTGTTAGATTCAGTTTGCTAATATTTTGTTGAGGAATTTTTACATTTATGTTTATCAGAGATATTGGCCTGTAGTTTTTGTTTTTGTTTTGTGGTGTTTTTATCTGATTTCGTATTAGGATAATACTGGCCTCAAATAATGAATTTGAAAGTTTTCCATCCTCTTCTCCTTTTTGAAAAAGTTTGAGAATAGATATTAACACTTCTTTAGATGTTTGATAGAATTCACCTGTGAAGTCATCTGGTCCTGGGCTTTTGCTTGTTGAGAGGTTTTTTGTTTGTTTGTTTGTTTGTTTGTTTCTGATTCAATTTCATTGCTGGTAATTGGTCCATTCAAATTTTCTATTTATTCCTTTTTCAGGTTTGGTAGGTTATGTTTCTAGGAATTTATCCATTTATTCTAGGTTATCCAGTTTGTTGGCATATAATTTTTCACAATATTCTCTTAAAATCCTTTGTATTTCTGTGGTATTGGTTATTTTTCCTTTTTGGTTTCTGATTTTGAGTTTTTAAGTATTATCTATCTCTTTCTATTTCTACCTCTTTTTCCCTCTCTCTTTTTGATGATGTGTCTGGCTAGAAGTTTATCTATTTTGTTGATCTTTTCAAAGAACCAGCTCCTGGTTTCATTTATCTGTTCTATTTTTTTTAATTAATTTTTTTTTTATTTTTTTTTTTATTTTTTTATTTTTTTATTTTTTTTTTATTTTTTATTTTTTTTTAATTAACTTTTATTGGTGTTTAATTTACCAACATACAGAAAAACACCCAGTGCTCATCCCGTCAAGTGTCCACCTCAGTGCCCGTCACCCATTCCCCTCCAACACCCGCCCTCCTCCCCCCTTCCACCACCCCTAGTTCGTTTCCCCGAGTTACGAGTCTTTATGTTCTGTCTCCCTTCCTGATATTTCCCAACATTTCATATCTGTTCTATTTTATTTGGGTTTTTGTTTTTATATCATTTATTTCTGCTCTCTTATTTATTATTCCTTTCTTTCTGCTGGTTTTGGATTGGTTCTTTTTATAGCTCCTTTAGGTGTAAGGTCAGATTATTTATTTAGGCTTTTCTTGCTTCTTGAAGTAGGCCTGTGTTGCTATAATCTTCCTTCTTAGAACTACTTTTGCTTCATCCCAAATATTTTGGACTATTGTGTGTACATTTTCACTTCTCTCCATGCAATTTTTGACTTCTGCTTTGATTTCCTAGTTGACCTATTCATTCTTCATATCATATTTTTTTAAACTCCATGCATTTGTGGTACTTTCAGACTTTTTTCTTATAGCTGACTTCTAGGTTCATAGTGTCATGTTCAGGAGAGATGCTCGACATTACTTTGATTTTTTTGAATTTATTGAGACTTGTGGCCTCATATGTGATGTAGTCTGGACATTTTCCATGTGCATTTAAACAGAATGTGTAATTTGCTTTTTAGGATGGAATGTTCTGAATATGGATATTCAGATCCATCTGAATATTAAATCCATCTGGTCCATCCAGGGTACCATTCAAAGCCACTGTTCCATGTCAATTTTCTATTTAGATGATCTTCCCATTGATGTAAAAGAGGTGTTAATGTCTATTACTATTACTGTATTATTATAAAGTATTTTTTATATCTGTTATTAACTATATAATGTATTTAGGTGCTCCCATGTTGGATGCATACATATTTACAATTGTTATGTCTTCTTTGGTTTTCCCTTTAATCATTATATAGTATCCTTCTTTGATTCCGGTTAGTCTTTGTTTTATTTTTTTTAATTTTTTGCTATATTTTTTTTTAAAAACATTCATTTGAGAGAGAGAGAGAAAGTGAAAAGATGAACAAGGGGGAGGGTCAGAGGGAGAGGGAAAAGTAGACTTCCCCTGAGTGGGGAGCTCAATGTGGGGCATGACCCTAGGACCTCAGGATCATGGCCTGAGCCAAAGACAGATAGATGCTTAACTGATTGAGCCACCCACACACCCCAAAGTCTGTCTTTGTTTTAAAATATATTGTCTCTAAGTGTTACTACCCTGAATTTCTTTTCACATCCATTTGCATGATAAATGTGCATCCACTCACTTTCAATCTGCATGTATCTTTAGGTCTGAAATGAGTCACTTGTAGGCAGCAAGCATATGGATGGGTCTTCTTTTTTTATCCATTCCATCACCCTATGTCTTTTAATTAGAGCATTTAGTCCATCTTCATTCAAAGTAATTATTTATAGGTATTATTTATTGCCATTTTGTTACTTGTTTCATAATTGTTTTGTAGATTTCCCCTGTTCCTTTCTTCTCTTGCTCTCTTCTCTCACTCTAAGTTTATTATCTTTAGTGATATACTTGGCTTCCTTTCCCTTCATTTCTGCGTATGTATCACTGGTTTTTGATTTGTTACACCATGTTTCTATATAACATCTTCTGCATATAGAAGTTTATATTAACTTTATAGTTTTTAAATTTGAACCTATTCTTTACTATCACCCCAAAATTTTAGGTATATGGTGTCATACTTTATATTTTTTTTATTTTGTGAGTCCCTTGACTAATTTTAACAGATATATTTGGGATTGTTTGTTTTTACTGCTTTTGTGTTTCCTACTATTCTTACTCTTACTTCTGGCTTTTCCTTTCCACTTGAAGAGTCCCTTTTAACATTTTTTCTAGGGCTGACTTAGTTAGTGGTCATGAACTCCTATCCCTTTTGTTTTTCTGGGAAACTATCTCTCCTATTATTCTGGAAAATAACCTTGCTGGATAGAATATTCTTTGTTGTAGATTTTTTTTTCCTTTCAGCACTTTGAATATATCATGCCACTCTCTTCTGTTCTGTAAAGTTTCTGCTAAAAAATTCCAGTGATAGCCTTATGGGGTTCCCCTTGTATGTTGTTTCCTTTTCTCTTACTACTATTAAAATTCTCACTACTTTTGCTGAATTAATTACTATGTATCTTGGTGTGGACCTCCTTGGGCTGATTTTGTTGGATGATCTCTGTGCCTACTGGGTCTAGATATATGTTTCTTTCTCCAGATTAGGAAAGTTTTCAGCCATTATTTCTTCAAATACATGTTGTGCCCCCTTTTCTCTCTCTTCTTCTGGGATCCCTATAATGTAAATGTTATTATGCTTGATGGAGTTACTGAGTTCCCTAAGCCTATTCTCATTTTGCATAATTTTCTCTCCCCTCTTCAGCTTACTTTCCATTATTCTGTCTTCTAGATCATGCTAGTTCTGCTTCCTGTAGCCTTCTATTTATTCCATCTGATGTATTTTTAATTTATTTTATTGGGTTCTTCATCTCTAACTGGTTCTTTTTGGGGTTTCCATCTTTATTAATGATCTCACTGACTTTCTCCACATTTTCCTCAAGTCCAATATGTGTCTTTATGATCATTACTTTAAATTCTCTATCAGACTAGGTGCCCTGCTATGGTTTTGTCCTGTTCTTTTATTTGGGATGTATTCCTCTGTCTTCCCATTTTATTTATCTCTGTGTCTGTTGCTCTGTTTGGAAAGTCAGCTATGTCTCTTGCTCTTGAAAGTAGTGAGTAGATTGTTCACATTTAATAAAGTGGCACCCCTGAGACTAGAGCCTGCAATGGTGCAATCTGAAAGCATGTATGGTGGGGAATGCAGTTTTAATAAAGGTTGTATGTTCTCTGGTGGAGGTGACAAGCTGCCCTTGCTGCAAATACCAAGGTTTGACAAAGTACCCAGTGGGAGATTGGTGTTGGCATGGTTTGTGATGGCCTTCTGGTGGGAGAGTGACACACAGAGCCAGTACTAAAGAAGGTCCAGCTTGAGGAAGCAGAACACATTGTAAGCAGGTTAGGTGTTTAATGCCAGCACTATGCTGGTTACTGCAGGTGGTTGTGTGTTTATCTTAGCTTCAAGGGAGGGAAACAGAACCTGCCAGCTCCTTTGTTCCTGGAGAAGCCTTCCAGTGAAATCTGTCCTTCTAGAACATACTCCATGATTAATAAAAAAAACTCTCCTTCCAATTTTTTTTCTTAACACTCTGCACCTTTTTTTAAAGATTTTATTTATTTATTCATAGAAAGAGAGAGAGGCAGAAACACAGGCAGAGGGAGAGGCAGAAGCAGGCTCCATGCAGGGAGCCCGATGTGGGACTTGATCCCGGGTGTCCAGGATCACACCCCAGGCTGCAGGCGGCGCCAAATTGCTGTGCCACCGGAGCTACCCAACACTCTGCACCTTGTTGATGAACTTCATTTATGAAAAATTTCTTAGCTGCCATTGGTCAAACTTGCTTATTTATCTAATTTAAGTTACTCTTCAGTTGCAAATAACATGGTTACAAGAGATAAGAACAGAAAAATAGCTCAATTTCTCTTGATTGTGTACCAGAATTGTTGCACACAACAGTGGGTAATTGGACCAAAGACTGGTTATAACTATTGTATTTCATGTATGCCTTTTTTTGTTTTTGTTTTTGTTTTTGTTTTTTTTTTCATGTATGCCTTTTAGCAGTTTAACCTCAAAGTTTCATATAGAAATAAAGTCGTAAAAGCCAATGGGCAAATTCAATTAAAAATTTGGGTATATTAGAGACTTCAGGGGAATATTGTAGAGTAGGAGGACCCAAAGCTCACCTCTTATGTGGATACAATTAGATAACACTCATCTCTGTGTAAATAACTCAGAAAATGACTCAAACACTGGAAAAACAAACTCCACAATAAAATGTAGAGAACAGACCACACTGAAGAGGATATAAAGGGCAGAGATGAGGTGGGAAGCTAAATGGATTTTTGAGCCATATGCTAGAGGGAGCTCTGGGCATGGAGAGGGGAGAAAAAAATCACTCCATGGGGCTCACACTAGGAAGATGAATCACCATAGAATTTGGTTTTGAAATCAGAGGGGGATAATTTCATGAATTCTTACAACCAGAGGACTTAAAGCCTGGAATTTAAAAAATCAGTGGGCTAGACTCTGGAAGACTCTGGAAGGTAATATGAAATTGAGTCTCCAATCTTAAAAAGACAGGATAATAAATAGCATGAGAAGATACAGCATTGAAGGGGCTGTTTGAAAAATGCCCGGGAGATGATATGGGAGAGAGAGTTATTTACTAATCACAGGAAGTGTCTTGGCTCTGTAATCTATGTAAAAATAGAGGATAATGAATGAGAATTCTCAAGACTTATTTACATGAGAAAGGGAAGTCACATATAAAGCAATCTTTCTATAAGTGCACATTACAGTGCTAAAAGATTGCTTACAATTAATAGGTTGAGCTTCTTTAGGTCAGAGGACATACCTCCACTTTTTGGATAACTTTCTAGAACCCTAAACAGTATCATGTTCCTAAAAGCAGCTTAATAAATGTTTAATATATCATAAGTCTCTGCCTTTTAAAGAAAAACGGCTAAAATCTTTACTTCTCAAGTGAATTTCTTTCCCCCTAGCTCATATTAATGTGCAATAAAATAAATGCTTTATTATAATATATTATTTTTATTCAAAATAGGAAATATGAATGCAGTGAATATAATTTGGGATGTTAATCTTTATGAATCTAGTTATTTATTTTGTATACCCAATGTCATGGTCTTATATAGTACATTTAATTAATTAATTAACATTTAATTAATCATGTTTGACTAAATACTGAATGAGGTGCCAGATGAACTAAGTGTGACCTAAAAAAGTCATTGCATTTCTCTTGCCTTTGGTTTAATTCTCTGTAAAATTAGAAAGTTGTATCTTTCTAAGATCTCTTCTAGTTCTGTGTCATGATGATGAATTAAATGTTCATATACATAGAAACATATGTAAATAATTTTAAAATAATATTTAATGGTTGTTAAGGAACAAATTCTATTTATTTATTTATTATTCATTTATTTATTTGATTCCATATTGTTTTCTTTTTTTTTTTTTTTTTTTTTAATTAACTTTTATTGGTGTTTAATTTACCAACATACAGAAAAACACCCAGTGCTCATCCCGTCAAGTGTCCACCTCAGTGCCCGTCACCCATTCCCCTCCAACACCCGCCCTCCTCCCCTTCCACCACCCCTAGTTCGTTTCCCAGAGTTAGGAGTCTTTATGTTCTGTCTCCCTTCCTGATATTTCCCAACATTTCTTTTCCCTTCCTTTATATCCCCTTTCACTATTATTCATATTCCCCAAATGAATGAGAACATACACTGTTTGTCCTTCTCCGATTGACTTATTTCACTCAGCATAATACCCTCCAGTTCCATCCACGTTGAAGCAAATGGTGGGTATTTGTCGTTTCTAATTGCTGAGTAATATTCCATTGTATACATAAACCACATCTTCTTTATCCATTCATCTTTCGATGGACACCGAGGCTCCTTCCACAGTTTGGCTATTGTGGCCATTGCTGATAGAAACATCGGGGTGCAGGTGTCCCGACGTTTCATTGCATCTGAATCTTTGGGGTAAATCCCCAACAGTGCAATTGCTGGGTCGTAGGGCAGGTCTATTTTTAACTCTTTGAGGAACCTCCACACAGTTTTCCAGAGTGGCTGCACCAGTTCACATTCCCACCAACAGTGTAAGAGGGTTCCCTTTTCTCCGCATCCTCTCCAACATTTGTTGTTTCCTGCCTTGTTAATTTTCCCCATTCTCACTGGTGTGAGGTGGTATCTCATTGTGGTTTTGATTTGTATTTCCCTGATGGCAAGTGATGCAGAGCATTTTCTCATGTGCATGTTGGCCATGTCCATGTCTTCCTCTGTGAGATTTCTCTTCATGTCTTTTGCCCATTTCATGATTGGATTGTTTGTTTCTTTGGTGTTGAGTTTAATAAGTTCTTTATAGATTTTGGAAACTAGCCCTTTATCTGATATGTCATTTGCAAATATCTTCTCCCATTCTGTAGGTTGTCTTTTAGTTTTGTTGACTGTATCCTTTGCTGTGCAAAAGCTTCTTATCTTGATGAAGTCCCAATAGTTCATTTTTGCTTTTGTTTCTTTTGCCTTCGTGGATGTATCTTGCAAGAAGTTACTGTGGCCAAGTTCAAAAAGGGTGTTGCCTGTGTTCTCCTCTAGGATTTTGATGGACTCTTGTCTCACATTTAGATCTCTCATCCATTTTGAGTTTATCTTTGTGTATGGTGAAAGAGAGTGGTCCAGTTTCATTCTTCTGCATGTGGATGTCCAATTTTCCCAGCACCATTTATTGAAGAGACTGTCTTTCTTCCAATGGATAGTCTTTCCTCCTTTATCGAATATTAGATGGCCGTACATTTCAGGGTCCACTTCTGGGTTCTCTATTCTGTTCCATTGATCTATGTGTCTGTTTTTGTGCCAGTACCACACTGTCTTGATGACCACAGCTTTGTAATACAACCTGAAATCTGGCATTGTGATGCCCCCAGCTAAGGTTTTCTTTTTTAAAATTCCCCTGGCTATTCGGGGTCTTTTCTGATTCCACACAAATCTTAAAATAATTTGTTCTAACTCTCTGAAGAAAGTCCATGGTATTTTGATAGGGATTGCATTAAACGTATAAATTGCCCTGGGTAACATTGACATTTTTACAATATTAATTCTGCCAATCCATGAGCATGGAATATTTTTCCATCTCTTTGTGTCTTCCTCAATTTCTTTCAGAAGTGTTCTATAGTTTTTAGGGTATAGATCTTTTACCTCTTTGGTTAGGTTTATTCCTAGGTATCTTATGCTTTTGGGTGCAATTGTAAATGGGATTGACTCCTTAATTTCTCTTTCTTCAGTCTCATTGTTAGTGTATAGAAATGCCATTGATTTCTGGGCATTGATTTTGTATCCTGCCACGCTACCAAATTGCTGTATGAGTTCTAGCAATCTGGGGGTGGAGGCTTTTGGGTTTTCTATGTAGAGTATCATGTCATCGGCGAAGAGGGAGAGTTTGACTTCTTCTTTGCCAATTTGAATGCCTTTAATGTCTTTTTGTTGTCTGATTGCTGAGGCGAGGACTTCCAGAACTATGTTGAACAGCAGTGGTGAGAGTGGACATCCCTGTCTTGTTCCTGATCTTAGGGGAAAGGCTCCCAGTGCTTCCCCATTGAGAATGATATTTGCTGTGGGCTTTTCGTAGATGGCTTTTAAGATGTCGAGGAAAGTTCCCTCTATCCCAACACTCTGAAGGGTTTTGATCAGGAATGGATGCTGTATTTTGTCAAATGCTTTCTCTGCATCTAATGAGAGTATCATATGGTTCTTGGTTTTTCTCTTGCTGATATGATGAATCACATTGATGGTTTTACGGGTGTTGAACCAGCCTTGTGTCCCAGGGATAAATCCTACTTGGTCATGGTGAATAATTTTCTTAATGTGTTGTTGGATCCTATTGGCTAGTATCTTGTTGAGAATTTTTGCATCCATGTTCATCAGGGATATTGGTCTGTAATTCTCCTTTTTGGTGGGGTCTTTGTCTGGTTTTGGAATTAAGGTGATGCTGGCCTCATAGAACGAATTTGGAAGTACTCCATCTCTTTCTATCTTTCCAAACAGCTTTAGTAGAATAGGTATGATTTCTTCTTTAAACGTTTGATAGAATTCCCCTGGGAAGCCATCTGGCCCTGGACTCTTGTGTCTTGGGAGGTTTTTGATGACTGCTTCAATTTCCTCCCTGGTTATTGGCCTGTTCAGGTTTTCTATTTCTTCCTGCTCCAGTTTTGGTAGTTTGTGGCTTTCCAGGAATGCGTCCATTTCTTCTAGATTTCCTAATTTATTGGCGTACAGCTGTTCATAATATGTTTTTAAAATCGTTTGTATTTCCTTGGTGTTGGTAGTGATGTCCCCTTTCTCATTCATGATTTTATTAATTTGAGTCTTCTCTCTCTTCTTTTTAATAAGGTTGGCTAATGGTTTATCTATCTTATTAATTCTTTCAAAGAACCAACTCCTGGTTCTGTTGATCTGTTCCACAGTTCTTTTGGTCTCGATATCATTGAGTTCTGCTCGAATTTTAATTAACTCTCTTCTTCTGCTGGGGGTGGGGTCTATTTGTTGCTTTTTCTCTAGTTCCTTTATGTGTAAGGTGAGCTTTTGAATTTGAGATCTTTCCAGTTTTTGAATGTATGCTTGTATTGCGATGTATTTCCCCCTCAGGACTGCTTTTGCTGCATCCCAAAGATTTTGAACGGTTGTATCTTCATTTTCATTAGTTTCCATGAATCTTTTTAATTCTTCCTTAATTTCCTGGTTGACCTTTTCATCTTTTAGCAGGATGGTCCTTAACCTCCACGTGTTTGTGGTCCTTCCATATTTCTTGTTGTGATTAAGTTCTAATTTCAAGGCATTATGGTCTGAGAATATACAGGGGACTATCCCGATCTTTTGGTATCGGTTCAGACCCGATTTGTGACCCAGTATGTGGTCTATTCTGGAGAAAGTTCCATGTGCACTTGAGAAGAATGTGTATTCAGTTGAGTTTGGATGTAAAGTTCTGTAGATATCTGTGAAATCCATCTGGTCCAGTGTATCATTTAAAGCTCTCGTTTCTTTGGAGATGTTGTGCTTAGAAGACCTATCCAGGGTAGAAAGAGCTAGATTGAAGTCACCAAGTATAAGTGTATTATTATCAAGGTATTTCTTGAGTTTGGTTATTAATTGGTTTAAATATTTGGCAGCTCCCACATTCGGGGCATATATATTGAGGAGTGTTAAGTCCTCTTGTTGGATAGATCCTTTGAGTATGAGATAGTGTCCCTCTTCATCTCTCACTATAGTCTTCGGGGTAAATTTTAATTTATCTGATATAAGGATGGCAACCCCTGCTTTCTTTTGAGGACCATTTGAATGGTAAATGGTTCTCCAACCTTTTATTTTCAGGTTGTAGGTGTCCTTCTGTCTAAAATGAGTCTCTTGTAGACAGCAAATAGATGGGTCCTGCTTTTTTATCCAGTCTGAAACCCTGCGCCTTTTGATGGGGTCATTAAGCCCGTTCACGTTCAGAGTTACTATTGATAGATATGAGTTTAGTGTCATCATATCTATTCAGTCCTTGTTTTTGTGGATTGTTCCACTGAACTTCTTCTTAAAGGGGAATTTTAAGAGTCCCCCTTAAAATTTCTTGCAGAGCTGGTTTGGAGGTTACATATTCTTTCAGTTCCTGCCTGTCTTGGAAGCTCTTTATCTCTCCTTCCATTTTGAATGAAAGCCTTGCGGGGTAAAGTATTCTTGGTTGCATGTTCTTTTCATTTAGGACCCTGAATATATCCTGCCAGCCCTTTCTGGCCTGCCAGGTCTCTGTGGAGAGGTCTGCTGTTACCCTAATATTCCTCCCCATAAAAGTCAGGGACTTTTTTTCTCTTGCTGCTTTAAGGATCTTCTCCTTATCTTTGGAATTTGCAAGCTTCACTATTAAATGTCGAGGTGTTGAACGGTTTTTGTTGATTTTAGGGGGGGATCTCTCTATTTCCTGGATCTGAATGCCTGTTTCCCTTCCCAGATTCGGAAAGTTTTCAGCTAGGATTTGTTCAAATACATATTCTGGCCCTCTGGCCCTTTCCGCGCCCTCGGGAACCCCAATTAAACGTAGGTTTTTCTTCCTCAGGCTATCATTTATTTCCCTTAATCTATCCTCATGGTCTTTTAATTGCCTGTCTCTTTTTTCCTCAGTTTCCCTCTTTGCCATCAACTTGTCTTCTATGTCACTCACTCGTTCTTCCACCTCGTCAAGCCTCGTCGTTAGGACTTCTAGCTTGGATTGCATCTCATTTAATTGATTTTTAATTTCTGCCTGATTAGATCTAAATTCTGCAGTCATGAAGTCTCTTGAGTCCTTTATGGTTTTTTCTAGAGCCACCAGTAGCTGTAAAATAGTGCTTCTGAATTGGCTTTCTGACATTGAATTGTAGTCCATATTTTGTAACTCTGTGGGAGAGTGGGCTGTTTCTGATTCTTTTTTTTGAGGGGTTTTCCTTCTAGTCATTTTGCTCAGTGCAGAGTGGCCAAAAACAAGTTGTATTGGGAAAAGGAGAAAAAGAGAGAGAAGGAAAGAAAAGAGAAAAAGAAAAAAGAGAAAGAAGAAAAAAATAGGGGAAAAAGAGAAGAAAAAGAAAGAAAAAGAAAGAAAGGAGAAAAAAGAAAAAAAGGGGGGGTGGGGGAAGCAATCAGAAATCAAGAAGAAAGAGAGAAAAAAAAAAAGCACAAAACAAAACAAAACAAAAAAAACAAACAAAAACAAAAACAAAAAAACAAAAAACAAAAAAAACCACGGGGGAGTATCTTCCGATTCTGTGTAGTTTAAGTCCCTTGACTTCCCTTGGAACTGGTCCGTCTCTCTGGTCTTCTGGGGGAGGGGCCTGCTGTGCTGATTCTCAGGTGTTAGCACTTGGGGGAGCTGCTCTGCCCCTGCCTGGTGCAGGGCTCGGTGGGGGTTGTTGACCCCGTGAGGCCCCGGGAGCAAGCCACAGTGGCGGGGGCAGCTCTGGGACCCTGGATCCAGCCCCCGCAGTAGCTCCGGGGCTCTCCTTCTGCAGGGCCTGGGGGCTCCGGGGCGGGGCCGCTGATCTGCTCAGTTCCAGGCAGGAGCGTCCTTGCTGTCCTGGGCCCTCCCGGCCTCTGCCTGTCCCGGGGGAGGCCGGATCCTGGGCTGTGTCCCGGCGCCCTGTGCTCCGGGGCCTGCGCTGTTGGATTCGCGCTCCCGGCGGTGCAGCCCCCTCCGCGGAGCCGCCGCCCGAGCCTCTCCGAGCTGTTCCCGGAGCCGCGCAGCCCCCTCCGCGCGGAGCTTCTTCCTCTGCGCGAGCCGCCGCCGCTGAGCTGTTCCCGGAGCCGCGCAGCCCCCTCCGCGCGGAGCTTCTTCCTCCGCCCGAGCCGCCGCCGCTGAGCTGTTCCCGGAGCCCCGCAGCCCCCTCCGCGGAGCCGCCGCCCGAGCCCCTCCGAGCTGTTCCCGGAGCCCCGCAGCCCCGCAGCCCCCTCCGCGGAGCCGCCGCCCGAGCCCCTCCGAGCTGTTCCCGGAGCCCCGCAGCCCCCTCCGCGGAGCCGCCGCCTGAGCCCCTCCGGCTGCTCCGGGTCCCGCCGAGCGCTGCAGCCCTTAGGGAGCTCGGCGCATCTCCCGGGGCGCAGTTCCTCTGTTACTGTCCCAGGGAGCCCGAGGGCGTCCCCGCCCTCCTGGGTCCTGCTCCAATTCCCGGGGAGGCCTTTCCGCGGGGAAGGTTGGTGCAGCTCCTGCTCCTCCGGGGCGGGGCTCTCCTGTCCTGGGGACACTCGCCCCGGCCTCAGCCCGGCTCCTCGCGGGGCCCCTCCCCCTTGGAGGCCTTTTGTTCCTTTATTTCTTTTTCCCCGTCTTCCTACCTTGATAGAAGCGCGAACTCTTCTCACTGTAGCGTTCCAGCTGGTCTCTCTTTAAATCTCAGGCCGAATTCGTAGGTTTTCAGGATGATTGGATGGTTTTCTAGGTAATTTGCTGAGGACAGGTGACCTGGAGACCCTGCTCCTCCGCCATCTTGCCCCTCCCCCCTCCATATTGTTTTCAATATCATTTAGAAACCAAAAGGCTAGGTCATAGTTGGCTACAAAAAATGTAAACTAATAATGCAAACCCATATATTAAGGAAAAGAAGAGCCTGAGGATCTGGCTTTTGGAGATCTATCAATGAAACCATCTCAGAAGATCACCATACACTGAATTATTATAAGCGATAAGTCTCAGCTGTGTACATTTTCCTTCCAATCAAGTTTTCAGGACCTCATCTAAACTATGAAAGAACATCCAAGAATTAACAAATCATTGCAGAAAAGACGTAACATAATTTAAAAAATTAAAAACTACCAATTATCTGTGGAAAATAAAAGATATATGGATATTATCTCATTTTTGTTTCTCAGATTAAGAAACACCTAACTTCTATATTATATTGGAGAGAGAAGGAGAGAAAAATTAGAGTAATTCTTTACAACTTAGAAAAGGAAACATGAAATAAAAGAAGGAAGGAAAGATTAAAATGATAAAGTAAATAGAAGGAAAAATAATCAAAGGAATAAGTTAAGAATATTTGGTAGATCTTAGGAATATGAGTTTCTAGACTAAAGTGGCTCATTCTGAATACTCATTACAATGAATGAAAACTTAGCCACACCAAGGAAATCATTATTACATTTAAGTAATAAAGATAAAGATATAATCCTTAAAGCTTCCAGAAATAGAACTACATTCTGGTCACACTCAAAAGATAATAAACCATAATGGCATCAGACCTCTCAATAGCAGTACTGAAAACCAGAAAAAGGACTATAACTTTTGAGATTCAAAGTAAATATGATTTGCAATATAGAATTCTATATTGTACTATCATTTGGAAATAACATTGGAATAAGGACATTTCAATATGTAAAACAAGTTAAGAAACACATTCTTATGGAAGTGTAATGACAGGGGAATAAAGTGAATTCTGAAATGGGTTTCCAGGATGGTGGCAAAGAGAACTTCATAAATGCTATGTTGTAATTCAGATTGTAGCAGAGGACAGAAGGATCAAAAAAGGCTGCCTTCCATATTTTGAAGAAGAAGAAGAAGAAGAAGAAGAAGAAGAAGAAGAAGAAGAAGAAGAAGAAGAAGAAGAAGAAGAAAGAAGAAGAAGAAGAAGAAGAAGAAGAAGAAGAAGAAAAGAGGAGAAGGAAAAAGAGGAGAAATTAATAAACAGATTATTTGCTTTGTCTGAATGTTTTGTAAATATATTTTTCATTGTTAAAGAGAGGGTAGTTATGGATTATCTGTAGGTTCAGAGATAATCAAGGAAATTAAAAATTCAAGGCCTTTTTTAATTTCAGGAAAAATATATTGGCATAACAATGTATGAAACAAATGTTTCTTTAAATGAACAACTCAGGAAACAACAGTTGTTGGTGTGGATGGGGAGGGGACACTGTTGGTAGGAATGCAAACTTGTGCAGCCACTGTGGCAAACAGGATGGAGTTCCTCAAAAAGTTGAAAGTAGAACTTCCCCTGGGAAGCTGAGACCAGCCAGCAATTGCACTATAGGTATTTATTAAAAGGATACATAGTGATTTAAGGAGGCACATGCACCCTAATTTTTATAGCAGCAATGTCCATAGTAGCTAAACTGCCTCTCTATGTAGATAGATAGATGATAGATAGATAGATAGATAGATAGATAGATAGATAGATAGACAGATATCTGTCATTTATATCTATTACTCAGCCATCAAAAAGAATGAAATATATATATCTATATAGGTATATAGTAATGTATCTATATCTATCTCTCTCTCTCTCTATATATATATATATCACTCAGCTATCAAAAAGAATGAAATCTCACCATTTGCAATGATGTGGATAGAACTAGAGAGTAAGTTAGGTAGAGAAAGACATACCATATGCTTTCACTCATATGTGGAATTTAAGAAACAAAACATGAACATAGAGAAAGGGGAGGAAAAATAAAATATGAAAATTGAAAGGGAGACAAATCATAAGAGATGCAAAACTCTAGGAAACAAACTAAGTTTTGCTAGAGAGGAGGTAGGTGGGGGGAAGGGATAATTGGGTGATAGGCATTAAGGAGGGCACTTAATGTAATGAGCACTGGGTGTTATATGCAACTAATGAATCACTAAAGTCTACTTCTGAAACTAATAAAAAAATAGAAAGAAAAAAGAAAAATTAAAGAAAAATGAAGATTCCCGGAGTCACAATCCGAGGAGAGCACATATAGAAAATCTCACTACAAACCATGGTCCAAAATTAGTAAATGGCTGGAGCACCGCAGCCCTCTGGGGTATTTGGGAGAAGCCAGTTGATTAGGTGAGCTGGCTCTGGACGGAGGTGGCTGTGCCCCATTCCCTTTGGGAGAGGCAGTCCCTGGGAGCATGGTTCCAGCAGCACAAGGCCCCATATCCCAGGGCACCCAAGCTGACAAAGCCGTTGATGCTGAACTCCCCCTAGGACTGGCGGAAGTGGGAGGGCACAGGACAGTGAGAACTCTCCTATCGCTGAGCACCCCCAAGCTGTTCAGACCTGTGCACCTACAAGGCCCCAGGGAGTATCTAGGCCAGTGTAGACTGGGAGACACTGGCTAGTTACTTGCAGGGAACTCGACTCCAGAGCTGGAAACCTGGCCACTGCCATTGTTGTTTTTCCTCTTTATTTCACCATGTGCCTGGGAGAGGTGGGGCCACCAGGGAACAAAGGCCTCACAGGATAAACAGCTCACACTGAGCCCAGTACCTGGCAGGGGGCATGGCATCTCCACCCAGACACAAACACCTGAAAATCAGCACATCAGACCCCTCCCCAAGAAAACCAGATGGAAGAACAAGGGAAGAGCAAGTTTTTGACCAAGCAGGGCTGGAAAGCTCCAGGACTGAGGGAAAATCAAGGGAAAACAGTCTATAAAACTTGAGGGTCCCATTGTTTTCCCCTTTTTCCATTGTGACAATTTTTATATCAGACTAAAAATTTCCAATATTTTTTCTCTTTTCCAACATTAACTACAATATTTTACCAGCTCCTCATTTTTAAGTAATTTCCTATTTGACTTTCATATTTCTACAATGACATGTCTTAGATATATTTTTCACTTCTGGATTCCCTTCAACGTATTCAATTTAATTTGGGTAGATATATGAGATATGGGTTTTTGTTCTGTGTTTTTTGTTTGTTTTTTTCTGCCTAGTTTTTTTTTTTTTTTTACAATGCTAGAAGTTTATACTTTCTAAAACACAACAAACATACAACCAGAACCAAGTAGAATATTGTGATGGTTCATTCTATGAGATTATATTCTCTCTTCATTCCCATTCAGCCTCCCTCTTTTATCTTGTTTATGTTTTAGTGGTCAATATTGAGGTTTCTAAAAGTGTTTCTTATTTATATAAACTTGGGATTGAGCATCTTCTAACATACAGAACAAAATAAACTCAAAACCAAGAGGATCACCCTCTTGGACCCCTCAGGCAGACTATATTCTCTCTCCACTACCAGGGCTTCACCACAACCATCCCCCAGTCCCCCCTTTTTTTCTTTTTTCTTTACTGTATTCTTCTTTTTTTCTTTTCTATTTTCTTCTTCTTTGTGGTATTTGGCCTCTTATCTTTACTACTTTGTCTTAAAATCTGTTTTCACTTTAGTGGTCCTTTTTTCCTCTGTTCTTCTTTTTCATTTTCTGGTCTCTGCCCTCTTTGCAATAATCTAGGGTGTATATTACTTTGGTAGTGGTTGATATTTTTGACTCAGCCCACTAATACAGCCACTGTGCATTGAACAAAATGACTAGAAGGAAGAATTCACCGCAAAAGAAAGAACCAGAAATAGTACTCTCTACCCCCGAGTTACAGAATATGGATTTCAATACAATGACTGTGCTTATCAAGCACAATACTACCATTCCTACCAAACAGACAGAAAACATTACTACTTACTCTGACAACCAGCCCGGTGTGTTTATTCAGGTATATGAAGGTAAGCATGCTATGATCAAGGATAACAACCTACTTGGCAAGTTTGAACTTACAGGCATACCTCCTGCCCCACATGGCATTCCTCAGATTGAAGTCAATTTAGATATTGATGCTAACAGTATCCTCAATGTCTCTACTGTGGATAAGAGCACATGGGAAGAGAACAAGATTATCATCACTAATGACAAGGGCTGCTTGAGCAAGGAGGACATTGAGTGCATGGTCCAGGAAACTGAGAAGTACAGAGCTGCAGATGATAAGCAGCAGGACAAGATGTCTTCCAAGAATTCACTTGAGTCTTATGCATTCAACATGAAAGCAACTGTTGAAGATGAAAAAGGTCACGGCAAAATCAATGATGAAGACAAAGATTCTTGACAAGTGCAATGAAATCAACAATTGGCTCAATAAGAACCAGACTGCAGAGAAGGAAGGATTTGAACATCAGCAGAAAGAGCTGGAGAAAGTCTGCAACCCCATCATTACGAAGCTATACCAGAGTGCAGGAGACATGCTGGGAGGAATGCCTGGAGGCTTCCCTGGTGGTGGAGCTCCTCCCTCTCATGGTGCTTCTCTGGGCCTACCATTGAAGAGGTTGATTAAACCAACCTGACGAGGGTTCTAGCATTGTTCCACACAACATTTGAAGGACCCAAATTTACAGCAAATTCCATGGCACTTTTATTTATTTATTTTTTTAATTTTCATTTATTTATGATAGTCACAGAGAGAGAGAGAGAGAAAGAGAGAGAGAGGCAGAGACACAGGCAGAGGGAGAAGCAGGCTCCATGCACCGGGAGCCTGACGTGGGATTCGATCCCGGGTCTCCAGGATCGCGCCCTGGGCCAAAGGCAGGCGCTAAACTGCTGCACCACCCAGGGATCCCTCCATGGCACTTTTAAAGTAAAGTTGCTATAGAACATATACTGGGCATTATTAATACTTGAATATGGAATATGTGCACAGAGAAAGGAAATAAATATTGCACTTTATAAGCACTGTATTGTTAAGTAGAAAATGCAATGTCTTAAATAAAACTGTATTTAAAATTGGCACCAAAAAATAGTCAATTCAGTAGCACAATTATAAAGTTACTGGTGGCTCTGGAAAAAAAAGCATAAAGGACTCTAAAGACTTTATTACTGCAGAATTGAGATTTAATCAGGCCAATATTAAAAATAGATTAAATGAGATGCAATCTGAACTGGATGTCCTAACTGCTAAAGTTAATGCAATGGAAGAGAGAGTGAGTGACATAGAAGACAAATTAATGGTAAGGAAGGAAGCTGAAGAAAAAAGAGAAAAACAATTAAGAGACCATGAGGAAAGGCTTAGGGAAATAAATGATAACCTGACAAAGAAGAATTTACATATAATTAGGGTTCCAGAAAAGGCTGAGAGGGAGAGAATACCATAAAGTATATGTGAACAAATCATAGCTGAGAATGTCCCTAATCTGGGGAAGAAAACAAACATTCATATCAAGAACAATGAGAGGACGCCCCAAAAATCAATAAAATCCATTCAACAATGTGACATTTAATAGTGAAAATTGCAAATTCTAAAAATAAAGAGAAAATACTTAAAGCTGTGAGAGACAAGAGATTCTTAAATTATATGGAGAGAAATACCAGATTAACAGCAGATGTTTCTACAGAGACCTGGCAGGCTAGAAAGGGCTGGTATAATATATTCAGAGTACTAAATGAGAACAAGCAGGCAAGAACACTTTATCCATCAAGGCTCTCATTCAGAATACAAGGAGAGATAAAGAGCCTCCAGGATAGGCAGAAACTGAAAGAACATGCAACCACCAAACCACCTCTGCAAGAAATATTAAGGGGGGGGGGCTGTAAAACAAAGATGAAGCACAAAGAAACAATCCACAAATACATGGACTGAATAGGTAATACAATGACACCAAATTCATATATTTCAATAGTTATTCTGAACATGAGTGGGCTAAATGATCCCATCAAAAGACTGAGGGTTTTGGACTGGATAAAAAAGCAAGAACCATCTCTATGCTGTCTACAAGAAACTGGCAGACCATTTTAGATCTGAGGACACAAAGAGCATGAAAATGAAAGGTTGGAGAACCATTTGTCATTGAAATGGCCCTCAAAAGAAAGCAGGAGTAGCAATCCTCATATCAGATAAATTAAAGTTTATCCCAAAGACTGTAGTAAACAATGATGAGGGACACTATAACATAATTAAAGGATCTATCAGAGAAGAAGACTTAACAATCATGAATATTTATGCCCTTAATTTGTGAGCTGCCAAATATATCAATTAATTAATAACTAAAGAGATAACTTAGATGATAATACACTAATACTGGGAGACTTCAACACGGCAGTTTCTGGGAATGACAGATTTTCTAAGCACAACATCACCAAAGAAACAAGGGCGTTAAATGTTACCCTGGACCAAACAAATTTCGCAGATATATACAGGACGTACCATCCGTACAAAACTGAATACATATTATTCTCAAGTGGAAATGGAACTTTCTCCAGAATAGACTACACAGCGGGTCACAAATCAGGTCTCAACTAATACCAAAAGATTGGAACCGTCCTCTGCATATTTTCAGACGACAATGCTTTGAAACTAAGTCAATCACAAGAAGAAATTTGGAGGAAACTCAAACACATGGAGGTTAAAGAGCATCCTGCTAAAAGATGAATGGTTCAACGATGAAATTAGAAAAGAATTAAAAAAGATACATGGAAACTAATGAAAGTGAAGATACAAACACTCAAAAATCTTTGGGATACAGCAAAAGCATTCCTAAGAGGGAAATACATCACAATACAAGCATCCTTCAAAAAATTGGAAAAAAATCAAATACACAAGATAACCTTGCACCTAAAGGAATTAGAAAAAGAAAAACAAATAAAGCCTACACCACGAAGAAAAAGAGTTAATAAAGATTTGAGCAGAACTCAATGAAAGAGAGACCAGAAGAATGGTAAAACAGATCACCAAAACAGGAGTTGGTTCTCTGAATAAATTAAAAAGATAAACCACTAGCCACCCTTATTAAAAATAAGAAGGGACTCGGGATCCCTGGGTGGCGCAGCAGTTTAGCGCCTGCCTTTGGCCCAGGGTGCGATCCTGGAGACTCGGGATCGAGTCCCATGTTGGGCTCCCGGTGCATGGAGCCTGCTTCTTCCTCTGCCTGTGTCTCTGCCTCTCTCTCTCTCTCACTGTGTGCCTATCATAAATAAATAAAAATTATTAAAAAAATAAGAAAGGACTCAAAAAAATTTTTTGAAAAGACTCAAATTAATAAAATCATGAATGAAATAGGAAAGATCACGACCAATACCAAGGAAATATATTCAATTTTATAAACGTACTCTGAGCAGCTATACACCAATAAATAAGGCAATCTAGAAGAAATGGATGCATTTCTGGAAAGGCACAAATTACCAAAACTAGAACAGGAAGAAATGGAAAACCTGAACAGGCCAATAATGAGAGAGGAAATTGAAGCAGTCATCAAAAACCTCCCAAGACAAAAGTCCAGGGCAAGATGGCTTCCCAGGGGAATTCTATCAAACATTTAAAGAAGAAACAATACCTATTTTACTAAAGCTGTTCAAAAGATAGAAAGGGACTAAATTCTTCCAAACTTGTTTTATGAGGCCAGCATCATCTTAATTCCAAAACCAAAGACTCCATCAAAAAGGAGAATTATAGATCAATATCCCTGATGAACTCAGATGCAAAAATACTCAACAAGATACTAGCCAATAGGATCCAACAGTATATTAAGAAGATTATTCACCATGAGCAAGTGGAATTTATCCCCAGGATGCAAGGCTGGCTCAACACTCATAAAGAAATCAGTGTGATAGATTATATCAAAATACAATAAATAAGAAACATATGATCTTCTCAAAAGATGCAGAGAAAATATTTGACAAAATACAGCATCCTTTTCTGATCAAACTCTTCAGAGTGTAGGGACACAGGAAAGATTCCTCAGTATCTTTAAAGCCATCTATGAAAAGCCCATAGCAAATATTTTATGTTTTTTAAGATTTCATTTATTTATTCATTATATATATATACATATATATATATATATATATACATATATATGAGGAGGAGGGGCAAGATGGAAGAAGAGTAGGGTCCCCAAGTCACCTGCCCCCACCAAATTACCTAGATGACCTTCAAATCATCCTGAAAATCTATGAATTTGGCCTGAAATTTAAAGAGAGAACAGCTGGAATGCTACAGTGGGAAGAGTTCACGCTTCTGTCAAGGAAGGAAGACGGGGGGGGGGGGGGAACGAAATAAAGAAACAAAAGGCATCCAAGGGGGAGGGGCCCCGCAAGGAGCCGGGCTAAGGCCGTGGCGAGTGTCCCCAGGACAGGAGCGCCCCGTCCCAGAGAAGCAGGAGCTGCACCAAGTTTCCCGGGCAGAAAGGCGCCTGCAGGGAGTTTAGACCAGGACCCCAGGAGGGCGGGGAAGCCCTCAGGCTCCCTGGGACACTAACAGACACCTGCACGCCCAGGAGAGTGGGCCGAGCTCCCTAAGGGCTGCAGCGTGCATAGCTGGACCCGGGAGCAGCTCGGAGGGGCTCGGGCAGAGGCTCCACGTGCGGAGGGGGCTGCCTGGCCCCGGGAGCAGTTCCGAGGGGCTCAGGCCACCACTCCGTGGAGAGGGGGCTGCCCGGTGGGGAGTGCGAATCCAACAGCGCAGGCCAAGGAGCACAGCTCACCAGGGACACAGCCTAGGATTCGACCTCCCCCCGGGACAGGCAGAGGATGGGAGGGCCCAGGACCACAAGGATGCTCCTGCCCCAAGCTGAGCAGATCAGCGGCCCGGCCCAGAGCATCCAGGCCCCTGCAGACGGAGAGCTCTGTAGTTACTGCGGGAGCTGACTCCAGGGCTCCATAGCTGGCCCCGCCACTGCGGTTGTTCCTCCTGGGGCCTCACGGGGTAAAGAACCCCACTGAGCCTCACAGAGGCCTCATCAGATAAACGGGATAAACAACAGTCACTGAAACCTGCACCAGGCAGGAGACAGAGCAGCTCCCCGAAATGCTAACCCCTGAAAATCAGCACAACAGGCTCCTCCCAAAGGAGACCAGCTAGAGGGACACGGGAAAAACAAATTATTGACCAAGCAGCACTGGAAAGTTCCAGGGGAAGTCAAGGGACTTACAGTATACAGAATCAGAGGATACTCCACTGTTTTTTTTTTTTTCATTCTGATTTCTGTTTGCTTCCCCCAACCTTTTCCCCTTTCTTTCTTTCTCTTTCTCTTTTTCATCTATTTTTTTCTTTCTCTCTTCCTTTTTTCTTTTTTTTCTTTTCTTTCCTTCTTTCTCCCCTCTCTTTCTCACCTTTTCCGAATACAACTTGTCTTTGGCCACTCTGCACAGAGCAAAATGACTATAAGTTTCCTAGTCAAAAGGAAACTCACCTCAAAAGAAAGAATCAGAAACAGTCCTCTCTCCCACAGAGTTACAAAATCTGGATTACAATTCCATGTCAGAAAGCCAATTCAGAAGCACTATTATAAAGCTACTGGTGGCTCTAGAAAAAAGCATAAAGCACTCAAGAGACCTCATGACTGCAGAATTTAGATCCAATCAGGCAGAAATTAAAAATCAATTAAATGAGATGCAATCCAAACTAGAAGTCCTAACGACCAGGGTTAACGAGGTGGAAGAACGAGTGAGTGACATAAAAGACAAGCTGATGGAAAAGGGGGAAACTGAGGAAAAAAGAGACAGACAATTAAAAGACCATGAAGACAGATTAAGGGAAATAAACGACAGCCTGAGGAAGAAAAACCTATGTTTAATTGGGGTTCCCGAGGGCGCCAAAAGGGCCATAGGGCCAGAATATGTATTTGAACAAATCCTAGGTGAAAAGTTTCCTAGTCTGGGAAGGGAAACAGGCATTCAGATCCAGAAAACAGAGAGATCGCCCCCTAAAACGAAGAAAAACCGTTCAAAACCTCGACATTTAATAGTGAAGCTTGCAAATGCCAAAGATAAAGAGAAGATCCTTAAAGCAGCAAGAGACAAGAAATCCCTGACTTTTATGGGGAGGAGTATTAGGGTAACAGCAGACCTCTCCATAGAGACCTGGCAGGCCAGAAAAGGCTGGCAGGATATATTCAGGGTCCTAAATGAGAAGAACATGCAACCAAGAATACTTTATCCAGCATGGCTCTCATTCAAAATGGAAGGAGAGATAAAGAGCTTCCAAGACAGGCAGGAACTGAAAGAATATGTGAACATTAAACCAGCTCTACAAGAAATTTTAAGGGGGACTCTCAAAATTCCCCTTGAAGAAGAAGTCCAATGGAACAATCAACAAAAACAGAGACTGAATAGATATTATGATGATAATAAACTCATATATTTCAATAGTAACTCTGAACATGAATGGGCTTAATTACCCCATCAAAAGGCTCAGGGTGTCAGACTGGATAAAAAAGCAGGACCCATCTATTTGCTGTCTACAAGAGACTCATTTTAGACAGAAGGACACCTACAGCCTGAAAATAAAAGGTTGAAGGACCATTTACCATTCAAATGGTCCTCAAAAGAAAGCAGGTGTAGCCATCCTTATATCAGATAAACTAAAATTTACTCTGAAGACTGTAGTGAGAGATGAAGAAGGACACTATATCATACTTAAAGGATCTATCCAACAAGAGGACTTAACAATCATCAATATATATGCCCCGAAAGAGGGTGCGGCCAAATATATCAATTAACAACCAAAATTAAGACATAGTTAGATAATAATACACTTATACTTGGTGACTTGAATCTAGCTCTTTCTACCCTCGATAGGTCTTCAAAACACAACATCTCCAAAGAAACGAGAGCTTTAAATGATACACTGGACCAGATGGATTTCACAGATTTCTACAGAACTCTACATCCAAACTCAACTTAGTACACATTCTTTAAGTGAACATGGATCTTTCCCCAAAATAGACCACATACTGGGTCACAAATGAGGTCTTAACTGATACCAAAAGATTCGGATGGTCCCCTGCATATTCTCAGACAGTAATGCCTTGAAATTAGAACTAAATCAGAACAAGAAGTTTGGAAGGACTTCAAAGACATGGAGGTTAAGGACCATCCTGCTAAAAGATGAAAGGGTCAAGCAGGATATTAAGGAAGAGTTAAAAAGATTCATGGAAACTAATGAGAATGATGATACAACCATTCAAAATATTTGGGATACAGCAAAAGCAGTCCTGAGGAGGAAATACTTCGCAATACAAGCAGCCATCCAAATACTGGAAAGAACTCACATACAAAGGCTGACCTTACACCAAAAGGAGCTACAGAAAAAAACACCAAATAGATCCTATTCCCAGCAGAAGAAGAGAGTTACTAAAGATTCGAGCAGAACTCAACGAAATTGAGACCAGAAGAACTGTGGAACAGATCAACAGAACCAGGAGTTGGTTCTTTGAAAGGATTAATAAGATGGATAAACCATAAGCCAACCTTATTAAAAAGAAGAGAGAGAAGACTCGAATTAATAAAATCATGAATGAGAAAGGAGAGATCACTATCAACACCAGGGAAATACAAAAAATTTAAAAAACATATTATGAACAGCTATACGCCAATAAATTAGGTAATGTAGAAGAAATGGACGCATTTCTGGAAAGCCACTAACTTCCAAAACTAGAGCAGGAAGAAATAGAAAACCTGAACAGGCCAATAACCAGGGAGGAAATTGAAGCAGTCATCAAAAACCTCCCACGACACAAAAGTTCAGGGCCAGATGGCTTCCCTGGGAAATTCTATCAAACGTTTAGAGAAGAAACCAAACCTATTCTACTAAAGTTCTTTGGAAAGATAGAAACAGATGGTATACTTCCACATTTGTTCTATGAGGCCAGCATCACCTTAATTCCAAAAGCAAAGAGAAACCCCACCAAAAAGGAGAATTATAGACCAATATCCCTCATGAACATGGATGCAAAAATTCTCAACAAGATACTAGCCAATAGGATCCAACAATACATTAAGAAGATTATTCACCATGACCAAGTAGGATTTATTCCCGGGACACAAGGCTGGTTCAACACTCATAAAACAATCAATGTGATTCATCATATCAGCAAGAGAAAAACCAAGAACCATATGATGCTCTCATTAGATGCAGAGAAAGCATTTGACAAAACACAGCATCCATTCCTTATCAAAACTCTTCAGAGTGTTGGGATAGAGGGAACATTCCTCAACATCTTAAAAGCCATCTACGAAAAGCCCCCAGCAAATATCATTCTCAATGGGGAAGCACTGGGAGCCTTTCCCCTAAGATCAGGACCAAGACAGGGATGCCCACTCTTACCACTGCTATTCAACATAGTACTGGAAGTACTAGCCTCAGCATCACACAACAAAAAGAAATAAAAGGCATTCAAATTGGCAAAGATGTCAAACTCTTCCTCTTCGCCGTGACATGATACTCTACATAGAAAACCCAAAAGCCTCCACCCCAAGATTGCTAGAACTCATACAGCAATTTGGCAGTCTGGCAGGATAAAAAATCAATGCCCAGAAGTCAGTGGCATTTCTATACACTAATAATGACACTGAAGAAAGAGAAATTAAGGAGTCAATACCATTTACAATTGCACCCAAAAGCATAAGATACTTAGGAATAAGCCTAACCAAAGATGTAAAGGATCTATACCCTAAAAACTATAGAACGATTCTGAAAGAAATTGAGGAAGACACAAAGAGATGGAAAAATATTCCATGCTCATGGATTGGCAGAATTAATATTGTGACAATATCAATGTTATCCAGGGCAATTTACAAGTTTATTTTATTTTATTTAATTAATTTTTATTGGTGTTCAAATTACCAACATACAGAAAAACACCCAGTGCTCATCCCGTCAAGTGTCCACCTCAGTGCCTGTCACCCATTCCCCTCCAACACCCGCCCTCCTCCCCCCTTCCACCACCCCTAGTTCGTTTCCCCGAGTTAGGAGTCTATGTTCTGTCTCCCTTCCTGATATTTCCCAACATTTCTTCTCCATTCCTTTATATTCCCTTTCACTATTATTTATATTCCCCAAATGAATGAGAACATACACTGCTTGTCCTTCTCCGATTGACTTATTTCACTCAGCATAATAACCTCCAGTTCCATCCACGTTGAAGCAAATGGTGGGTATTTGTCGCTTCTAATTGCTGAGTAATATTCCATTGTATACATAAACCACATCTTCTTTATCCATTCATCTTTCGATGGACACCGAGGCTCCTTCCACAGTATGGCTATTGTGGCCATTGCTGATAGAAACATTGGGGTGCAGGTGTCCCGACGGTTCATTGCATCTGAATCTTTGGGGTAAATCCCCAACAGTGCAATTGCTGGGTCGTAGGGCAGGTCTATTTTTAACTCTTTCAGGAACCTCCACACTGTTTTCCAGAGTGGCTGCACCAGTTCACAATCCCACCAACAGTGGAAGAGGGTTCCCTTTTCTCCGCATCCTCTCCAACATTTGTTGTTTCCTGCCTTGTTAATTTTCCCCATTCTCACTGGTGTGAGGTGGTATCTCATTGTGGTTTTGATTTGTATTTCCCTGATGGCAAGTGATGCAGAGCATTTTCTCATGTGCATGTTGGCCATGTCCATGTCTTCCTCTGTGAGATTTCTCTTCATGTCTTTTGCCCATTTCATGATTGGATTGTTTGTTTCTTTGCTGTTGAGTTTAATAAGTTCTTTATAGATTTTGGAAACTAGCCCTTTATCTGATATGTCATTTGCAAATATCTTCTCCCATTCTGTAGGTTGTCTTTTAGTTTTGTTGACTGTATCCTTTGCTGTGCAAATGCTTCTTATCTTCATGAAGTCCCAATAGTTCATTTTTGCTTTTGTTTCTTTTGCCTTTGTGGATGTATCTTGCAAGAAGTTACTGTGGCCGAGTTCAAAAAGGGTGTTGCCTGTGTTCTCCTCTAGGATTTTGATGGACTCTTGTCTCACATTTAGATCTCTCATCCATTTTGAGTTTATCTTTGTGTATGGTGAAAGAGAGTGGTCCAGTTTCATTCTTCTGCATGTGGATGTCCAATTTTCCCAACACCATTTATTGAAGAGACTGTCTTTCTTCCAATGGATAGTCTTTCCTCCTTTATCGAATATTAGATGACCATACATTTCAGGGTCCACTTCTGGGTTCTCTATTCTGTTCCATTGATCTATGTGTCTGTTTTTGTGCCAGTACCACACTGTCTTGATGACCACAGCTTTGTAGTACAACCTGAAATCTGGCATTGTGATGCCCCCAGCTACGGTTTTCTTTTTTAACATTCCCCTGGCTATTCAGGGTCTTTTCTGATTCCACACAAATCTTAAAATAATTTGTTCTAACTCTCTGAAGAAAGTCCATGGTATTTTGATAGGGATTGCATTAAACGTGTAAATTGCCCTGGGTAACATTGACATTTTCACAATATTAATTCTGCCAATCCATGAGCATGGAATATTCTTCCATCTCTTTGTGTCTTCCTCAATTTCTTTCAGAAGTGTTCTGTAGTTTTTAGGGTATAGATCCTTCACCTCTTTGGTTAGGTTTATTCCTCGGTATCTTATGCTTTTGGGTGCAATTGTAAATGGGATTGACTCCTTAATTTCTCTTTCTTCAGTCTCATTGTTAGTGTATAGAAATGTCATTGATTTCTGGGCATTGATTTTGTATCCTGCCACGCTACCAAATTGCTGTATGAGTTCTAGCAATCTTGGGGTGGAGGCTTTTGGGTTTTCTGTGTAGAGTATCATGTCATCGGCGAAGAGGGAGAGTTTGACTTCTTCTTTGCCAATTTGAATGCATTTAATGTCTTTTTGTTGCCTAATTGCTGAGGCTAGGACTTCCAGAACTATGTTGAACAGCAGTGGTGAGAGTGGACATCCCTGTCTTGGTCCTGATCTTAGGGGAAATGCTCCCAGTGCTTCCCCATTGAGAATGATATTTGCTGTGGGCTTTTCGTAAATGGCTTTTAAGATGTCGAGGAAAGTTCCCTCTATCCCAACACTCTGAAGGGTTTTGATCAGGAATGGATGCTGTATTTTGTCAAATGCTTTCTCTGCATCCAATGAGAGGATCCTATGGTTCTTGGTTTTTCTCTTGCTGATATGATGAATCACATTGATTGTTTTATGAGTGTTGAACCTGCCTTGTGTCCCGGGGATTAATCCTACTTGGTCATGGTGAATAATTTTCTTAATGTGTTGTTGGATCCTATTGGCTAGTATCTTGTTGAGAATTTTTGCATCCATGTTCATCAGGGATATTGGTCTGTAATTCTCCTTTTTGGTGGGGTCTTTGTCTGGTTTCCGAATTAAGGTGATGCTGGCCTCATAGAACGAATTTGGAAGTACTCCATCTCTTTCTATCTTTCCAAACAGCTTTAGTAGAATAGGTATGATTTCTTCTTTAAACGTTTGATAGAATTCCCCTGGGAAGCCATCTGGCCCTGGACTCTTGTGTCTCAGGAGGTTTTTGATGACTGCTTCAATTTCCTCCCTGTTTATTGGCCTGTTCAGGTTTTCTATTTCTTCCTGCTCCAGTTTTGGTAGTTTGTGGCTTTCCAGGAATGCATCCATTTCTTCTAGATTTCCTAATTTATTGGCATACAGCTGTTCATAATATGTTTTTAGAATCGTTTGTACTTCCTTGGTGTTGGTAGTGATCTCTCCTTTCTCATTCATGATTTTATTAATTTGAGTCTTCTCTCTCTTTTTTTTAATAAGGTTGGCTAATGGTTTATCTATCTTATTAATTCTTTCAAAGAACCAACTCCTGGTTCTGTTGATCTGTTCCACAGTTCTTTTGGTCTCGATATCATTTAGTTCTGCTCGAATTTTAATTAACTGTCTTCTTCTGCTGGGGGTGGGGTCCATTTGTTGCTTTTTCTCTAGTTCCTTTATGTGTAAGGTGAGCTTTTGAATCTGAGTTCTTTCCAGTTTTTGAATGGATGCTTGTATTGCGATGTATTTCCCCTTCACCACTGCTTTTGCTGCGTCCCAAAGATTTTGAACGGTTGTATCTTCATTCTCATTAGTTTCCATGAATCTTCTCAATTCTTCCTTAATTTCCTGGTTAACCTTTTCTTCTTTTAGCAGTATGGTCCTTAACCTCCATGTGTTTGTGGTCCTTCCAAACTTCTTGTTGTGATTAAGTTTAATTTCAAGGCATTATGGTCTGAGAATATACAGGGGACTATCCCAATCTTTGGTATCGGTTCAGACCCGATTTGTGACCCAGTATGTGGTCTATTCTGGAGAAAGTTCCATGTGCACTGGAGAAGAATGTGTATTCAGTTGAGTTTGGATGTAAAGTTCTGTAGATATCTGTGAAATCCATCTGGTCCAGTGTATCATTTAAAGCTCTCGTTTCTTTGGATATGTTGTGCTTAGAAGACCTATCTAGTATAGAAAGAGCTAGATTGAAGTCACCAAGTATAAGTGTATTATTATCAAAGTATTTCTTCAGTTTGGTTATTAATTGGTTTAAATATTGGCAGCTCCCACATTCGGGGCATATATATTGAGGATTGTTAAGCCCTCTTGTTGGATAGATCCTTTGAGTATGAGATAATGTCCCTCTTCATCTCTCACTATAGTCTTCGGGGTAAATTTTAATTTATCTTATATAAGGATAGCAACCCCTGCTTTCTTTTGAGGACCATTTGAATGGTAAATGGTTCTCCAACCTTTTACTTTCAGGTTGTAGGTGTCCTTCTGTCTAAAATGAGTCTCTTGTAGACAGCAAATAGATGGGTCCTGCTTTTTTATCCAGTCTGAAACCCTGCGCCTTTTGATGGGGTCATTAAGCCCGTTCACGTTCAGAGTTACTATTGATAGATATGAGTTTAGTGTCATCATATCTATTCAGTCCTTGTTTTTGTGGATTGTTCCACTGAACTTCTTCTTAAAGGGGAATTTTAAGAGTCCCCCTTAAAATTTCTTGCAGAGCTGGTTTGGAGGTTACATATTCTTTCAGTTCCTGCCTGTCTTGGAAGCTCTATCTCTCCTTCCATTTTGAATGAGAGCCTTGCTGGATAGAGTATTCTTGGTTGCATGTTCTTCTCATTTAGGACCCTGAATATATCCTGCCAGCCCTTTCTGGCCAGCCAGGTCTCTGTGGAGAGTTGTGCTGTTACCCTAATACTCCTCCCCATAAAAGTCAGGGACTTTTTTTCTCTTGCTGCTTTAAGGATCTTCTCCTTATCTTTGGAATTTGCAAGCTTCACTATTAAATGTCGAGGTGTTGATCGGGTTTTGTTGATTTTAGGGGGGGATCTCTCTATTTCCTGGATCTGAATGCCTGTTTCCCTTCCCAGATTCGGAAAGTTTTCAGCTAGGATTTGTTCAAATACATATTCTGGCCCTCTGTCCCTTTCGGCGCCCTTGGGAACCCCAATTAAACGTAGGTTTTTCTTCCTCAGGCTGTCATTTATTTCCCTTAATCTATCCTCATGGTCTTTTAATTGCCTGTCTCTTTTTTCCTCAGTTTCCCTCTTTGCCATCAACTTGTCTTCTATGTCACTCACTCGTTCTTCCACCTCGTCAAGCCTCGTCGTTATGACTTCTAGCTTGGATTGTATCTCATTTAATTGATTTTTAATTTCTGCCTGATTGGATCTAAATTCTGCAGTCATGAAGTCTCTTGAGTCCTTTATGGTTTTTTCTAGAGCCACCAGTAGCTGTAAAATAGTGCTTCTGAATTGGCTTTCTGACATTGAATTGTAATCCAGATTTTGTAACTCTGTGGGAGAGAGGGCTGTTTCTGATTCTTTTTTTTTTGAGGTGAGGTTTTCCTTCTAGTCATTTTGCTCAGTGCAGAGTGGCCAAAAACAAGTTGTATTGGGAAAAGGCGAAAAAGAGAGAGAAGGTAAGAAAAGAGAAAAGAAAAAAGAGAAAGAAGAAAAAAAAGGTGAAAAAGAGAAGAAAAAGAGAAAGAAAAAGAAAGAAAGGAGAAAAAAAAGGTGGGGTGGGGTGGGGTGGGGGAAGCAATCCGAAATCAAGAAGAAAGAAAGAAAAAAAAGCACAAAACAAAACAAAACAAAACAAAAAAACAAAACATGGGGGAGTATCTTCCGATTCTGTATACTTTAAGTCCCTTGACTTCCCTTGGAACTGGTCCGTGTCGCTGGTCTTCTGGGGGAGGGGCCTGCTGTGCTGATTCTCAGGTGTTAGCACTTGGGGGAGCTGCTCTGCCCCTGCCTGGTGCAGGGCTCGGTGGGGGTTGTTCACCCCGTGAGGCCCCCTGGGGGAAGCCACAGTGGCGGGGCGGCAGCTCTGGGACCCTGGCGTCAGCTCCCGCAGTAGCTCCGGGGCTCTCCGTCTGCAGGGCCTGGGGGCTCCCGGGCGGGCCGCTGATCTGCTCAGCTCGGGGCAGGAGCGTCCTCAGTGTCCTGGGCCCTCCCAGCCTCTGCCTGTCCCGGGGGGAAGCCAGATCCTGGGCTGTGTCCCGGCGCCCTGTGCTCCGGGGCCTGCGCTGTTGGATTCGTGCTCCCGGCGGTGCAGCCCCCTCCGCGGAGCCGCCGTCCGAGTCACTTGGAGCTGCTCCCGGAGCCGCGCCGCCCCCTCCGCGCGGAGCTTCTTCCTCCGCCCGAGCCCCTCCGAGCTATTCCCGGAGCCGCGCCGCCCCCTCCGCGGAGCTTCTTCCTCCGCCCGAGCCGCCGCCGCTGAGCTGCTCCCGGAGCCCCGCATCCCCTCCTCGGAGGCGCTGCCCGAGCCCCTCTGAGCTGCTCCGGGTCCCGCGGAGCGCTGCAGCCCTTAGGGAGCTCGGGGCATCTCCCGGGGCGCAGTTCCTCTGTTACTGTCCCAGGGAGCCCGAGGGCATCCCCGCCTTTCTGGGGATCCTGCTCCAATTCCCCGGGAGGCCTTTCCGCGGGGAAGGTTGGTGCAGCTCCTGCTCCTCCGGGACGGGGCTCTCCTGTCCTGGGGACACTCGCCCTGGCCTCAGCCCTGCTCCTCGTGGGGCCCCTCCCCCTTGGAGGCCTTTTGTTTCTTTATTTCTTTTTTCCCGTCTTCCTACCTCGATAGAAGCGAGAACTCTTCTCACTGTAGCGTTCCAGCTAGTCTCTCTTGAAATCTCAGGCCGAATTCGTAGATTTTCAGGATGATTTGAATGTTTTCTAGGTAATTTGTTGAGGACAAGTGACTTGGAGACCCTACTCCTCCTCCATCTTGCCCCTCCCTCCGCAATTTACAAGTTTAATGCAATCCCTATCAAAATACCATGTCCTTTCATCAGAGAGTTAGAAGAAATTATTTTAAGATTTGTGTGGAATCAGAAAAGACCCCGAATATCCAGGGGAATTTTCAAAAAGAAAACCATAGCTGGGGGCATCACAATGCCAGATTTCAGGTTGTACTACAAAGCTGTGGTCATCAACGCAGTGCGGTACTGGCACAAAAACAGACACATAGATCAATGGAACAGAATAGAGAATCCAGAAGTGGACCCTCAACTTTATGGTCAACTAATATTCGATAAAGGAAGAAAGACTATCCCCTGGAAGAAAGACAGTGTCTTCAATAAATGGTGCTGGGAAAATTGGACATCCACGTGCAGAAGAATGAAACTACTCCACTCTCTTGCACCATACACAAAGATAAACTCAAAATGATGAAAGATCTAAATGTGAGACAAGACTCCATCAAAATCCTAGAGGAGAACACAGGCAACTCCCTTTTTGAACTCGGCCACAGTAACTTCTTGCAAGATACATCCACGAAGGCAAAGAAACAAAAGCAAAAATGAACTATTGGGACTTCATCAAGATCAGAAGCTTTTGTACTGCAAAGGATACAGTCAACAAAACTAAAAGACAACCTACATAATGAGAGAAGATATTTGCAAATGACGTATCACATAAAGGGCTAGTTTCCAAGATCTATAAAGAACTTATTAAACTCAACACTAAAGAAACAAATAATCCAATCATGAAATGGGCAAAAGACATGAAGAGAAATCTCACAGAGGAAGACATAGACATGGCCAACATGCGCATGAGAAAATGCTCTGCATCACTTGCCATCAGGGAAATACAAATGAAAACTACAATGCGATACCACCTCACACCTGTGAAAATGGGGAAAATTAACAAGGCATGAAACCACAAATGTTGGAGAGGATGCGGAGAAAAGGGAACCCTCTTTCACTGTTGGTGGGAATGTGAAATGGTGTAGCCACTCTGGAAAATTGCTTGGAGGTTCCTCAAAGAGTTAAAAATAGACCTGCCCTACCACTCAGCAATTGCACTGTTGGGGATTTACCCCAAAGATTCAGATGCAATGAAACACCGGGACACCTGTACCCCGATGTTTCTAGCAGCAATGTCCACAGTAGCCAAACTGTGGAAGGAGCCGTGGTGTCCACTGAAAGATGACTGGATAAAGAAGATGTGGTTTATGTATACAATGGAATATTACTCAGCCATTAGAAATGACAGGTACCCACTATTTGCTTCAATGTGGATGGAACTGGAGGTTATTATGCTGTGAAAGAAGGCAGTCGGAGAACGGCAAACATTATATGGTCTCATTTATTTGGGGAATATAAATGATTGTGAAGGGGAATAGAACGGAAGGGAGAAGAAATGGGTGGGAAATATCAGAAAGGTAGACAGAACATGAAGACGCCTAGCTCTGGGAAATGAACTAGGGGTGGTGGACAGGAGGAGGGCAGAGGCGGGGGTGAATGGGTGATGCACACTCTGGGGAGCATTGACGGGATGAGCACTGGTGTTATTCTGTATGTTGGCAAATTGAACATCAATAAAAAATAAATTTATTATTAAATATATATATATATATATATATCATGTATATCATGTATAGCTGCTCGGAGTACATTTATAAAATCAAATGTATTTCCTTGGTATTGGTGGTGATCTTTCCTCTTTCATTCATGATTTTATTAATTTGAGTCTTTTCAAAAAAATTTTTTGAGTCTTTTCCTATTTTTAATAAGGGTTGCTATATCTATCTATCTATCTATCTATCTATCTATCATATATATATATATATATATATATATATATATTGATATATATTGAGAGAGAGATAGAGAGAGAGAGGCAGAGACACAGGCAGAGGGAGAAGCAGGCTCCGCGCAGGGAGCCCGATGTGGGACTCTATCCCAGGACCCCTGAATCACGCCCTAAGCCAAAGGCAGACACTCAACCGCTGAGCCACCGAGGCGTCCCAACAAATATCATTCTCAATGGGGAAACACTGAAAGGCTTTCCCCTAAGTTCAGGAACATGACAGGGATGTCCACTGCCACCACTGCTATTCAACATAGTACTAGAAATCGTAGCCTCAGCAATCAGACAACAAAAAGAAATAAAAAGCATTGAAAGTGGCAAAGTACAAGTGAAACTCTCCTTCGAAGATGACATGATACTGTACATAGAAAACCCAAAAACTCCAACCCAAATTGCTAGAATTCATATAGCAATTCAACAATTTGGTAGGATACAAAATCAATTCCCCGAAATCAGTGGCATTTTTATACACTAACAGTGAGCCTGAAGAAAGACAAATTAAGATATCAATCCCATTTACAATTGCACCCAAATGCATAAGATATCTAGGAATAATCCTAACCAAAGAGGTAAATGATCTATACCCTAAAAACTATGATACACGTCTGAAAGTAATTGAGGAAGACACAAGGAGATGGGAAAGTATTCCATGCTCATGGATTGGAAGAATTATTATCGTGAAAATGTCTATGCTACCCAGGGCAATTGACACATTCAATGCAATCCATATCAAATTACCATGGACTTTCTTCAGAGAGATGGAACAAATAAGATTTGCACAGAATCAGAAAAGACCCCGAATAGCCAGGGGAATATTAAAAAAGAAAACCATAGCTGGGGGCATCACAATGCCAGATTTCAGGTTGTACTACAAAGATGTGGTCATCAAGACAGTGTGGTACTGGCACAAAAATGTACACATAGATCAATGGAACAGGATAGAGAACCCAGAAATGGACCCCCAACTCTATAGTCAACTAATATTCGACAAAGCAGGAAAGACTATCCACTGTAAAAAGGACAATAAATTATGTTGGCAAAATTGGACAGTCATGTACAGAAGAATAAATCTAGACCATTCTCTTAAACCAGACACAAAGATAAACTCAAAATGGATGAAAGATCTAAATGTGAGACAAGAGTTCTTCAAAATCCTAGAGTAGAACACAGGCTGCACCCTTTTAAAACTTGGCCACAGTAACTTCTTCACGATACATCTATGAAAGCAAGGGAAACAAAAGCAAAAATGAACTATTGGAACCTAATCAGGGTAAAAAGCTTCTTCACAGCCAAAGAAGCATTCAACAAAACTGAAAGACTACCTACAGGGGATGCCTGGGTGGCTCAGTGGTTGTGTGTTTCCTTTCATCTCATGGCATGATTCTGGGATTTGGGATGGATTCCCACATCAGGCTCCTTGTGGAGAGCCTGCTTCTCCCTCTGCCTGTGTCTCTGCCCCTCTCTCTCTCTGTTTATCATGAATAAGTAAATAAAGTATTAAAAAAGACAACCTACAGAATAGGAGAATATTTTACAAATGTCATATCAGATAATAGGCTACTATCCAAGATCTATAAAGATCTTATTAAATCCAACACCCAAGAAACAATCCAGTCACAAAATGGGTAGATAACATAAATTGACATTTCACCAAAGAAGACATACATATGGCCAACAAGCACATGAGAAAATGCTGTGCATCACATGCCATCATGGAAATACAAATCAAAACCACAATGAAATACCACCTCATACCAGTGAGAATGGCGAAAATTAACAAACAGGAAACAATAAATGTTGGAGAGGATGTGGAGAAAAGGGAACCCTCTTGCACTGTTGGTGGGAGTGCAAAGTGCTGCAACCACTCTGGAATACAGTGTGGAGATTCCCCATGAGTTAAAAATAGAGCTACCCTATGACCCAGCAATTGCACTACTGGGAATTTGTCTCAAAGATACAGATGTATTGAAATTCCAGGATCCTTGCACCCCATTGTTTATAGCAGCAATGTCCACAATAGCCAAACTGTGGAAGGAGCCTCAATGTCCTTTAGCAGATGAATGGATAAAGAAGATGTGGTATATATATATATATATATATATATATATATTGATATATATTGAGAGAGAGATAGAGAGAGAGAGGCAGAGACACAGGCAGAGGGAGAAGCAGGCTCCGCGCAGGGAGCCCGATGTGGGACTCTATCCCAGGACCCCTGAATCACGCCCTAAGCCAAAGGCAGACACTCAACCGCTGAGCCACCGAGGCGTCCCAACAAATATCATTCTCAATGGGGAAACACTGAAAGGCTTTCCCCTAAGTTCAGGAACATGACAGGGATGTCCACTGCCACCACTGCTATTCAACATAGTACTAGAAATCGTAGCCTCAGCAATCAGACAACAAAAAGAAATAAAAAGCATTGAAAGTGGCAAAGTACAAGTGAAACTCTCCTTCGAAGATGACATGATACTGTACATAGAAAACCCAAAAACTCCAACCCAAATTGCTAGAATTCATATAGCAATTCAACAATTTGGTAGGATACAAAATCAATTCCCCGAAATCAGTGGCATTTTTATACACTAACAGTGAGCCTGAAGAAAGACAAATTAAGATATCAATCCCATTTACAATTGCACCCAAATGCATAAGATATCTAGGAATAATCCTAACCAAAGAGGTAAATGATCTATACCCTAAAAACTATGATACACGTCTGAAAGTAATTGAGGAAGACACAAGGAGATGGGAAAGTATTCCATGCTCATGGATTGGAAGAATTATTATCGTGAAAATGTCTATGCTACCCAGGGCAATTGACACATTCAATGCAATCCATATCAAATTACCATGGACTTTCTTCAGAGAGATGGAACAAATAAGATTTGCACAGAATCAGAAAAGACCCCGAATAGCCAGGGGAATATTAAAAAAGAAAACCATAGCTGGGGGCATCACAATGCCAGATTTCAGGTTGTACTACAAAGATGTGGTCATCAAGACAGTGTGGTACTGGCACAAAAATGTACACATAGATCAATGGAACAGGATAGAGAACCCAGAAATGGACCCCCAACTCTATAGTCAACTAATATTCGACAAAGCAGGAAAGACTATCCACTGTAAAAAGGACAATAAATTATGTTGGCAAAATTGGACAGTCATGTACAGAAGAATAAATCTAGACCATTCTCTTAAACCAGACACAAAGATAAACTCAAAATGGATGAAAGATCTAAATGTGAGACAAGAGTTCTTCAAAATCCTAGAGTAGAACACAGGCTGCACCCTTTTAAAACTTGGCCACAGTAACTTCTTCACGATACATCTATGAAAGCAAGGGAAACAAAAGCAAAAATGAACTATTGGAACCTAATCAGGGTAAAAAGCTTCTTCACAGCCAAAGAAGCATTCAACAAAACTGAAAGACTACCTACAGGGGATGCCTGGGTGGCTCAGTGGTTGTGTGTTTCCTTTCATCTCATGGCATGATTCTGGGATTTGGGATGGATTCCCACATCAGGCTCCTTGTGGAGAGCCTGCTTCTCCCTCTGCCTGTGTCTCTGCCCCTCTCTCTCTCTGTTTATCATGAATAAGTAAATAAAGTATTAAAAAAGACAACCTACAGAATAGGAGAATATTTTACAAATGTCATATCAGATAATAGGCTACTATCCAAGATCTATAAAGATCTTATTAAATCCAACACCCAAGAAACAATCCAGTCACAAAATGGGTAGATAACATAAATTGACATTTCACCAAAGAAGACATACATATGGCCAACAAGCACATGAGAAAATGCTGTGCATCACATGCCATCATGGAAATACAAATCAAAACCACAATGAAATACCACCTCATACCAGTGAGAATGGCGAAAATTAACAAACAGGAAACAATAAATGTTGGAGAGGATGTGGAGAAAAGGGAACCCTCTTGCACTGTTGGTGGGAGTGCAAAGTGCTGCAACCACTCTGGAATACAGTGTGGAGATTCCCCATGAGTTAAAAATAGAGCTACCCTATGACCCAGCAATTGCACTACTGGGAATTTGTCTCAAAGATACAGATGTATTGAAATTCCAGGATCCTTGCACCCCATTGTTTATAGCAGCAATGTCCACAATAGCCAAACTGTGGAAGGAGCCTCAATGTCCTTTAGCAGATGAATGGATAAAGAAGATGTGGTATATATATATATATATATATATATATATATATATATATACAATGGAATATTACTCAGACATTAGAAAGGAAAAATGCCCACCATTTGCTTCCATGTGGATAAACGTGGACGGTATTACGCTGAGTGAAGTAAGTCAATTGGAGTACAATCATCATATGCTTTCACTCATACATGGAATATAAAAAACAGTGAAAGGGATTATAAGGGAAAGAAGTGGAAATGAGTGGGGAAAAGTTAGAGATGGAGAGAAACCATGAGAGACTCCTAACTCTTGGAAATGAACAAAGGGTTGCAGAAGGGGAGGTGGGTGGGGGGTTTGGGTAAGTGGGTGATGGGCACCGAGGAGGGCACTTGATGAGATGAGCACTGGGTGTTATATGTTGGCTAATCGAACTTCAATAAAACCCGAAAAACAAAAAGAAAACAAAAGAGAAGAAAAATGACTCTCAGATCCACTACTTCAGTGTCATGGTCTTGCTTCAGGTATTTAGCATCTCACCGACATAATCACATAAGCCCTTGAGTGGTCTTCTTGCTTCTATATTTTGTGAGTTTATAGTCTTCTTTTTGAAAACACACAAGTATGCACAAAATAATAGCTTCAAGGCTTCATATCTCAATGTTTTGTAGAGATTTCATGAGCATGGATTCTTTTTATTCAATATATTCCCTGAGTGACAGGTTTTTTCAACTAAGTACAGAGAGTTAATTAAGCTAACTAATGATTATTGGTTAATGATAGAACAGCAAATGGAACCCTACTTTATGAGTGAGCTAATAGTGATTCCCTATTTCCAGGCATTAGTATCAACTTCTTAATCAGTTACATTTTGCTTGGTATAATCATAGAATATAATAGTAATACTGGAAATATCAGCAGTAAATACTCTACATAATTATATATTTTCCCTGCCTACATAAAACATTGTTTTAGACCAAATTTACATGGCTTTTATTATACACTGGGCAAAGATATTTTTATAATGATGCTACTTTAATTTTTATGTAAATTATTTTTAATCTTCCCTTTTCTTCCTTAAAGGTAGTTTAAAATGCTAGAATCCAATTACTAAGGCTCACTACAGCTCACCACTGCCAACACCTTCAAACACACATATGCAAACACATACATACACATACATTAACCTTACAAATTTTTCTTACTTAGGAAAAGAAAATTGTTTTTACTTTTTGATTTTTTCTATAACTTCATTTTCTCTGAAATATCATTCTCAAATTGAGTCATTTGTGTTTTTTCTCTCTCAACTGTTAATTTTTTTAAAAATGTGTCTCTTTAGATATCTCAAGGTGATACTTGATTGTGTAATATATCATATCTGATTATTGTCATATTTCCTTAAACTGTGTCCATAATGAACATAATGTGCCTGAAGTAATTTGTCACCCTGGGAATATATTGAATAAAAAGGATCTATGCTCATGAAATCTCAACAAAACATTGTCATCTTTGAAGCTATTATTTTGTGCATACATATCTGCTTTCAAAAAGAGGGCTATAAACCTGCAAAATATAAAAGCAAGACCACTCAAGGGCAAGATACAGCACAGCACCTGGTTTGCTGGACTATAACATCCAATGTAGGTTCCTGAAGTGGAAAAGAAAGTAGTAAGTTAAAACACATTGACTAGGAGGCGGGCAAGATGGTGGAGGAGTAGGGTCCCTGTCACTCTGTCCTCACCAACTTACCTAAATAACTATCAAATCATCCTGAAAACCTATGAATTCTACCTGAGATTTAAAAGAGAGAACAGCTGGAATGCTACAGTGAAGAGTTTGTGCTTCTAACAAGCTAAGAAGCCAGAAAAAAAATTAAAAACAAGCCAGTTGGCAAAGGGGCCCATGCAAGGAGCTGGGCTAAGGCCAGGTGGTGAAAGCCTCCAGGACAGGAAAGCCCAGTCCCAGGAAAGCAGGAACTATAAAAATCTGCACCGGAATCTTCCCAGACGGAAAGGCACAGAGCAGGGAAGTTGGGCAGAACCGCAGGAGGGGCAATGGAGCCTCCAGTCTCCCAGAGTCACTAACAGAAGAAGTGCAACTGGGGGAAAGCGTGCCACAGATTGTGGGCCGAGCTCGGTAAAGAGCTGGAGCACGCACCTGGTGGGGCATCAGGAGAAGCTGGTCGGTCAGGCAGGGGCTCCGGGAAGAGGGGCCTGTCCTGCTGCCTTCGGGGGCAGCAGCCCGGGAGCACAATTCCAGCAGTGCAGGCCCCGGGTACCAGGGCGCCGGGGGACACATCCCAGGATCCTGCACTCCCCCTGGGTCAGGAGGAGGTGGGAAGGACACAGGACGGTGAGGACTCTCCTTCAGCTGGGCACTCCCAAGCTATGCAGATCAGCGCCCCCCCCCCCCCAACCCTGGGAGCATCCGGGCCAGTGTGGACTGGGAGACTGCTGTAGTTACTGCATGACCTGACTCCAGATTTGGAGACCTGGCCGCTGCCGGTGTTATTGTTCCTCCTGGTGTCCTCCTGCGCCTGTAACAGAGCAGGGCCGCCAAGGAACTGTGGCCTCACAGGATAAACAGCTCCCACTGAACCCTGCACCTGGCAGGGGGTGGGGCACCTCCTCAAGGTGTATACACCTGAGAATCAGCACAGCAGGCCCTTCCCCAGAAGACCAGCTAGAAAGGGTAAGAGCAAGTATTGGGCCGAGCAGCTCTGGAAAGCTCCAGGGGAAGTGGAGAGATTTACAGTGTATAGAACCAGAGGATACCTCTCCGTGTTGTTGTTGTTTTTTCTTCCTTTTTCCAGTACAACTCGTTTTTAGCCACTCTACACTGAGCAGAATGACTAGAAAGAGGAACTAAACAGAAAAGAAAGAATCAGAAACAGTCCTCTCTCCCACAGAGTTACAAAACTTGGATTACAATTCAATGTCAGAAAGCCAATTCAGAAGCACAACTATAAAGCTACTGGTGGCTCTGGAAAAAAGCATAAAGGATTCAAGAGACTTCATGACTACAGAATTTATTTATTTTTTTTTTATTTTTTTATGACTACAGAATTTAGATCAAATCAGGCCTAAATTAAAAATCAACTAAATGGGATGCAATCCAAACTGGAGGTCCTAAAGACGAGGGTTAATGAGGTGGAAGAGTGAGTGACATAGAAGACAGGTTGATGGCAAGGAAGGAAGCTGAGGAAAAAAGAGAAAAACAATTAAAAGACGATGAGGAAAGGTTAAGGGAAATAAATGACAGCCTCAGAAGGAAAAAACGACATTTAAATGGGGTTCCAGATGCCACTAAGAGGGGCAGAGGAACAGAAAGCATATTTGAACAAATCATAGCTGAGACCTTCCCCAATTTGGAAAGGTAAACAAGCATTCAGATTTAGGAGACAGAGAGGTCCCCCTCTAAAATCAATAAAAACTGTTCAACACCTTGACATTTAATAGTGAAACTTGCAAATTCCAAAGATTAAGAAAATTCTTAAAGCAACAAGTGAAAAGAGATGCCTAACTTATAGGGGGAGAAGTATTAGATTAATCACAGACCTCTCCACAGAGACCTGGCAGGCCAGAAAGGGCTGGATATAGTCAGGGTCCTTTTCTTTTTAAGATTTTATTTATTTATTCATGAGGGACAGAGAGAGAGAGAGAGAGAGAGAGAGAGAGAGAGAGAGAAAGGGAGAGGGAGAAGCAGGCTACATGTAGGGAGCCTGACTTGGGACTTGATCCCAGGTCTCCCAGATCACACCCTGTGCTGAAGGTGGCGCTAAACCGCTGAGCCACACAGGCTGCCCTATATTCAGGGTCCTAAATGAGGATTTTAGGACAGCCAAGAATACTCTATCCAGCAAGGCTCTCATTCAGAATAGAAGGAGACATAAAGAGCTTCCAAGATAGGCAGAAACTGAAAGAATATGTGACCACCAAACCAGCTCTACAAGAAATATGAAGGGGGACTCTAAAGAAAAGAGGAAGCCCAAAGATATAATCCACAAAAACAAGGACTGAATAAGTATTATGATGACAGTAAATTCATTTCTTTCAATAGTAACTGTGAATGTGAATGGGCTTCATGATCCCATCCAAAGATGTAGGGTTTCAGACTGGATAAAAAAGTAAGACCCATCTATTTTCTGTCTACAAGAGACTCACTTTAGACAAAAGGATACCTCCAGCCTGAAAATGAAAGGTTGGAGAACTATTTACCATTCCAATGGTCCTCGAAAGAAAGCAATTGCACTGCTGGGGATTTATCCCAAAGATACAGATACAGTGAAATGGCAAGTCACCTGCACCCCGATGTTTTTAGCAGCAATGTCCACAATAGCCAAACTGTGGAAGGAGTCTCGCAGTCCATCGAAAGATGAATGGATAAAGAAGATGTGGTTTATGTATACAATGGAATATTACTCAGCCATTAGAAATGACAAATACCCACCATTTGCTTCAATGTGGATGGACCTGGAGGGTATTATGCTGAGTTAATAGTCAATCGGAGAAGTCAATCGGAGAAGGAAAAACATTATATAGTCTCATTCATATGGGGAACATAAAAAATAGTGAAAGGGAATAAAGGGGAAAGGGGAGAAAATGAGTGGGAAATATCAGAGAGGGTGACAGAACATGAGAGACTCCTAACTCTGGGAAATGAATAAGGGGTGTTGGAAAGGGAGTTGGGTGAGGGGTGGGGTGACTGGGTGTCTGGCACTGATGTGGGCACTTGACAGGTTGAGCACTAGGTTTTATGCTATATTTATATTCTATGAATTGAACTCCAATAAAAAATATGAAAAAACCCCACATTGACTAATTTCAAAAGTTTGAATTTCTACATCTTTTTATAACATGGAAGAGCCAAATGGAGTTTAAATAGAGCTGCTCAGCCATCAGAAATGTGTAGAAATAAACATTTTTGTCCTATCAGAGTCTGTTTAAAGATTTTGTCATTCTGTGCTGCCTGTCCTAATGACCATATTTAAATATGTTTTTTAAATAGAAAAGCATATTCAGCTTAGTTTCATTCTTCGTCTGAGTGTTAACACAGCATTACATAAAAAAATAGAGTTACAAACTCTTTTGTTACCATTATCCTAAATGCAAGCTCTCAAGAACCGCACCTAATGAAAACAGCAATTTGATCAGTTGACCCCAGGAAATAGATACCTAATATATATATTTCTACTTTTTAAATGACATAGTAACCTTGCAAAACCCACAGGAAATTTAAATTTAGAAAGATTCTGAAAGGCCAAAGAAGTTTAATCACTGTGATCATTTTTTGTTGCATTGCTTTATTTGTCAAACATATTACTATTGAAGTTCTTTCAATTTGAAATTTCATGAAGTTTCAGAGCCACTCAATGCTTAATGGGGATCTTGTAATTTATATGTGACATGTGTGGTTTTAAACACAAGATTTTTATCAGTGAATTGATAAAAGCTCACCCAGAAACAAAGAAATTTGTTTTCTTGTGTATGTTATGAATAATTAAATTTGATATTTACTATGTTCTTTAAGCTTTTAGGAGTATTATCACAGCATACAGATACCTATTGCTATCTTTCTGGAGTGCATTGCTTCTTTCTCTTAGTCTGTTGAGGTAACTTTTGAATAATGCTTTCATCACTTCGGTATTTTTAATTTGCCTATGTTTTAGTCCATCTCCTGTATGGAAAGGAGACATTATTATCTGGCCAAGAGTATTTTGGCTACTCTTGAAACCTATAAATGCAATAAATATCCCATGTGTCAAGGAAAGCAATTGGCTAAGGCTAATGAAGTGGTATACTATACTAAATAGAGATATGATATGAAGGGAGCTAATATTTGAGAACAATGACTTAATAAAGTGAAAGTGGGGGATCCCTGGGTGGCGCAGCGGTTTGGTGCCTGCCTTTGGCCCAGGGCACGATCATGGAGACCCGGGATCGAATCCCACATCGGGCTCCCGGTGCATGGAGCCTGCTTCTCCCTCTGCCTGTGTCTCTGCCTCTCTCTCTCTCTGTGACTATCATAAATAAATAAAAAAAAAATTAAAAAAATAAAGTGAAAGTGGTAATTCTCTTGGTGTTTTAGATGACCAGAGTACTCTGATTTTTCCTAAAGTAAAACCTGACCATATTCTCACCATCTAGGAAGAGATGGCCTTTTAAACTAATATGTAAGATGAAAGATTTTGGATACCTTTGTGGAGGTTTTTTTTTTTTCCTATTCAATCTTGTTAGTTTCTTCTAAAGTAAACTTTAAACTCAACTTACATAGATGTCTCTTATTCAATCATTCCTTTACTTATTCATAAAATGTTTGCATATCACTGCACATATGGAGACACATAGATGAAAGAAACTAATGTATACTGAGTACCTACTTATTTTTTTTTTAAATTTTTATTTATTTACTTATGATAGTCATAGAGAGAGAGATAGAGAGGCAGAGACATAGGCAGAGGGAGAAGCAGGCTCCATGCACCGGGAGCCCGACGTGGGATTCGATCCTGGGTCTCCAGGATCGCACCCTGGGCCAAAGGCAGGCGCTAAACTGCTGCGCCACCCAGGGATCCCCTGAGTACCTACTTATTAACAGAGTGCTAAAATTTTTCAGCATATAATAATTATGAACTTTATCTTTTTGCATTCATCTTATATATTTTTAAAATATTTTATTTATTTATTCGTGAGATGCAGAGACATAGGCAGAGGGAGAAGCAGGCTCCTCACAGGGAACCTGATGTAGGACTCCATCCCCAGACCCTGGGATCATGCCCTGAGCTGAAGGCAGATGCTCAACCATTGAACCACCCAGGCATCTTTTCTCTTTGTTTTATAAACAAAGAAAACTGTTACACAGGAGTTAAATAGCATGCTATGCTCTATTATGTAATATGTATGAGTAATACAAAACACAAATAAGATACTAATGCCTGCTTTTGAGGAACTTATGATCTAGTGGGAAAGTTAAGCAGCACCCTAAATAATTAGAATGTGAAGCAGATGCTTTTCATGCCATAGCAAATATAGGAAAACCTTTATTTTTTTATTTTATTTTATTTTTTATTTTTTTAGGAAAACCTTTATATATCAATTCAGCAAAGGTTGTCAGATAGCGTTGACTTTGTAGCATGTTTCTTTTAGTAAGCAGAGTAGTATTTTCTATGTTTATGATTTGCATCACTTTTTCTTTTACCTATTCAAGGCTTATGGGGGAATATAGAGCTTTTGACAAAGCTTGAGTATTAGAGTGAAATCTTATTTTCTTGTCATCTGTTGACAGAGCCAGAAATAATTTCTTTGAAGTGAATCTTATCCCACCACTCTTGTATCTGTAATTCTCAAAGTTGATTACCTTTTCATAAAAAAAATGTAACACACAAGAAGAATATTTTTTAATCTTCTCTTTGAGATATCAACTAAAACCCCAAGTACTCTTTGCCATTCTCTCCATGTCATATCTAGTTACAGAAAGCTACTTCCATCGATGAATTCAGGCTGCACCATAGAAATGAAGCATTACCTTATAATTATACTTCTTAGTTTTTAACTATATAGTATTTTTCATTAAAGTATAATCCTACTTTTGATTTTTATTGAAAAGACCTTTCTCCTCATTAATAAGAAAAGTTAATTTTTTAAAGAGGTGTTCTGTATTTATTAAGTGTGGATTTTTTTGGGGGGAAAGGAGGTGATATAAAAAACTTGCAATGGTAAGAGTCACCAAAATTTAGGACTATGCAGATTAATTTTTTATTGATTATTGAAACAATCCATTGGGAATTCATAGTAAAGCAAAATATAATAAAATGTTAGATTCACCCCTGTTTGCCTCAAGTTTAGGATTTAAATGATAACATTAAATTCATTTCCTTTTTTTTAAGTATAATTAACATACAATGTTATATTAATTTCAGGTGTATAATTGTTGATTTAATAATTCTATACAGGGATCCCTGGGTGGCGCAGCGGTTTGGCGCCTGCCTTTGGCTCAGGGCGCGATCCTGGAGACCCGGGATCGAATCCCACATCAGGCTCCCGGTGCATGGAGCCTGCTTCTCCCTCCGCCTGTGTCTCTGCCTCTCTCTCTCTCTCTCTGTGACTATCATAAATTAAAAAAAAAAAAAAAAAAAATTCTATACATTACTCAATGCTCACCATGACAAGAGTAGTCATCATTTGTCACCATATAACATTATAGCTATATATAACATATATAACTACATTCCCTATGCTGTACTTTTCATCCCTGTGACTTATTTTATAACTGGAAGTTTTACCCCTTAATTCCTTTTGTTTGTTTTGCCCATCCCCCCCCCCTTCACTCCCTTCTGGCAGTCACATCTGTTCTCTTTATTTAAGAGTATATTTTTGCTTGTTCTTTTTTTTTGTTTGTTTTTTAGATTACACACATATCAATAGACACCTGGGTTGCTTCTGTATCTTGGCTATCGTAAATAGTGTTGCAATAAACATAGGGGTGCATATATCTTTACAAACGTGTTTTTGTTTTCTTTTGGTAAATACCCAGTAGTGGAATTACTTGGTCATATGATATTTCTATTTTACATTTTTGAGGTGCTCCCATACTGTTTTCCACAGTGGTTGCACCAATTCACATTCTCATCAACAGTGTGTGAGGTTTCTCTTTTTTCCATTTCCTTGCCAACATTTATTTCTTGTATTTTTTGTTCTAGCTATTCTGGTTGGTATATGAAATGATGTCTCATTGTGGTTTTGACTAACATTTCCCTAATGATTTGTGATGTTGAGCACCTTTTCATGTGTGCCTGTTGGCCATCTGTATTTCTTTGGAAAAAATATGCTGATCTTCTTCTCATTTTTAAATTGGACTTTTATGTGTGCACTGAATTGGGTAGGTTCTTTATATATTTTCAATATTAAACCCTTATTGGATACATCATTGCAAATATTTTCTCCCATTCATAGGTTGCCTTTAGTTTTGCCAATGATTTCCTTTGCTGTGCAAAAACTTTTTATTTTGGGGGTAGTCCCAATAGTTTAACATTTACTTTTGTTTCCCTTGCCTGAGGAGACATATAATTTTTTAAAGATTTTATTTATTTATTCATGAGAGAGAGAGAGAGAAACAGAGAGAGAGAGAGAGGCAGACACAGGCAGAGGGAGAAGCAAGCTTCATGCAGGAAGCCGGATTCGAGACTCGATCCTGGGACCCCAGGATCCCTCCCTGAGTGAAAGACAGATGATTAACTGCTGAGCCAGCCAGGTGTCCATGAGGAGATATATTCATAAACATGTTGTTAAGGCTGATGTCCAAAAGATTACTGCCTATGCTTTCTTTTAGTACTTCTTTAATTTCAGGTTTCACAGTTAGGTGTTTATTTCTAGTTTATTTTTGTGTATGGTGTATGAAAGTGCTCCAGTTTCATTCTGTTTCATGTAACAGTGCAGTTTTATTTAGCTTCACTATTTCCAATGCATATTCTTGACTCCGTTGTCATAGATTAATTGACCGTATTGGTATAGGTTTGCTTCTAGACTTAGCCAAAGCCAAGTCAGATGCTCAACTGACTAGACCACCCAGGTGCCCCAGTTGTTTGTATTTTTTTAAATCCTGAACTTATTTTATAAGATAATTTTTTGCAAGCTACAAGCAAGTAAGAAACAATATGACCTTCAGGAAAAGTTTTCTATTAATTTATATCAAATAAAGAGAGAAAACAAAATCAATTGACTGTCATTATAAGCAAATTCTGAAAATACTACTCTGATTACATTGAAGGGAATCTCACCCCATGCTAACTTGGATTTCCATGAACTTTCACAATGAAATAGATCCATGACATGCAAAATAATGTTTATATATTCATTTGTGGGAAACATCAAGGCAAACTGTAGATTACAAACAAGCCAAGTTGGTAGAGAACATTCCACTCAACAATCTTGAATAGTAATAGATCAAACATATAAGGGCCTGGTGTAGAGAAAAAGTTCAGTGCCAGGGATCTACCCCTAATCTGAGCATTAGGAGCTTTGAGTACTGACTGTGCTATGAAGGAATTAAACTTGATTATCATGAAGATGTTTTCAAAATACATGATTCTGTAGTGCTAGCATCAAAAAACTATCAGCTGCATGACATATACATGGAAAGTGGTTGGTTTATAATAATTAGTTAGGAATAAGTTAAATCCTATATGTGCATTTATGAGCCATGTGGCTGAAAACAAGTTTATTAACTCCTCTGAGTCACTACTTCCTCAGTTATAAGAGGAGGATAAAAATAGCTGCCTAAAGGTGTTCCTAAGCTTCCAGTGAGATGGTGTATATAAACACCCAGCACAGATCTTTACTCAGAAGCATTAACAACAACAAAAAGAAATTTCTTTACCTATCTTGTGCTTATGAAACCTGAGAGATATGCAACCCTGTGTAATCATAGTTTTACTTACATTACTTTTGCACACACAATGCTACTCTAGAGTTAGATGCTCAATAAATATTTGATGAATCAGTCAGTAAGTATCAAAACAACCATTCTCTGCCTCCAACTATTTCTACTCAGATTTTGGCAATAGATTAATTTGAGTTTCAGTCTATCTCTACTACTTACTAGCTGGCTATATGACCATGTACAAGCTACCTAACTTCTCTGAGTTTCAGTTTTTCTCATGGAAAATGAGATTATTGAATATAATCTACCTTACAGGATTTTTGTGAAGATTAAATGGTGTAATGCAAATATAGTACCTAGTACAATGTCTAGCCATAGCAAGTACACAAGAAATTAGTTATTGTTATCACTAGTCACACACTAAAAGAACTAAATTATGCTGGAAAAAAATAATAACCAAATTATGTTGGATTGGGTATCAGCAAAATCTATGATAAATAGCATATTTAAAATTAAAATAAATATTTAAAATTAATTAAATGGAAAGCTTTATATAAAAATGAATATATTAACACAATCCAGTAGAGAGTACACATTTTTATAGTTATATACACTACCCAAACACTAACACATCTATGCCTTATTAAATAATGGAACTGTGGTTTACTAGTTAAATTATTTTTTAATTAAATATTAAAACTAATAAAAAAAGTGCTAGGTGAAAATTATCTATCATCTATCTGTCTATCTATCATCTATCTATCTATCTATCTATCTATCTATCTATCTATCTATCTATCATCTATCTATGTATCACCAAATTGACCAGTAAAGCTGAGATATGAAAAAAATGAAAGCAAAAGTTCACCCTGTCTATAGACATCATTTACAAATGCATTTAAGTGCTTTGATAAAAATCAACCTTCAAGGTGAAAAGGAAATGAAAGCATTTTTACTTCAGTTCAGTCTTATCAATGAAGGTCATCATTTTTGTTGTTGTTCTAATGCATTTAGCTAACAACAGAAAAGAAAGTGCATTTACCACAATGCTTACTTTAATATATTCCTTGATTTCAATTAATTTGTGTCCTTGTACTTGTACTCATAACAAAATTTCCTCTCTTTGGGGCTTTTGACCTAAATGTTGATTTGAAGGCAGTACTGTTTTCTCTAAACTTGGCATGTGAGGAGAAAGTGTTGTTGGACATCTAGATAATTCCCTTCTGAGGGAAAAATAAAGCTTCTGTATGTTGAATACCCTGCATATAGAGACTTACAGAAAAATTTATTTTATTATGAGGTAAAAATCAGAGAAAAACAAGTTGCAGTCGAAGTGGAAGGAAGCTGAAACTTGCCCTGATTATGTTATAACCTGGATCATGGCATGGCTTAGTTCTCAAAGACAAAAATGGGAAATTTAAATTATGAGCTGTCAAAAAAGAGTAGATAAACCTATACTCATGTTTATAGTAAAGATAAGGACACCATAAAGGTAAACTAGGTCTAATTTAGAGAGATAGTAATAACTTTGGAAAATTAGCATATTTGTTTTTTATGAAGGTACAAGTTTTATGTTACTTATTTTTTTTAAGTTCCACCAAATTTCTTTTTAAATTTCAGTTAGTTAACATGGAGTGTAATACTGGTTTCTGGTGTAAAATCTACTGATTCATTTTGTATATACAACACCAGTGTTTATCACAAGTGCCCTTCTTAATACCCATTACCTATTTAACCCATTCCCCTGCCCACCTCCCCTCCAGTAACCATCAGTTTATTCTCTTTAGTAAAGATTCTGTTTCCTGGTTTGCCTCTATTTTATTTCCCCCCATGTTCATTGGTTTTGTTTCCTAATTCCACACATGAGTGAACTCATATATTTGTCTTTCTCTGACTTATTTCACTTAACATAATACCCTGTAGCTCCATCCACATCATTGCAAATGACAAGATTTAATTCATTTTATGTCTAAGATTGCTTTATATATATATATATCACATCTTCTTATCCATTTGTCAATCAAGAGTTGGGCTCCTTCGATAATTTGGCTATTGTTGATAATGCTGTTTATAAACATCAGAGTGCATGTATACCTTTGAATCAGTATTTTTGTATCCTTTGGGTAAATACTTAGTACTGCAATTGCTGGATCGCAGGTATTTAATTTTTAACATTTTGAGGAACCTCTATTCCATTTCTCTGAGTGGCTGTATCACTTTGCATTCCATCAACTGTGTAAGAGGGTTTCCCTTTCTCCACATCCTTGCAAACACTTGTTTCCTGTTGTTAGTCATTATGACAGATGTGAGATGATATCTCATGATGTTTTTGATTTGCATTTCCCTGATGATGAGTGATCAGGTTGAACATCCTTTCATAGGTCTGTTAGCCACCTGGATGTCTTCTTTGGAGAAATGTCTATTCATGTCTTCTTCCCATTTTTAAATTGGATTATTTGGTTTTGAGGCATTGAGTTTTATAAGTTCTTTATATATTTTGGTTACTAACCCTATATCAGATATGTTGTTTGCAAATATCTTCTCCCATTCCACAGGTTACCATTTAGGTTTTTTTTTTTTTTTTTTCTTCACCTGCAGAAACTATTTATCCTGATGAAATCCCAGTAGTTTGTTTGTTTGTTTGTTCTTGTTCCTTTGCCTCAGGAGACATATCTAGCAAGAAGTTCCTTAAGACGGATGTCAAGGAGGTTATGGCCTGTGTTCACCTCTAGGAATTTAATGGCTTCCTGTCTCATATGTAGAACTTTCAACTGTTTGGAATTTATTTTTATTCATGGTGTGAGAAAGTGGTCCACTTTCATTCCTTTGAATGTTGCTGTCCAGTTTTTCCAACACCATTTGCTGAGGAAACTTTTTTTTCTCATTGGATATTCTTTCCTGCTTTGTCAAGGATTAGTTGACCATATAGTACTGGGTTCATTTCTGGGATTTATTTTCTGTTCCATTGATCTGTCTATTTTTGTGCCAGTACCATATTGTCTTGATTACTACAGCTTTTTAATATGACTTGATCTCTGGAATTGTGATGCCTCTAGCTTTGCTCTTCATTTTCAAAGTCACTTTGACTATTTGGGGTCTTTTGTGTTTCCTTATTAATGTTAGGATGGTTTATTCTAGCTCTGTGAAAAATCTTGGTGTTTTGATGGGGATCCCTATCAAATAGGGATCTGTAGATTGCTTTGGGTAATATACACATTTTAACAAATATTTGTTCTCCTAATCCATGAGCATGGAATGTTTTTCCATTTCTTTGTGTCATCAATTTCTTTATCAGTATTCTATATTTTCAGAATATAGATATTTAAGCTTTTTGGTTAGGTTTATTTCTAGGTATTTTATAGTGTTTGGTGCATTTGTAAATGGGATTGATTCTTTGATTTCTCTTCCTGTTACTTCATTATGGGTGTACAGAAATGCAACATATTTTTGTATGTTAATTTTGTACCTTGCTACTTTACAGAATTCATTTATTAGTTCTAGCAATTTTTTGGTGGAGTCTTTGGGTTTTCTATATAGAGTATCATGCCATCTGAAAATATTGAATGTTTTCCTTCTTCCTTGATGATTTGAATGTCTTTTGTTTCTTGTCTGATTACTAAGGCTTCCAGAATGATGCTAAATAACAATGCTTAGATTGGATATTGCTGTATTGTGCCTGACATTACAGGAAAAGCTCTCAGTTTTTCAGTATTGAGGATGATACTAGCTGTTAGTTTTTCATATATGGCCTTTATGATGTTGAGGTATGTTCCCTCTATCCCTAGTTTGTTGAGTATTTTATAGGAATGGATGCTATACATTCTCAAATTCTTTTCCTGCATCTACTGAAAGGACTACATAGTTCTTAACCTTTGTATTATTAACATGGAATATAATGTTGATTGATTTATGAATATTGAAACAGCCTTGCAGCCAAAGAATAAATCCCATTTAATCATGGTGAATGATTTTTTTTATTGTACTGCTGGATCCAATTTGCTGGTGTTTTGTTGAGAATTATTGCTTTCATGTTCATCAGGGATATTGGTCTGTAATTCTCTATTTTAGTGTAATCTTCTCTGGTTTTAGAATCAGGGTGATACTGCCTTGTGAATGAATTTGGAAGTTTTATTTCCAGTCTTATTTTTTGGAACAGTTTGAGAAGAAAATATATTAACTCTCCTTTAAATGGTTGTTATAATTCCCCTGAAAGTCATCTGGCCCTGGACTTTTGTTTATTGGGAGATTTTAAAATTAATTTTTCAACTTATTTGCTGGTTATAAGTCTGTTCATATTTTCTATTTCTTCCAGTTTCAGTTTTGGTGGTTAATATATTTCTAAAAATGTATCTATTTCTTCCAGATTGTCCAATTTGTTGACATATAATTTTTCATAATATTCTATTTATTTGTATTTCTGTGTTATTGATTGACATTTCTCCTTTATCATTTGTAATTTTAGTTATTTTGGGTCCCTTCTCTTTTATCTTTGGTAAGTCTTGCTAGAGGTTTATAAATTTTATTAATTTTTTTCAAAGAACCAACTCTTCATTTCATTGATCTAGTCTGCTCTTTTTGGTTTTTGTTTTGTTTTTGCTTTTTTGTTTTTCTTTATAACATTTATTTCTGCTCCAATCTTTATTATTTCTCTTTTTCTGCTTGCTTCAGGCTTCATTTTTGGTTCTTATTTTAGCTCTCTTAGGAGTAAGGTTAAATTTGAGATTTTTCTTGTTTCATGAGGAAGGCCTGTATTGCTATATACTTCTCTTACTACTGTTTTTGCTTTTGCTTTGGACCAGTATGTTTTCGGTTTCATTTGTTTCCATGCTTTTTGTTATTGTTTCTTTGATTTTCTGGATGATTCATTCATTCTTTATATTTATATTTATATTATTTTATATATTTTATATATATATTTTATATATTTTATATATATTTATATATATTATATTATATTTATATTATTCTTTAACCTCCATGTATTTGTGGTCCTTTCAAATGTCTTCTTGTGATTGACTTCAAGTTTCATCGTATTGTGTCCGAAAAATATGGATGATATGGTTGCAATCTTTTTGTACCAGTTAAGACCTGATTTGTGACCCAGTATTTGATCTATTGCGGAGAATGTCCCATGCACACTTGCAAAAATGTGCATTCTACTGCTTTAGGATGAAATGTTCTGAATTTATCTGTTAACTCCAACTGCTCCAGTGTGTCTTTCAAAGCCATTGTTTCCCTGTTGATTTTCTGCTTAATCTGTTTATTGATGCAAGTGGGATGTTAAAGTCTTATACTATTTTGTATTATTATCTATTAGTTACATTATGTTTGTTATTTGTTTTCTATATGTGACTGCTCCCAAGTTGAGAGCATAAGTATTGACAATTGTTAGATATTCTTGTTGAATTGTCCCTTTTATTATTCTATTGTATACTTCTTCATCTCTTGTTTCAGTGTTTGGTTTAAAATCTAGTTTGCCTGATATAAGTATTGCTACTATGGCTTTCTTTTGACATTCATTTGCATGATAAACGGTACTCCATCATCCTTCACTTTCAATCTGCAGGTAACTTTAGGTTTATTTATTTATTTTTTTTATTAACTTTTATTGGTGTTCAATTTACCAACATACAGAAAAACACCCAGTGCTCATCCCGTCAAGTGTCCACCTCAGTGCCCGTCACCCATTCCCCTCCAACACCCGCCCTCCTCCCCTTCCACCACCCCTAGTTCATTTCCCAGAGTTAGGAGTCTTTATGTTCTGTCTCCCTTCCTGATATTTCCCAACATTTCTTCTCCCTTCCTTTATATTCCCTTTCACTATTATTCATATTCCCCAAATGAATGAGAACATACACTGTTTGTCCTTCTCCGATTGACTTATTTCACTCAGCATAATACCCTCCAGTTCCATCCACGTAGAAGCAAATGGTGGGTATTTGTCGTTTCTAATTGCTGAGTAATATTCCATTGTATACATAAACCACATCTTCTTTATCCATTCATCTTTCGATGGACACCGAGGCTCCTTCCACAGTCTGGCTATTGTGGCCATTGCTGATAGAAACATCGGGGTGCAGGTGTCCCGACGTTTCATTGCATCTGAATCTTTGGGGTAAATCCCCAACAGTGCAATTGCTGGGTCGTAGGGCAGGTCTATTTTTAACTCTTTGAGGAACCTCCACACAGTTTTCCAGAGTGGCTGCACCAGTTCACATTCCCACCAACAGTGTAAGAGGGTTCCCTTTTCTCCGCATCCTCTCCAACATTTGTGGTTTCCTGCCTTGTTAATTTTCCCCATTCTCACTGGTGTGAGGTGGTATCTCATTGTGGTTTTGATTTGTATTTCCCTGATGGCAAGTGATGCAGAGCATTTTCTCATGTGCTTGTTGGCCATGTCCATGTCTTCCTCTGTGAGATTTCTCTTCATGTCTTTTGCCCATTTCATGATTGGATTGTTTGTTTCTTTGGTGTTGAGTTTAATAAGTTCTTTATAGATTTTGGAAACTAGCCCTTTATCTGATATGTCATTTGCAAATATCTTCTCCCATTCTGTAGGTTGTCTTTTAGTTTTGTTGACATGGATTGGCAGAATTAATATTGTAAAAATGTCAATGTTACCCAGGGCAGTTTATACGTTTAATGCAATCCCTATCAAAATACCATGGACTTTCTTCAGAGAGTTAGAACAAATTATTTTAAGATTTGTGTGGAATCAGAAAAGACCCCGAATAGCCAGGGGAATTTTAAAAAAGAAAACCATAGCTGGGGGCATCACAATGCCAGATTTCAGGTTGTACTACAAAGCTGTGGTCATCAAGACAGTGTGGTACTGGCACAAAAACAGACACATAGATCAATGGAACAGAATAGAGAACCCAGAAGTGGACCCTGAAATGTACGGTCATCTAATATTCGATAAAGGAGGAAAGACTATCCACTGGAAAAAGGACAGTCTCTTCAATAAATGGTGCTGGGAAAATTGGACATCCACATGCAGAAGAATGAAACTGGACCACTCTCTTTCACCATACACAAAGATAAACTCAAAATGGATGAGAGATCTAAATGTGAGACAAGATTCCATCAAAATCCTAGAGGAGAACACAGGCAACACCCTTTTTGAACTTGGCCACAGTAACTTCTTGCAAGATACATCCACAAAGGCAAAAGAAACAAAAGCAAAAATGAACTATTGGGACTTCATCAAGATAAGAAGCTTTTGCACAGCAAAGGATAAAGTCAACAAAACTAACTTTAGGTTTAAAATGAGTCTCTTGTGGGTAGCATATAGATGTGTCTTGCTTTGTTATCCATTCTGACACGTTATGCCTTTTGATTGGCATATTTAGTCCATTTATTTTTAAAGTTAATTACTGATAGATATGCATTCAGTACCATTTTATTACTTCTTTTATTGTTGTTTCTAGATGTTTTCTCTGTTCCCTCCCAGTCTTTGCCACTTTTGGTCTTTTTTTCCCATTCAAGGAGTCCCCTTCAATATTTCTTGCAGGTCTGATTTAGGGATCCTGAACTCTTTTCATATTTGCTTGTCTGGGAAACTCTATCTCTCCTTTTCTCCTGGATGAGAGCCTTGCTGGATAGAGTATTCTTTTTTTTTTTTTTTTATTTATGATAGTCACAGAGAGAGAGAGAGGCAGAGACACAGGCAGAGGGAGAAGCAGGCTCCATGCACCGGGAGCCCGACGTGGGACTCGATCCCGGGTCTCCAGGATCGCGCCCTGGGCCAAAGGCAGGCGCCAAACCGCTGCGCCACCCAGGGATCCCTGGATAGAGTATTCTTGACTGCGAACTTATCCCATTTAGAAAATTGAATATATCATGTCACTTTCTTCTGGATTCCCACGTTTCTGTGGATAGATCTGCAACTAACCTTAAGAGTTTTCTCTTGTAAGTTAGGGATTTCTTTTGTCTTTCTGCTTTTAGGATTTTTTCTGTATCACTCTATTTTGCAAATTCAATTATAATATGTTTTGGTGTTGGCCCTCTTTTGTTGATTTTGATGGTAATTCACTGTGCTTCCTGGATTTGAATGTCTATTTCATTCCCCAGATTAGAGAAGTTTTCTTTTTCTTTTTTTTTTAGAGAAATTTTCATCTATTATTCCTTCAAATAATTCTTATACCCTCTTTTCTCTCCCTCCTTCTTCTTTTTACATTTGATGGAGTCACTGAGTTCCCTAAGTCTATTCTCATGTTTCATAATTATTATCTTTCTCTTTTTTTCAGCTTTATTATTTTCTATTATTCTATCTTCTATATCACTTAATCATTCTTCTGCTTCTTCCATCCTTGGTCAATACAAGGATACATGGATCTGATCAGATTCAAATTTCAGTTTTGGAGTTTTTAATTTCTGATTGATTCATTTTTAATTCTTTTATCTCTGCAGTAATGATCTCCAAAATGTATTTTATGATTTTCCTGAAGCCCAGTGAATATCCTTATTATTATTTCTTTAAATTCTCCATCAGGCATATTACTTAAATCTGTTTTAGTTAGATCTCTGGTCATGGCTTTTTTGTTCTTCCTTTTGGGATGAGTTCTTCCATCTTAGCATTTTGTCTAAATCTCTGTCTTTTTCTGTGTTAGAACATTTCATTATGTTTCTTGGTCTTGCAAGTAATAGCTGTATGAGGAAGAGGTCATATAGCCTCCAGGGTCTGGTTCTTTAGGGATTATCTCTGGTATGCACTATGTGCACTTTCTTGCTGTGTTTTGACTCCCTTATCCCTTTAGGCCAGTGATCTGCAAAGGCTCTCCTTACCTGCAGTAGGCAGTGTTTGGACCTTGGCCAGAGTGTGATGGGTTTTATCTGGGTGTGCTCTGTTCTGCTTATTAAATGAGACCTGGTGCTACTTCCACTAAAACTGAAGCCTTGGAGAACTTTGGTCAGTAGACATGGTGTGTGAGGGGTTTCTACTGGTCCTTGCCTGAGAAATGCAGTACCAGCAAAGCGCAGGGGGCCGGGACTAGTTGTCAGCAGGTTAAACAGCCAATGTTGGTGTTGTGCTGTTTACTGAAGTTGGTTTATCCTGAGGGCAGAGTGAAGAGGAGGGAAATGGGCAACAGCTAGCTCCATTGTCCCCGGAGATGGATCTCTGTGTTTGCTGTTCTCAGGAAAGCACTCCTATAAGTGCGAATAATGTCTTCTCTTGCATCTCAAGCATTTTTCAGAACACCATTTTCACACTGTTTGTCTCCAGGTGCTTACCTGCTTGGAGCAGCTCAGTGCACTATGGGCTGTATCCCAGCCAAGCCTGCCGACTTTTAAAACTCCAAACTTTAGGGACATGCTGTGATATGGTCCTGTGCTGGTCGTCTGAGAGAGGGTCTCACCTCACTGGGACTGATGCAAGTTTGACTGAGAAGGGTAGTCACATCAGAATGCAGAAGCATGAGATTTGGAGCAAAGCAAGCTAAACAGCCAGTATCCAGGTTAACTGCCCTCAGCAGGTGTGTCTGCCTATGCTGAGGGGCAGAGGAGGGAAATGGTGCCCCCAGGTCTTTTGTCCCAGGAGAGACATCTCTGTGAATGCTACCTCTCATAAATGCATTCCTAAAAGAGTTAACGGTCTCTCACCCATGTGCCTTAAGTGATCCTCAGATTGTACCTTTTGCCCTGGGTTTTTTTTTTTCCTGCCTTCTTTCCAGGAGTAGGGTAGCACCCTCAAGGCCTATCATAGCCAAGCCCACCAATATTTAAAACTGCAGTCTTTGAGCTCCATTGGCTCCCAAAACACAAAAATCAGCCCCTCTCATTTTTACCAGCCAGTGGGTTTGGGGAAGTACTCTCCTTGTGCATACCCCTTTGTGCTACACTATCACCTCTCTGTGACCAAGGCTTCCTCTCTTCCACAGCATCAGGGATCCATTTCTCCCCCAAAACCATATCTCTGCCTTTCATACCTTCCTAAATATGATGCCTTTTCTCCTTCTAGTTAGGCAGTTTGTTCTGTCAGTACTCAGGTCAAATTCTTGAGTATTCAGAAAGAATTTTATGCCACCATCTTAGCTCTTCATCCTCAGTTTTATATATATATATATTATATATATAATATATATATAACTTTATGTATATATACACATATATTTATATATATTTATGTATATATTTTATGTATATATATTTATGTATATATATTTATGTATATATAATACATACATATATATTTCTATAAGTTTTGAATGTGCATTGTTCTTTTTCTAGCTCTGTTAGGTATAAGGTTAGGTTGCTTCTTTGAAAATTTTCTTGCTTCTTGAGGTAAGTCTCTATTGCTATAAACCTTTTTAGAACAGCTTTTACTGCATCCCAAAGATTTTAGACCATTGTGTTTTTATTTTCATTTTTCTCCACGTATTTTTTAATTTCATCTTTGATTTCTTGGCTGACCCATTCGTTGTGGAATAGTATGTTATTTGACCTCCATATATTTGTGTTCTTTTTAAAATTTGTGTGTGTGTGTGTGTGTGTGTGTGTATGGTTGATTTCTAGCTTCACACTGTTGTAGCTGGAAAAGATGCTTGATATGACATCAATATTTTTTAATTTATTGAGACTTGTTTTGTGACCTAATATGTTATATTTTCTAGACAATGTTCTATATGCTCTTATAAAGTCAGTGTATTCTGCTGTTTTAGGAAGGAAGGTTCTGAATGTATCTGTTACATCTACCTGATACAGTATGTCATTCAAAGCCACTGTTTCTTTATTGATTTTCTGTTTGGTTATTCTATCCATTGATGTAAGTGGAATGTTTAGGCCTCCTACTTTTATTGTATTACTATTAATTATTTCCTTATATTTGTCAATAGCTGCTTTATGTATTTAAGTGTTCCCATATTGAGTGCATAAATATTTATAATTGTGATATATTCCTGTTGGTTTGTTCCCTTTATGATTGTATAGAACCCTTATTTGTCTCTTGTTACAAACTTTGTTTTAAGGTTTATTTTGCCTGATTTGTATATTGCTATCTAGGCATTCTTTTCAATTCCATTTGCATGATAAATGATTTTCCATCCCTTCACTTTCAGTCTGCATGTCTTTAGGTCTGCATTGAGTCTCATATAGGTAGTATATAGATGAGACTTGCTTTTTTATTGATTTAGTCATTCTATTTCTTCTGTTTGTAGTATTAATTCATTTGCATTCAAAGTAATTATTGATAGATATGTACTTGTTGCCATTTTGCTTCTCATTTTACAATAGTTTTTGTGGTTCTCTTATTCTTTTGTCATTTGATGTCTTTCTTTAGCAATATACTCTGATTCCTTTCTCCTTATTTTTTGAATATCTATTACCGGGTTTTTTCTTTTTTTGCCATTACCCTTAGGTTTACATATAACAATTTATGCATATAGCAGTCTGTATTGTTGGTTGCTTAAGTTTGAACCCATTATAAAAGCAGTAAATGTTTACTGCCTTTTCCAACACATTTTAGCTATACGTTGCTATACTTCACATCTTATTTGGTGAATCCCTTGATTGATTTTTATAGGTGTACTTATTTTTACTGCTTTTTACCTTTCTACTTTTCTTACTTCTCCTTATGGCCTTTCTTTGATATTCAAAGAATTCCCTTTAATCTTTCTTCTAAGGTTGGTTTAATGAGTATAAATTAATTTTGTCTGGGAAACCCTTTATCTCTCTTTTATTCTGAATGATAGCCTTGCTGGATAGAATATTCTTGGTTGCAGGTTTTTTCCTCACAACCCTTTGAACGTATCATGCAATGCTCTTCTAGCCTCCAAAATTTCTTTTGAAAAAGCAGCTAATAGCCTTATGGGGTTTCCTTTATATGTAAATATTTAATTTTCTCTTGCTGCTTTTGAAATTCTCTATCATGGGATGCCTGGGTGGCTCAGCGGTTACACATCTGCCTTTGGCTCAGGACGTGATCTTAGGGATCTGGGATTGATTCCCACATTAGGCTCCCCATGGGGAGCCTGCTTCTCCCTCTGCCTGTGTCTCTGCATCTCTCTGTATGTCTCTCGTGAATAAATAAATAAAATCATTAAAAAAATAAAAATCTCTAGCACTATTTTTGTCATTTCAATTGCTATGTATCTTGGTGTGGATCTGTTTGGGTTGATTTTCTGGGGAGCTCTCAGCCTCCTGGGTATGGATTTTTGTTTCCTTTCCCAGATAAGAGAAGTTTTCAGTTATTATTTTTTAAAATAAATTTTATGCCCCCTTTTCTCTCTCTTCTCCTGCTGGGATCTCTATTATGTGATTGCTATTAAATTGGGTAATGTTACTGAGTTCCCTTAAACTATTCTCTTTTTTTAATTATTATTCCTTTTTCCTTCTTCTGTTCAGCTTGATTGTTTTCCATTACTCTGTCTTCCCAGTCACTGATCCATTATTCTTCCTCCTGCAGTCCACTATGTATTCTCTCTAGTGTGTTTTGAATTTCAATTATTGAATTCTTCATCACTGACTGGTTCTTTTTTATTCCTATCTCATTATTAAGGGTCTCAATGAGATCCTCCACTCTTTTCTCAAGTGCAGAGAGTATATTTATTACCATTACTTTAAATTCACTAACAGGCATGGTGCTTATCTCAATTTCACTTAGATGTTTTTCTGTGATTCTTGTCCTATTCTTTCATTTGAGACAATATTCCTTTGCTTCCTCATTCTAACTCTCTGTGTCTGTTTCTTTGTATTGGGAAAGTCAGCTACATCTCCTGCTCTTGAAAGTAGTGGCCTAATAAAGAAGAGGTCCTATAGTGTCCTGTAATGCAATATCATCTATTCACCAGAACCTTGTGCTTTGGAAGTGTCTCCTATATGTGTTGTTTGTGTGCCTTACTGTTGGCTCAACCAGGTTTGCTTTCAGTCCAGTCATCTGCAATGGCTCTCTTTGCCTGTTGTGGGCAGGATTTGATCCCTGTGATGTTAATGGGCAATCTAGGGCTACCTTGGAATTGAGTTAGGTCTGACCAGGCATTTTCCATAGTTATAGGAAATTGCAGCATGATCTCTTTGTGTTTTCTCCTGAGAGGCTTTTTTTCATGGGTAGGCCTGAAGTTCAATCATATGTCTGCCTTCAGGCCAATACTGGAGTCACAGTGGAGCTGATATATGTGGTTATCTTCCACTCGCCACAGCACAGGAGTAAGTTTGGAGTGGTTCTGGCAACTCTCAGGCTATTTCACAAGCCATGCTTGTGATACAACTTTGGATGGACTCCTGTAGAGGACATGTTGGATGGATGGGTCTGCAGGAGAACGTGGGGAAAGGCTCATGGTGTTATCAAGGTGCCCACTTCCATTGCTCTGTCATGGGATTGGACCTGAAGCTGCTTTGTAGAACACCTGCCAAGGCCAGGTTGGAGGTGACAGGTCCACAGGAGAGTGCAAAGGTGGGCATACTATTAGTAAAATAGGTAGAGAATGTTTGCACTAGTTCCCATCCTTGTTTATTCCTAAGCTGTGGGGTGGGGAGGAAAATGGCACCCACTAGCTCATTTGTTCTTGGAAGTCTTTTAAAAATCCCTGCCCCTCAACATATGTTCTGTGACTAGTAAATAAATCTTCCCATATACTCCAAGTATTTTTCAAACTGCTGCTTCTATGCAGTTTTCTCAGCAGAGTTGTTTGTTATATTATCCTTATCCTTTTAAGGGCAGTGAGTCAGTTTCTTATTGCTCTCTGCCTCTCCTGAAATAGAGCTGCTGATTTCTAAAGATCCACATGTTTAACCCCACTGATTGTAGGAACCCATGAAGTTAAACTCCATTGGTTTGCAAAGCCAAATGTTATGGGGATACATCTTCCCATTGTGGGTCATCTATACCTGGAGTTCCTGGGGTGGGATCCTTTCCCCTATCCATGATTGTAATGTCCCTCCTCCAGTGGAGAGTCTTACAGGTCAGTTTGGTTCCTGACTTCATCACTGACTTTCCTATCACTTTCAATGTGGTTTAATCTCTATGATTAGTTGTGGGGAGTCTGTTCTGTCAGTCCTTGGGTAGTTTGCTAGGTTATTTACACTGATGTGGGTTTTATCTATGTCTATCCATAGGATGAGGTGAACTTAGGATCCTCCAACTCTGCAATCTTACCTGAAAGAGCTATCCTTGCATATTATTTTTGAAGATTCATTTTAAGAGATGTAAAAATCTTTATTTAGGGATCCCTGGGTGGCGCAGCGGTTTGGCGCCTGCCTTTGGCCCAGGGCGCGATCCTGGAGACCCGGGATCAAATCCCACGTCGGGCTCCCGGTGCATGGAGCCTGCTTCTCCCTCTGCCTATGTCTCTGCCTCTCTCTCTCTCTCTCTGTGACTATCATGAATAAATAAAAATTTAAAAAAAAAAACTTTATTTATAAATATTATTCATAAACAATTTCCCTACTCAACAAACTAAATGCAATTCGGCATGACAATATTGTTTACTCTACTTTTCCTCTATTTTATTGTGTAACGTGATTTAATAATGATTATTTATAATAATGACTCATCAGAGTAAGTTCTTAATGTCAAGTCGCAGAAGTAAAGAATTTCTTGATAATGTTAAAAAAAACTAGTTTAAAGGTGAAAATTACATGAACTTAGAACCTATTTTTGATCTATATGGCCAATTATTTGAATATTTTAATAAATTAGATTATCATGTTGTCATAATATAGAATTAGAGAATTTTAATGATCTACAATAAAAGATCTATTAACCAAAATTGTTCATATATTAGAGTATTCTGGATATTATGTTTTTCTTAGGAAAAGAATCTTAAGTTCAAAACATTTTGTTAAAGATCAATTCTAATGTTGTTGCATTCATATTATCATATAGGCAACATATTTTGATATTTTTTGATCATTGGAAGTCTTACAGTTTCCTTGTCTCAATATTCTAAATGCCTGCACTTATCAGAAGGTCTGTAGGTTAAGTAAGAGGCTGAGCTGAATGTATGGAGATCCCCAGACCTCTCTTGACCACTTTTTGTCTACTTTGAAAAAATATTTGCATCTAATTTATGAATTTATTATGAAGTTTAATTAAGAAAGACATATACAATATATAAAATTTATTCGAATATAAGGTAAATGTTCAGCCAATAACAATCACTAAATACTTAAGTGTGCCACAGACTATGCTAGTTTTTATTTGTGTATTAAGTATGAGTAATTATGTGTCGATTATGCATATTACATAATCTATATAATAAAACACAGCCAGAATGACAATTAAAATAAGGTATTGAAGTTCATTTGACCATGGTTAATTAGGTTTTACTGCACATTTAGATGTTAATAATGTTAATTCTATGTCTTTAGATCTTGAGGAAGCTTAAAGTCTTTTCTGGTAAGGTGTATCATCACAACTTGTGACTTTCTTAGACTTTGTCTTTGTGTTTTTTAAATTCTTGCAAATTACAAATACATAAGAACACATGCACACATAATTATGAGTAATTTCAATTACTGCCTAATATGAGATACTGTGTCACAGATATGACCTGTGTTTCTACAATAATATATATTTATCAGATCATTCTATTTCTAATCTATAAATGGACTTTATTAAGTAACGATATATAATTATTATATCTTCTGAGATCAGCTACTTTTCCTTTGACAATGAAAAGGGAGAGGCCATGAGGATAGTAACCAATCAATTGATAAATGATTAAGTGTAGCCTGAGTCCATTTGCCTCAGTTTCCTTAATTATGTCTACTTATTTGGTAGAGCATAAAGCATTAGTAAATTACTTTTTTTCATTAAAATATGAGGGTTTGGATATTTTATGTAGAGGCCTGTAGTAGAGAGTAAAATAATCAGATTCTTTTCATCCATATCACCAGTGTCCTCTTGTATGATGACACTTTGAAGCTCCTCTCATCAAGAGGTTGAGTCCATCTTGAATCCCTCAGATACAAGATCTGGGTTTTGTCATATGACTTAATTTGGTTAAATGGTACTAGCAGATATGACACAAACCAAGGTTTGAAAACTGCTGGGGCAATGTTGCATGTCCTCTCTTACTGCTCTTAGGAACACTGTAACACATAGCCCAGGTTCCTCCTTCACACCTGGTGACAGGCAGCCATATGATAGACATATGAATGAGAATATTAACCTACAACTACATAATCATGAGTAAACAAATGTGTTCCTCCTTTAAACTACTAAGTGTTAGGTTGTTTGTCCAAACAAAAGTGAATTAATATGCTTATGTCAATACTTATTAAATTTTCAAGGGGCTACCTGAGGAGCTCATTAAAATGCAGATTCTAAAAAAAAATAAAATAAAAAAAATAAAATGCAGATTCTGATTCAGCAGATCTGGACTGGGGCCCAAGGTTCTGTATATTTAATGAATCCCAGAAGATGACGATAATATTGCTCCACTGAATACATTTTCATTAACAAGGTTCTCTCTGATAGAAGGTATAAAATAGTTAATAGAACATGAGTTACTCTTGCCAATGATTTCATGGCTGTTCCAATAAAATAAACCTATTTTAAATATAAATAAATATATATTATTTCCCCACCTAATATAACAAATAATAACACATGCCATGTAAAAGTTCACACAATACACACAGACACACACACACACATACACAAACACATGCATTCCCTATTTCACTACCTGAATTCAGTAAACATACAGAAAACCTTCAGAGTAGAAGCTAGAAAATCATAGTACCATACAAATGAAATGGTAAGTAATAATTAACTAACAGGAGAAATATTTCATAAGTAAATTTATTTTGTAATAAATTTTTAAAGTTTTCTTTAAATATCTGAAATGTAATAATTAGAGGTCTTGCTCATTGAACTTATAAAGTATTGTTTGGTTTGGGGGTATATACAGTCACAATTCTATTTATTCATTTATCACAAATTAATATATTGCTGTGTTTATTAAGTCTTAAATAAATTTCTCCTGAAAAGTCTCAGAAAAAACATAGTATTGACAAAAATTCAGCCATTTTCATACTATAAGCATCATGGATGCTTAAGATGATTCACAATTGTGATATCCAATAATTTTCTTTTTTTTAAGTTTTATTTATTTATTCATGAGAGACACAGAGAGAGACACAGAGACATAGAGAGAGAAGCAGGCTTCTCACAGGGAGCCCAATGCAGGACTCAATCCCTGGACCAGGATCATGCCCTGCACCAAAGGCAGATGCTCAACCACTGAGCCACCCAGGCACCACAGATCCATGAATTTTCTAAAGAGGAACTTGCTTAACTACAATAAATAATGTGTGATGTTTAGAAATTAATGCTGGTGGTATTCATTAAGGAATTTTTTTCAAGGATGCCTGGGTATCTCATTTGGTTAAGTGTCTGACTCTTGATTTTGGCTCAGGTCATAATCTCAGGGTCATGAGATGGAGCTCTGAGTCAGGCTCCGCCCTGGGGTTGGAGCCTGCTGAAGATTCTCTCTCTCTTCCTCTCTCTCTGTCCTTTCCCGTACTCATGCGTGCTCTCTCTCTAAAAAAAATATTTTTTTTTCAAATTTAACAAATAAGAAGATAGTTATTAAGTTGAATATTTTATTCATTTTGGCTTTATTTTTTAAAAAATCTATTTATTTATTCATGAGAGACACAGAACAAGGCAGAGACATAGGCAGAGGGAGAAGCAGGTTCCCCACAAGGACCCCCATGCGGGACTCAATCCCAGAACTCCAGGATCATGCCCTGACCCAAAGGCAGATGTTCAACAGCTGAGCCACTCAGGTGTCCCTCGTTTTGCTTTGGACTCACAAATATTTACTAAGAACGATTTAAGATAGCTTAAAAGAATATAATAATTTACTTATCTACAATTAGACACACATTTTGTTTATGTAGAGATTTCATCTCTACATCCCTACCCCACAACCACTACACATATATACACACACAATCACATTCACATAATAATAGAGAGATTTTAGAGATGACTGCAAAATTTCTTAAAAGCTTTATTGAGATATGACTCACATCCTATATTATATATCCGTTAAAATTGTATAACTCAGTTCTTTCATATATTACATTATTAATATTTTATTTATGAAATAATATATGTAACAAATGCAAATTTCACCATTTTAACTATTTTAAGTATAGAGTTAAATATCACTAATTACATTCACAATTTTGTGCTACCATCGCTACTAGGTATTTCAAAAGATGATTATCCCCTAAACAGAAACTATGTAACAATTAAGCAATAATTGCTTCACCCTGCCCCTAGTACTCAGGAACTTCTAATCCACTTTCTATCTGAATGAATAATGTTTATTTTAGATATTCCATATAAGTGGATTAGTAAAATGCTTGTTCTTTTTTGTCTGGCTAATTCACATTAACATAATGTCCCAAAATTTATTGATGTTGTGACATATGTCAGAAAATCATTCTTTTAATGGCTAAATAACATTCCATTGTATGTATGCAACACATATTTTAACCCCTACATCTATTGGTGGGCACAAGTTATTTCCAACTTTTGGCTATTATGAATAATATTCCAATGAACATTGATGTACACATATCTCTTTGATACACTGATTTCATTTTTGAATATATACTTAGGAGTATTCCAGAGTCTTATAGTCATTTTATGAATAGCTGTTTGGGGAACAAACTGTTTTCTACAGCTGCTGTACCATTTTATAGTCCTACTAACAGTATATAAGGATTGAAAATTTTTCCACATTCTCACCAACACTCATGTGTGTGTGTGTGTGTGTGTGTGTGTGTGTGTGTGTTGAAAACATATAGCATGAAATCTACCCCATTTACAGATTTTTAAGTGTATGGTACAATATTACTAACTATGGATGCATTGGTTTACCACATCTCTCTGAAACTTTTTCATCTTGGATGACTGAAACTCCACATCCATTGAACAGAAAACTCCATATGTACTCCATCCCAACCCCGGACGACCACCTTTCTACTTTCTGCTTCTATGAGTTTGAAAAATTTACATACCTCATTTAATTGCAACTGTGAAGTATTTGTCCTTATGTGACTGTCTTATTTCACTTAACATAATGTCCTGAAGGTTCATATATATTGCAGTATATAATAGAATTTCCTTCTTTTTAAAATCCCAAATAGTATGAGTTGGATAGATAGATAGATAGATAGATAGATAGATAGATAGATAGATATAGATAGATAGATATAGATAGATAGATAGATAGATATAGATTAGATAGATGGATAGAGAGATAGATCATGCATTGATCAACATTTAGGTTGTTTGCATATGTTGACTACTGAGAATAATGCTAAATAAACATGGGAGTGCAAATATCTCCTTGAATTCTTGTTTTCAATTATTTCATTAAATACCCAAAAGTGCGATTTCTAGATCATATGGTAGCTGCAGTTTTCATTTTTTAGGAACCTGCATACTATTTCCCTAAGAGTGATGCCATGTTATATTCTTACCACCAATGCAGTGCACAAGGGTTCTAATTTCTCCACATCTCTCTTTTTTTAAGATTGTATTTATTCATGAGAGACACAAAGAGGGAGAGAGAGGCGGAGACACAGGCAGAGGTAGAAGCAGGCTCCATGCAGGGAGCCCAACGTGGAACTTGATCCTGGAACTTCAGGATCATGCCCTGGGCCAAAGGCAGGCGCTAAACCTCTGAGCCACCCAGGGATCCCAAATTTCTCCACATCTCTTAATCTTATTGAGAATTCCTTATACACAGTGGATTTTACTTCCTTGCTGATTTCAAGATTCTGTCTTTGGCTTTAACAGTTTGATTATAATATGTCTTGGTGTGTATCTCTTTGGGCTTTGCCTACTTTAGTTTATTTTGCATCTTGGATTGACAGATTCATGTATTTCATAAAATTGAGCTTTTATCTATTATTATCCAAATATTCATTCTTCATCTTTCTGTATTTTTTTCTCCTTCTGGGATTCCCATGATGTGTATGTTGGTCATCCGCTTAACATTTATGTTGGTACATTGTAGTTTCTGTTAACTGTTCTTCATTCACTTTGTTTTATTTCATTCATTATACTTTTTCTACTTACTTCTCTTCATTCTTTACTCTTTCTCCTCAAACTCAATAATTCCAACTGACATGTCTTCTATTTTGCTGATTTTCCTTCTGCCTGTTCAAATATGCTGCAGAATCCCTGTATTGAATTAATATCACTTATTGTAATTCTCATCTCCAGAATTTATGTTTGATCTTTTTTATTTTTATTTATTTTATTTTTTAAAGATTATTTATTTATTCATACAGACACACACACACACACACACACACACACAGAGAGAGAGAGAGAGAGAGAGAGAGAGAGAGAGAGGCAGAGACACAGGCAGAAGGAGAAGCAGGCACCACGCAGAGAGCCTGACGTGGGACTCGATCCAGGGTCTCCAGGATCACGCCCTAGGCTGCAGGCGGCGCTAAACCACTGTGCAACTGGGGCTGCCCTGATCCTTTTAAAAAATTATTTATTTATTTATTCACGAGAGACACACATACACACAGAGCAGAGACACGGGCAGAGGGAGAAGCAGGCTCCATGCAGGGACCCCAATTTGGGGCTAGATCCCAGGACTCCAGGATCATGCCCCGGGGCAAAGGCAGATGCTAAACCACTGAGCCACCCAGGGATCTCATGTTTGATCCTTTTTAATGAATTCTCTTTACTGATATTTTTATTTTGATAATACACCAATTTGCTTAGTTTTTTGGCCATAATTTCATTTAGATCATTGGTCATATTTAAGATAATTGTATTCAATTTTTTTTCTAGTAAGTCTGATATCTAAGCCTCCTCAGGGATGAATTTTGTCAGTTTATTCGGTTCCTTTGAATAAGTGGTACTTTCCTATTTTTTATATGCCTCATTTTGTGGTAAAAAATTAGACATCTAAACATTTTAATGTTCTAACTCTGAAATTCACATTTTTCTCTCTTCTCCAGGATTTATTCTGTTGCTGTTGTTGTTGCATGTTGTAGTAATCTATTTGTTTAGGTACTTTTCCAAACTCTTTTTTCTTTTTTTCTTTTTTGGCAAAGAATGTTCCTTATCATGTGTGATGACTAAAGTCTCTATTCATTTAGGTCTCCTTTAACTAATGGATTGGCAGATATTCCCTTGAATGCTAAGATCTAATAGAAAGAGAAGGAGAGAGAGAGAGAGAGAGAGAGAGAAGATAGAAGAACAACAAACAAAAACTGAAAATAAAAACAAGCACCTCTGAAAATAAAAAAACAAAAACTGAAAATAAAAAAAAAAACACCTCCCAGTGTTTTCATATTAGCTTTTGCTGGAGGATTTATTCAACAGTTATCCAGCCTTACACTAAGTATAGGGATCAGTCAGAGATGAGAGCTTAGGTGTCTATTCTGCTCTTTTTTGAGTATGTAGGTTGCTCTTGGCATGTGTGTGACTTTTGAAATTCTCCCATATCCTTAAGCAGTTTTCATTTTTATAATTTCCCAAAGAATCTCAGGTTCTACTCTGAGCCTTCTGTATTTCTATTTTATGTCTTGACCAGTTATTTTTTGCCTCAGGCATTTTAGCTTGTGAAATGCAGCATCTTTTAAGAAAATGTCTTCACTTTTCCAGTCTGTGCTCCAAATTAGGGAAAGCAGAAATTAACACCTCATATTCACTCTTCAGCAAGCCCTTGGACATGTTAGAATAGTCATACATAGTAATTCACAAGTAAGATCTGCTCTAATCCCTCAGAAACCAGGAACAAGGGTCCCCTACTGGGACACAGGATGACACTGCTTTGAAACTTCCACTGCTTTAAAACTGCCAGAGCACAAGAGTACGGGTTAGGTGGACAGCAAATAAAAATGTCATAAATCTTGCCTGCCATTTTCAAGATACCTTTTTTAAAAAAAATTCTGTGTTTACTTGTCAGCTATAATCCTTTGACTATTTTCCAACATACTAAGAATGTTGGTTTTTACAGTTCCTGCTAGGTGTTTGTTATTTGTTTGCTTACCCTTTCTTCAATTATGTTAATGTCATTTCTCTGCATAATTTTTATTTGGGCTTCAAGTATCCACATTTAGATTAGCCATATCAGGGCGGGGCAAGATGGCAGAGGAGTAGGGTCCCCAAGTCACCTGTCCCCAAAACTTACCTAGATAACTTTCAAATCATCCTGAAAACCTATGAATATGACCTGAGATTTGAAGAGAGAAGCTGGAACACTACAGAGAGAAGAGTTTGTGCTTCTAACAACGTAGGAAGGTGGAAGAAAAAAAAATAATCACGTGGGGGATGGCCCCACAAGGACCCGGGCTAAGGCCGGGCAGTGAAAGCCTCCAGGACAGGAAAGCCCAGTCCCAGAGAAGCAGGAACTATAAAAATCCCTGCGGGATTCTTCACAGACGGAAAGGTGCTTAGCAGGGAAATGGAGCAGAAACACAGGAGGGGAAGTGGAGCTTCCAGTCTCCCGGAGTTTATAGGAGAGGAAGTGCACCCAGGGAAGAGCACACCACAGACTGTGGGCCAGGCTCGGTAAACCGGCTGGAGCCTGCGCCTGGCAGGGCCTCGGGAGAAGCTGGTCAGTCAGGCGGGGGCTCCGGGTGGAGGGGGCTGTGAAATGCTGCAGTCTGGAGCCGTGGCCCCAGGACCGTATTCTAGCGTCCCAGGCCCGGGATGCCAGGGCACCGGGGGACACAGCCCAGGATCCTGCGCTCTCCCCAGGAAAAGCGGAGGTGGGGAGGGCACAAGACAGCGAGGATTCTCCTGCCGCCGGGCGCCCCCAAGCTGTACAGGTCAGCATCCCCCACCCCCAGAAACATCCCCCAACCCCAGAAGCATCCAGGCCAATCTGGACTGAGAGCCTGCCATGGTTACGGCAGGAGATCACTCCAGAGGTGGAGAGGATAAACGGCTCCCAGCTGAGAATCAGCACAGCAGGCCCCTCCCCCAGAAGACCAGCTGGAAGGACAGGGGAAGAGCAAGTTCTTGGACGAGCAGGACTAGAAAGCTTCAGGGGAAGTGGAGAGATTTACAGTATATAGAACCAGAGGATATCACTCCTTTCTTTTCTTCCTTTTCCACTACAACTCGTTTTTAGCCACTCTACACTGAGCAGAATGACTAGAAAGAGAAACTAAACAGAAAAGAAAGAATAGGAAACAGTACTCTCTGCCACAGAGTTACAGAATTTGGATTACATTTCGATGTCAGAAAGCCAATTCAGAAGCACAATTATAAAGCTACTGGTGGCTCTGGAAAAAAGCAAAAGGATTCAAGAGACTTCATGACTGCAGAATTTAGATCAAATCAGGCCTAAATTAAAAATCAACTAAATGAGATGCATTCCAAACTGGAGGTCCTAACGATGAGGATTAATGAGGTAGTGACATAGAAGACAAGTGGATGGCAAGGATGGAAGCTGAGGAAACAAGACAAAAACAATTAAAAGACCACGAGAAAGATTAAGGGAAATAAATGACAGCTTCAGAAGAAAAAAATTGACGTTTAATTGGGATTCCAGATGGCGCCAAAAGACACAGAGGACCAGAAAGCATATTTCAACAAATCATAGCTGAGAACTTCTCCAATTTGGAAAGGTAAACAGGCATTCAGATCTAGGAGATAGAGAGGTCCCCCTGTAAAATCAATAAAAACCGTTCAACACCTCCACATTTAATAGTGAAACTTGCAAAATCCAAAGATAGAGAGAAAATACTTAAAGCAGCAAGAGACAAGAGATCCCTAACTTATATGGGGAGAACTATTAGATTTAGAGGAAAGCTCTCCATAGAGAAGTGACAGGCCAGAAAGGGCTGGCACGATATATTCAGGGTCCTAAATGAGAAGAACATGCAGCCAAGCATACTTTATCCAATAAGGCTCTCATTCAGAATAGAAGGAGAGATAAAGAACTTCCAGGATAGACAGAAACTGAAAGAATATATGATCCCCCAAACCAGATCTGCAAGATATATCAAGGGGGACTCTGTAAAAGAAAGAGGATGCCCTTGGCAGCCCGGGGGGGGGGGGGGCTCAGCGATTTAGCACCACCTCTGGCCCGAGTCCTGATCCTGGAGACCCAGAATGGAGCCCCACGTGAGGCTGCCTGCATGGAGCCTGCTTCTCCCACTGCCTGTGTATCTCTCTCTCTCTCTCTCTCTCTCTCTCTCTCTCTCTCCATGGGTCTCTCACGAATAAATAATTAAAATCTTAAAAAAAAAAAAAGAAGAAAGAGGATGCCCAAGGAAATAATCCACAAAAACAGGTGCCGGAATAGGTATTATAATGACAGTAAATTCATATTTTTCAATAGTAACTCTGAACGTGAATGGGTTTCATGATCCTATCAAAAGATACAGGGTTTCAGACTGGATGAAAAAGCAAGACCCATCTATTTGTTGCCTACAAGAGACTCATTTTAGACCCAAGGACACGACAGCCTGAAAATGAAAGGTTGGAGGACTATTTACCATTCAAATAGTCCTCCAAAGAGACCAGGGGTAGCAATCCTCATATCAGATAAATTAAAGTTTATCCCAAAGACTAGTAAGAAGAAGAGGGACACTATATCAACTTAAAGGATCTATCCAACAAGAGGACCTAACAATCATGGATATTTATGCCCCGAAAGTGGGAGCTGCCAAGTATATCAATCAATTAATAACCAAAGTAAAATCATACTTAGATAATAATACAGTAACACTGGGAGACTTTAGCATGGCACTTTCTGCAGATGACAGATCTAGGCACGACATCTCCAAAGAAACAAGAGCTTTAAATTAAACACTGAACTAGTTGTATTTCATAGATAGTTATAGAACTATACATCCAAATGCAACTGAATACACATGATTCTCAAGACGCATGGAACTTTCTCCAGAATAGACCACATACTGGCTCACAAATCAGGTCTCAACCAATACCAAAAGATAGAGATTGTCCCTGATATTTTCAGACCATAATGCTGTGGAACCTGCACTCAGTCACAAGAAGAAATTCAGAAGAAATTCAAACACGTGGAGGTTAAAGAGCATTCTGCTAAAAGATGAAAGGGTCAACCAGGAAATTAGAGAAGAATTAAAAAGATTCATGGAAACTGATGAGAATGAAGATACAACTGTTCAAAATCTTTGAGATACAGCAAAAGCAGTCCCGAGAGGCAAATGCATCACAATAAAGCATCCCTCAAAAAACTGGAAAAAACTTAAACACACTTGACAACCTTGCTCCTAAAGGAACTGGAGAAAGAAGAGTAAATAAAACCCACAACAAGCAGCAGAAGAGAGTTAATAAAGATTTGAGCAGAACTCAATGAAATAGACACCAGAAGAATTGTAGAAGAGATCAACAAAACCAGAAGGTGGTTCTTTGAAAGAATTAATAAGATAGATAAACCATTAGACAGCCTTTTTAAAAACAAAACAGAAAAGACTCAATGAAATTCCGAATGAAAAAGATCACAACCAATACCCGGAAATACAAACGACTTTAAAAACATATTATGAGCAGCTATCTGCCAATAACTTAAGAAATCTAGAAGAAATGGGACACATTTCTGGAAAACTACAAACTACCAAAACTGGAACTGGAAAAAATAGAAAATGTGAACAGGCCAATAACCAGGGAGGAAATTGAAGCAGTCATCCAAAATCTTCCAAGACACAAAAGTCCAGGGCCAGATGCTTCCCAGGGGAATTCTATCAAATTTTTCAAGAAGAAACCATACCTATTCTACTAAAGCTGTTCTGAAAGATAGAAAGGGATGGAATATTTCCAAACTCATTCTATGAGGCCAGCATCACGTTAATTCCAAAACCAGACAAAGACCCCACCAAAAAGGAGAATTGTAGACCAATATCCCTAATGAACACAGATGCAACAATTCTAAAGAAGATACTAGCCAATAGGATCCAACAGGACATTAAAAAGATTATTCACCATGACCAAGTGGGATTTATCCCCAGGATGCAAGGCTGGTTCAACACGCGTAAAACAATCAACATGATAAATCATATCAACAAAAGAAAAAAATAGGAACCATAAGATCCTCCCAATAGACGCAGAGAAAGCATTTGACAAAATACAGCGTCCTTTCCCTGTCAAAACTCTTCAGAGAGTAAGGATAGAGGGAACATTCCTCAGCATCTTCAAATCCATGTATGAAAAGCCCACAGCAAATATTCTCAATGGGGAAACACTTGGAGCCTTTCGCCTAAGATCAGGAACAAGACAGGGATGTCCACTCTCACCACTGCTATTCAACATAGTACTTGAAATCCTAGCCTCAACAATCAGGCAACAAAGAGAAATAAAAGGCATTCAAATTGCCAAAGAAGTCAAACCCTCCCTCTTTGCAGATGTGACTGGATACACATATAGAAAACACAAAAGACTCCACCCCCAGACTTCTAGAACTCATAACAATTCCGCAGTATGGCTGGATATAAAATCAATGCCCAGAAATCAGTGGCATTTCTTTTTTTTAATATTTTATTTATTTATTTATTCATGAGAGACACGCACACAAAGAGAGAGAGAGAGAGGCAGAGACACAGACTGAGGGAGGAGCTGGCTCCATGGAGGGAGCCTGATGTGGGACTCCATCCCAGGACTCCAGGATCACGCCCTGGACCGAAGGCAGGCACTAAAACACTGAGCTACCCGGGGATTTCTGGGTACACTAGAAATCACTGGCATTTCTGTACACTAACAATGAAACTGAAGAAAAGAAAATTAAGGAGTCAATCCCATTTGCAATTGCACCCAAAAGCATAAGATACATAGGAATAAACCTAACCAAAGAGGTAAAGTATGCATACCCTAAAAACTACAGAACACTTCTGAAAGAAATTGAGGGAGACACAAATAGATGGAAAGATATTCCATGTTCATGCATTGGAAGAATTAATACTGTGAAAATGTCAATGCTACCCAGGGAAATTTACACACTGAATGCAATCCCTATCAAAATACCATGGACTTTCTTCAGAGAGTTGGAACAAATCATCTTAAGATTTGTGTGGAATCGGGATCCCTGGGTGGCGCAGCGGTTTGGCGCCTGCCTTGGGCCCAGGGCACGATCCTGGAGACCCAGGATCGAATCCCACGTCGGGCTCTCGGTGCATGGAGCCTGCTTCTCCCTGTGCCTGTGTCTCTGCCTCTCTCTCTCTCTCTGTATGACTATCATAAATAAATAAATAAATAAATTAATTAATTAATTAAGTAATTAAAAAAAAAAAGATTTGTGTGGAATCAGAAAGGCCAGGGGAATATTAAGAAAGAAAACCAGACCTGGGGGCATCACAATGCCAAATTTCAGGTTGCACTACAAAGTTGTGGTCATCAAGACAGTCTGGTACTAGCACAAAAAAAGACACCGATATCAATGTAACAGAATAGATAATCCAAAAATGGGCCTGACGTCCACTCTATGGTCTACTAATATTTGACAAAGCAGGAAAGACTATCCACTGGGAAAAGGACAGTCTCTTCAATAAATGGTGCTGGGAAAACTGAACAGCCATGTGCAGAAGAATGAAACTAGTACATTCTCTTACACCAGACACAAAGAAAAACTCAAAATGGATGAAAGATCTAAATGGGAGACTAGAGTCCATCAAAATTCTAGAGGAGAACACAGGCAACACCCTTTTCGAACTTTGCCGCAGCAACTTCTTGTAAAATACATTTATGAAGGCAAGGGAAACAAAAGCAAACTTGAATTTTTGGGACTTCATCAAGATAAAAAGCTTCTGCACAGCCAAAGAAACAGTCAACAAAACTAAAAGACAACCCACAGAATGGGAGAAGATATTTGCAAATGACCTATCAGGTGAAGTTCTAGTATCCAAGATCTATAAGGAACTTATGAAACTCAACAGCAAAGAAACAAACAAGCCAATCATGAAGTGGGCAAAAGACATGAACAGAAATGTCACAGAGGAAGACATAGACATGGCCAACATGCACATGAGAAAATGCTCTGCATCACTTGCCATCAGGAAAATACAAATCAGGGGATCCCTGGGTGGCGCAGCGGTTTAGCGCCTGCCTTTGGCCTAGGGCGCGATCCTGGAGACCCGGGATCGAATCCCACATCGGGCTCCCGGTGCATGGAGCCTGCTTCTCCCTCTGCCTGTGTCTCTGCCCCTCTCTCTCTCTCTCTCTGTGACTATCATAAATAAATAAAATTAAAAAAAAAAAGAAAATACAAATCAAAACCACAGCGAGATACCACCTCACACCAGTGAGAATGGGGAAGATTAACAAGGCAGGAAACCACAAATGTTGGAGAGGATGTGGAAAAGGGGAACCCTCTTGCACTGTTGGTGGGAGTGTGAACTGGTGCAGCCACTCTGGAAAATTGTGTGGAGGTTCCTCAAAGAGTGCAAAATAGATCTGCCCTATGACCCAGCAATTGCACTGCTTGGGATTTACCCCAAAGATACAGATCCAGTGAAATTGCAGGTCACCTGCACCCCAATGTTTATAGCCGCAATGTCCACAATAGTCAAACTGTGGATGGAGCCTTGGTGTCCATCAAAAGATATGGATGAAGAATATGTCTATATATACAATGGAATATTACTCAGCCATTAGAAACAACAAATATGCACCATTTGCTTCAACATGGATAGAATTGGAGGATATTATGCTGAGTGAAGTAAGTCAATCGGAAGACAGACATTATATGGTCTCATTCTTTTGGGGAATATAAAAAATAGTGAAAGAGATTAAAGGGGAAAGGTGAGAAAATGAGTGGGAAATAGCAGTGATTGTGACAGAACATGAGAGACTCCTAACTCTGGGAAAGGAATAATGAGTAGTGGAAGGGGAAGTGGTTGGGGGGTTGAGGTGAGTGGGTGATGAGCACTGAGGGGGGCATTTGAGGTGATAAGCACTGGGTGTTATGCTATATGTTGGCATATCGAACTCCAATAAGAAATGTATCCAGAAAAAAAAGATAGATTAGCTGTATCAACCTCAAGCAAAAGTACTTCCCGATCTTTAAAATCCAGATATAAGAAAATTCAAATCACGAAATCAATAAATAGTATTTAGTAAAGATTTATTATGCATGTAAGAACAATTTATAAACGGGTAGCTTTCAAAATCAATAACTGACATGAAGGGGCTTGAAGTTACATGCCTTAAATACAGTTATTACAATGGTTTTCCAGACGGCAGGAGAATGTTTAATAGTGATTGCATCATATCATTTTAGAAATATGACTTTATTTTATTTTATTATTGTCAAAGGCATTTACAGGAAATAACCAAAATTAACTTTTGCTTATGTTTATAAAAGAAGCCAGATTTAGTTTTGCTTACATGACTTAAATGACTTTGTATGCTTGGGGAATTCTCAAGTCCAGTCTCCATTTTGTATTTACTCTTAACAGAAGAAAATAAATATTTCACTTCTGTTTGAGACTGGTGTATATCAGCATTCATTTTTGTGGGCATAATTTTATTTATCTCTTATTTTATCAAACAATTTGCTCAAATTTGAAAATTATAAGTATTTTTGTTTCTCCTTGTTATAATTTCTGATAATTTTTTAAAAATGATCTTATGTATTTTTTCATGAGAAACACAGAGAAAGTCAGAGACATCAGCAGAGGGAGAGGTAGGCTCCCTATAGTGAGCCTGATTCAGAACTCAGTCCCAGGACCCCAGGATCACAACCTGAGCCAAAGGCAGATGGCCAACTACTGAACCACCCAGGTGCCCCTCTGATAATTTTTTTATGATGCATGTTGGGAAATTTATAAAGTACAAACAACTATCTCACCCAGGAGCATTTCTGAAAAAAAAAGCACTTTGCCTAAATTAAGAATAAAAACATTCATTTGACTAATATGTGTCAGACTCTATCCAGCGTGTTTCACAGACTTTATCACACTTAACTTCATAACAACTTTAGAGTTTTAAAAAAATTAGTAGTCAAAGAAATCATGTGATTTTTTTCAAAGTATGTTTATAGCTGTTAAATTGGAAAATCAATTTTAATCAGGTTTTATAACTTTAGTCCTGATTTTCATTTTATAATTCCAGAGCTGACTGTTATTTTCTTAGCTCTTTTCTAAATAGGACCTAATATGAAATCTGAAAATATTATGAAATCATGAATACATGTAGAGAAATGTGAAAATGAGGACATCAATTTAAGGAGAGTTCACCCACTGTTCACTGCCATACATACATAACTTAAACACCATATGTTTTTAACCACACTCTTTTTTGTTGCATTTTTATGGATATTTCTGTCAGTATTTAGAATACTCGAGTTAAAAGAATAATAGAAAAATTGAATGAGTGTAAGGTTTTAAGATTTTATAACTTGGAGGACACATACATACAATTTATTAGTTGCAGACTCTTTAAAAATACAATACTGCTATTTTCTTTTAGTTGTTTTCTGGTTGTTTTATTTTTTAATTTATTGTTTTATTGGAGTCCAATTTGCCAACATCTAGCATAACACCCAGTGCTCATCCAGCCAGGTGCCCCCCTCAGTGCCCATCGCCCAGTCACCTCAACCCCCAGCCCACCTCCCCTATGACTACCTCTTGTTCATTTCCCAGAGTTAGGTGTCTCTCATGCTTTGTCACCCTCATTGATATTTTCACTCATTTTCTCTCCTTTCCCTTTATTCCCTTTCACTAATTTTTATATTCCCCAAATGATTGAGACCATATAATGTTTGTCCTTTTCTGATTGACTTATTTCACTCAGCATAATACACTCCAGGTCCTTCCAAGTTGAAGCAAAAGGTGAGTAGTCGTCATTTCTAATGGCTGAGTAATATTCCATTGTATACATAGAGCACATCTTCTTTATCTTTTAGCTTTGGGGTAAATAATGCTGGGTCATAGGGCAGATCAATTTTTTAACTCTTTGAGGAACTTCCACACAGTTTTCCAGAGTGGCAGCACCAGTTCACATTCCCACCAAGAGTGCAAGAGGGTTCCCTCTTCTCCACATCCTCTCCAACATTTGTGGTTACTGTCTTGTTAATTTTCACCATTCCCACTGGTGTGAGGTGGTATCTTGTGGTTTTGATTTGTATTTCCCTGATGGCAAGTGATGCAGAGCATTTTCTCATGTGCTTGTTGGCCATGTCTATGTCTTCCTCTGTGAGATCTCTGTTCATGTGTTTGGCCCATTTCATGATTGGATTGTTTGATTCTTTGCTGTTGAGTTTCATAAGTTCCTTATAGATCTTGGATACTAGAACTTCACCTGATAGGTCATTTGCAAATATCTTCTCTCATTTTGTGGGTTGTCTTTTAGTTTTGTTGACTGTTTCTTTGGCTGTGCAGAAGCTTTTTATCTTGGTGAGGTCCCAATAATTCATTTTTGCTTTTATTTCTTTTGCCTTCATGGATGTATCTTGCAAGAAGTTACTGTGGCCAATTCAAAAAGGGTGTTGCTTGTGATCTCCTCTAGGATATTGATGGACCCTAGTCTCCCATTTAGATCTTTCATCCATTTTGAGTTTATCTTTGTGTCTGGTGTAAGGGAATGGTCTACTTTCATTCTTCTGCATGTGGATGTACAATTTTCCGAGCACCATTTATTGAAGAGACTGTCTTTTTTTCCAGTGGATTGTCTTTCCTGCTTTGTCGAATATTAGTTGACCATAAAGTTGAGGGTCCACTTCTGGATTCTCTATTCTGTTCCATTGATCTATGTGTCTGTTTTTGTGCCAGTACCACACTGTCTTGATGACCACAACTTTGTAGTACAACCTGAAATCTGGCATTGTGATGCCCCCAGCTATGGTTTTCTTTTTTAATATTCCCCTGCCTATTCATGGTCTTTTCTGACTCCACGCAAATCTTAAGATGATTTGTTACAAGTCTCTGAAGAAAGTCCACAGTATTTTTTTTAAAGATATTTTATTTTTTTTTATTTATGATAGTCACAGAGAGAGAGAGAGGCAGAGACACAGGCAGAGGGAGAAGGCAGGCTCCATGCACCGGGAACCTGATGTGGGACCCGATCCAGGGTCTCCAGGATCGTGCCCCGGGCCAAAGGCCAGCGCCAAACCGCTGCGCCACCCAGGGATCCCAGTCCACAGTATTTTGATAGGGATTGCATTAAACGTGTAAATTTCCCTGGATAACATTGACATTTTCACAGTATTAATTCTTCCAATCTATGAGCATGGAGTATTTTTCCATCTCTTTGTGTCTTCCTCAATTTCTTTCAGAAGTGTTCTGTGGTTTTTAGGGTATAGATCCTTTACCTCTTTGGTTAGGTTCATTCTTATGTATCTTATGCTTTTGGGTGCAATTGGAAATGGGATTGACTCCTTAATTTCCCTTTCTTCAGTCTCATTGTTAGTGTATAGAAATGTCATTGATTTCTGGGCATTGATTTTGTATCCTCCCACACTGCCGAACTGCTGAATGAGTTCTAGCAAACTTGGGGTGGAGTCTTTTGGGTTTTCTATGTACAGTATCATGTCATCTGCAAAGAGGGAGGGTTTGACTTCTTTGCCAATTTAAATGCCTTTTATTTCTTTTGTTGCCTGATTGCTGAGGCTAGTACTTCTAGTACTATGTTGAATAGCAATGGTAAGAGTGGACATCCCTGTCTTGTTCCTGATCTTAGGGTTAATACTCCCAGTATTTCCCCTTTGAGAATGATATTTGCTGTGGGCTTTTCATAGATGGCTTTTAAGATGCTGAGGAATGTTCCCTCTATCTCTACACTCTGAAGAGTTTTGATCAGGAATGGATGCTGTATTTTGTCAAATGGTTTCTCTTCATCTATTGAGAGGATCATGTGGTTCTTGTTTTTTCTCTTGCTGATATGAGGAATCACATTGATTGCTTTATGAATGTTGAACTAGCCTTGCATCCCTGGGATAAATCCCACTTGTTATGGTGAATAATCTTCTTAATGTATTGTTGGATCCTATTGGCTAGTATCTTGTTGAGGATTTTTGCATCCATGTTCATCAGGGATATTGGTCTAGAATTTCCCTTTTTGGTGGGGTCTTTGTTTGATTTTGCAATTAAGGTGATGCTGGCCTCATAGAATGAGTTTGGAAGTACACCATCTTTTTCTAACTTTCTGAACAGCTTTAGTAGAATACGTATTGTTTCTTCTTTAAATGTTTGATAGAATTCCCCTGGGAGGCCATCTGGCCCTGGACTTTTGTGTCTTTGGAGATTTTGTTGACTGCTTCAATTTCCTCCCTGCTTATTGCCTGTTCATGTTTTCTGTTTCTTCCTGTTCCAGTTTTGGTAGTTTGTGGTTTTCCAGGAATGCGTCCATTTCTTCTAGATTGCCTAATTTATTGGCATAGAGCTGCTCATAATAAGTTTTTAAAATCATTTGTATTCCTTGGTATTGGTTGTGATCTCCCTTTCTGATTCCTGATTTTATAAATTTGAGTCTTTTCTCTCTTCTTTTCAAAAGGTTGGCTAATGGTTTATCTATCTTATTAATTCTTTCAAAGAACCAACTCCTAGTTTTGTTGATCTGTTCCACAGTTCTTCTGGTCTCTATTTCATTGAGTTCTGCTCGAGTCTATTAATTTTCTTTTTCTGCTGGGTGTAGGATCTATTTGTTGTTTTTTTTCTCCAGCTCCTTTAGGTGCAAGGTTAGCTTTTGTATTTGAGTTCTTTCAAGTTTTTGGATGGATGCTTGTATTGCAATATATTTCCCCATCAAGACTGCTTTTGCTGTATCCCAAAGATTTTGAACCATTGTATCTTCATTCTCATTAGTTTCCATGAATCTTCTTAATTCTTCTCTAATTTCCTGGTTGACCCTTTCATCTTTTAGCAGGATGTTCCTTAATCTCCACGTGTTTGAAATCCTTCCCAACTTCTCCTTGCAATTCTGGTTTCAAAGCATTATGGTCTGAAAATATGCAGGGGACAATTCCTATCTTTTGGTAACTGTTAAGACCTGATTTGTGACCCAATATTTGGTCCTTCTGGATAAAGCTCCATGTGCACTTGAGAAGAATATGTATTCAGTTGCGTTTGGATATAAAGTTCTGTAAATATCTGTAAAATCCCTCTCGTCCAGTGTATCATTTCAATCTCTTATTTCTTTTGAGATGTTTTGCTTAGGATAACTGTCGATTGTAGAAAGCAGTTTGTTCAAGTCACCAAGTATAAATGTATTATTATCTAAATATGTCTTAACTTTGCTTATTAATTGATTGATATATTTGGCATCTCCCGCATTCGGGGCATAAATATTCATGATTTTTAGGTCCTCTTGTTGGATAGATCTTTTAAATATGATATAGTGTCCCTCTTCTTCTCTTACTAAAGTCTTTGGGATAAACTTTAATTTATCTGATATAAGAATGGCTACCCCTGCTTTCTTTTGAGGACCATTTGAATGGTAAATAGTTCTCCAACCTTTTATTTTCAGGCTGTATGTATCCTTACGTCTAAAATGAGTCCTTTGTAGACAGCAAATATATGGGTCTTGCTTTTTTATCCAGTCCAAAATCTTGCGCCTTTTGATTGTGTCATTAAGCCCATTCATGTTCAGAGTTACTACTGAAAGATATAAATTTAGTTCATCATGATACCTATTCAGTCCCTGTTTTTGTGAATTGTTTTCTTGGACTTCCTCTTTCTTTTACAGAGTCCTCCTTAATATTTCTTGTAGAGCTGGTTTGGTGGTCACATTCATTCAGTTTCTGCCTATCTTGGAAGCTCTTTACCTCTCCTTCCATTCTGAATGACAGCCTTGCTGGATAAAGTATTCTTGGCTGCATGTTCTTCTCATTTAGGACCCTGAATATACCCTGCCAGCCATTTCTTGCCTGTCAGGTCTCTGTGGAGAGGTCTGCTGTTAACCTAATACTTCTCCCCATAAAGATTATGGATCCCTTGTCTCTTACTGCTTTAAGGATCTTATCTTTATCTTTGGAATTTGCAAGTTTCACTATTAAATGCCAAGGTGTTTAATGATTTTTTTTTTTTTTTGGTTTTGGCGGGGGAGTCTCTCTATCTCCTGCATCTGAAAGCCGGTTTCCAGTCTCAACTTAGGGAATTTCTCAGTTATGATTTATTCAAATATGCTTTCTTTTCCTCTGTTTCTTTTGGCGCCCTCTGGAACCCCAATTAAATGTTGATTTTTTCCTTCTGAGGCTGTCATTTATTTCCCTTAACCTATCCTCATGATCTTTTAATTGTTTTTCTCTTTTTTACTCAGTTTCCTTCCTTTTCATCAACTTGTCTTCTATGTCACTCACTCATTCTTCTACCTCGTTCATTAACCCTCGTGGTTAGCACCTCCAGTTTGGAGTGTACCTCATTTAATTGATTTTTAATTTCAGCCTGATTAGATCTAAATTCTGCAGTCATGAAGTCTCTTGAATCCTTTATGCTTTTTTTCTAGAGCCTCCAGAAGCTTTATAATTGTGCTTCTCAATTGGCTCTCTGACACTGAATTGTAATCCAAATTTTGTAATTCTGTGGGAGAGAGTACTGTTTCTGATTCTTTCTCTTTTGGTGAGTGTCTCCTTCTCATCATTTTGCTCTGTGCAGAGTGGCTAAAAACAAGTTTTATTGAAAAAGGCGAAAAAGAGAAAAAAAGAAAAAAAAGGTGGGGAGAACAAATAGAAAACAAAAAACAAGAGGGGGTATCCTCTGATTCTATATACTGTAAATCCCTCGACTTCCCCTGGAACTTTCCAGCGCTACTTGGTCAAGAACTTGCTCTTCCCCTGTCCTTCTAAATGGTCTTCGGGGGGAGGGGTCTGCTGTGCTGATTCTCAGGTGTGTACACCTGGGGGAGCTGCCCAGCCCCCTGCCAGGTGCACGGCTCAGTGGGAGCTGTTTATCCTGTGAGGCCCCTGCTCAGTCCGAGGCACAAGGTGACACCAGGAGGAACAACAGTAGCGCGGCCAGGTCTCCACTCCTGGAGTCAGCTCCCGCAGTAACTACTGCAGTCTCCCAATCTGCAGGGGCCTGGATGCCCCGGGGGCGGGGGGCGCCGATCTGCACAGCTCAGGGCCAGCTGGTGGCATGAGCATCCTTGCTGCCCTGTGTCCTCCCTGCCTTTGTCCCAGGGGGAGCGCCGGATCCTGGGCTGTGTCCACTGGCGCCTTGGGCTCCGGGGTCTGCACCACTGGAATCACGCTCCCAGGGATGTACAGCCCCCTCTGCGCAGAGCTGCCACGGGAGTTGACACTTGGGCTCCTCCCGGGGCCCCGCCAGGTGTACGCTTCAGCCCTTTCCAGTGCCAGCGGTGTGGTGCACTCTCCCCTGGGACACAGGTCCTCTGTTAGTGCCCCTGGGAGCCAGAGGTCATCCCTGCCCCTCCTGGGATCCTGCTCCAACTCCCTGTGAGCGCCTTTCTGTCCGGGAAGGTTGCTAAAGCTCCTGCTCCTCCGGGCCTGGGCTTTCCTGTCCTGGAGGCACTCGCCACGGGGCCTTAGCCTGGCTCCTGGGGGGGGGGGGCTCCCCCTTGGATGCTTTTTTATTTCTTTATTTTTTTTTTCCGTCTTCCTACCTTGACAGAAGTGTGAAATCTTCTCACTGTAGCATTCCAGCTGTTCTCTCTTTAAATCTCAGGCCAAATTCGGAGGTTTTCAGGATGATTTGAAAATTATCTAGGTAAGTTGGTGGGGATGGGTAACTAGGGGAATCCTACTCTTCCACCATCTTTCCCCACCTTATCCCATCTTGCCCTGCCTAATCGACAGTACTGTTATTTAACTAAAATCATAGTTTCTGCTTTAACTAATGTAAAGTCATTTAGTCATATTTGTCAGGCTGGCTATGCTTAAATGGCAGCAAAGAAGAAAAATACACATGCACATTGGGAAAAGAATGATATGATAATAGAAATAAGTAGTACATTTGCCAACATTCCTGCCATTTTTGCCCCCTTGAAGTTTGTTAATCTCGTATGGCAGTCTTCTGTATTTAGTTTAGTGTAGAGCTCACTTCAGAATACCTCTCTACATAAATCTGTAGACAGCCACTATTCGTCACTAAGAGTTGGAACATAAATTCAAGATTCTCAGTTATCTCTTGTCTAGGATTATCATTTATAGTTCTATAATATGAATATCTATTGCTTTATAGACCAAAAAGGTTCAGTGTAAAATTTTCTCTATTTCAACTTAATATTTTGTCATAAAAATTGGAATTCTTTTTACCCAAGGAAGAAAACAATCAAAATTATATTTATATGTTATTATATGTCACTATACTTATATTTGATATGATATATATTTATATATGATATATAGCATGTTTATATATTTGATAAATGTTTAATATATATCAGAATACATTATATATATTTATACACAGGGAAGAGAAAACAAACAAAATTTTATGTATATCATATATTTTTATATATCATTATATATTCATATGATTGAATAATAAATATATAAACATAATAAATATATAAACATTTCAAATATATTATGTATCAAATGTTTTATATTGTATATTTGATAAATATATGATTATATATATAATCATTAACAACTTTTTTACAAAGTTATAAACCTTGTAGTCCATTGGCAAATGTTGTCTGGCAATATTCTGCTACCAATAGACTAGGAATCATGCTTTCTTTCATTGCATTTTTTTTTTCAGGATGTCATACTGTCTTTGCTCATACTGCCCAGCAAGAAACTCTCCATCTTATTAAAACTGAGCCACTCTTGATTTTGCAAGTTTATCATTCAAAAAGTCACTATTAGTTGAAATTATGTCAACAGGAATAAAGTTGAGTAATTGTTAGCCTTTAGAAGAAGAACATATAGGTTTAGAAGGCTAGTATAGCTTAATTTTTATATCATAGTTTTGTTTTAGGAACTGACATCTAAAGATCAATATAGGGATCCCTGGGTGGCGCAGCGGTTTGGCGCCTGCATTTGGCCCGGGGCGCGATCCTGGAGACCCGGGATCGAATCCCACGTCGGGCTCCCGGTGCATGGAGCCTGCTTCTCCCTCTGCCTGTGTCTCTGCCTCTCTCTCTCTCTCTCTGTGTGACTATCATAAATAAATAAAAATTAAAAAATATAAAATAAAGATCAATATATATCTGACTCTACTATAAGAATGAAATGCGGGCAGCCCTGATGGCTCAGTGGCTTAGCGCCGCCTTCGGCCCAAGGCGTGATCCTGGAGACCTGGGATTCAGTCCCATGTCGGGCTCCCTGCATGGAGCCTGCTTCTCTCTCTGCCTCTGTTTCTGCCTCTCTCTCTCTCTGTGTCTCTCATGAATAAATTTAAAAAATCTTTAAAAAAAGAATGAAATGCTATTTTTAGTCAGGAAATCCTTCAAACAATTTGATCTCTCCTATTTCTTTTTGTTCTAGTTCACCATGAGGCTGTGCAATATCAGGAGTGAGCTATTACTTTCTGTATCATGGCTAGGTGTTCAAGATGACATTCATAGATAAAGAACACACACTACTCTACTGTGACCACAACTGGTACTAAAATTTTGCCAAGTATACTTTGATGCACAACCACAAGTAATGTAGCTCTGGGTCAATTAACAAGAAACAAAAAGATTAGCAAACACTATCAAGGTAAGCTCCAAGAGTAAAATCACATCCATATATGGAACCCCCATGGTAGCAAACATTTTACCTTATTTCTTAATAATCATATAAACTGTAGATATTTATCTACTCTGATTATATTTACCCAAGTGTTTATGTCCCTTTTCTGCTTATGTCAGTATGATACCTGTAAACTTAAACCATTCAATTATCCAATCCCCTTCTTATTCCCAACACCAGTCAAATGGGCTGACTTTATATCCTTTTTAAATTTTGTGATAGTTTTGCAATAGCAGTTCACAGGATTTGTGACCAAGAATCTGCCCAGGCTTTGGCTTCTCATGAGGATCATGGAAGAAACACACTAAAACATGCTAAGCTGTCTTCTCACTATTTGGTACATTTCTATCTAGCTGACAAAGCTGTTTGCATTGTATCCTGCCATCATCCTCCAAAATGCTCTCCATTGGCCACACATTGACAAGGCTTTGACAGCTCTGAGCCAGAATGCACAGCTCCTGAATAACCTTTCACAGTCAAAAGCATCAGGGTCAGTAGTTGCCCTTTCATGCTGATGAGTTTTTGCATAGGTATCTAAGAACCTGTTCAGAAAGTTAAGACTCAGTCAGATCTCTTTGCCCCATCCACACTTCCTTGTGCCTTTATATCACAACTTGAAGAAAAATATTGAGATTCAGCTCCAGTACCTGGCAATAAGTTAACTGTCTACTGTATCTAAGAGTGTTAAAGAACTAATATAGGATCAACTGTATGCCTTTGAGTAGTTTATGGCTTAATGACAGGAAATTCTGAGGTTTTTAGTCTATGCACAGACTTTCTTCTTAGACAACTGTTTTCTGTTTGTTTCTTGTTAACACATATTTAATTTTTTATATTTCTTTCTTTAGAAAAAAACTAAGGGTTTTAATTCAATAGCATATAATGTGACCATCGTGTAATATTATGGAATAAAAAAATAATAATACATAAGCCTATTTCCAAAATTTAAATTCTGAGCACAATAACACATAATAAAAAATAAAGTTTGTTTCCCTCTTAATGGGAACTCTATATATGTATATATCTTTTTTATATTTATACAAAAAGAATCAGTGATAACTCTAGTTTCATTGCTTTATTAAATGTTAAATAGAATTACAGCTATACAAAAAGTAATGGATGCACAAGCTTACATCAATATTGATGTCCCCTTTGTGTCATTTAAGCAACCTATTCCCTTTCTTGCTGACTCAGAAATACTCAAGAATCCTGAATTCAGTATTTACTGTCACCTTGAATTCTTTACGTATTTATCAAAATTTTCCTTAAAAACACCCTTTGATTTTTCATGGTTTCAAAATTTATATAAAGAAAATTATGTTGTGTTTTCCATAATTTCTTTTAATTTTTTTTAAAATTTAAATTCAATTTGTCAACGTATAGTATAACACCCAGTGTTCGTCATATCATGTGCCCTTCTTAATGCCCATCACTTCTTAAAAATTACTTCTTTTTTGTTTAATATTATGTTAGTGAGATTATTCATGTTAATGTGTATCTGTCTTCTAATATATTAATATACTGTAACTTATTCTACCCTTTTCTGTTGACAGGCTTTGATCTATTTCCAGTTTATTTTTTCTTCCAAAACAAACAACAACAATCATGCTCTTATAAATATTCTTAGACATATCTCCTGATAGACAGGAGTTAAGACTGCATATAGGATATATACCTAGGATCAGAATGGCTGAATCTAATGCTGTATACGTATTTGAAATTGTTAAGTAATGCTGAATTGTTTTCCAAATATTTTTACCAATTTACACTTCCACTGCATTGTATAAATATACACATTTAATCCATATCCTCACCAATCTTGATAATGGCAGGTTTGACATTTTGCCACCTTGATGATATCTCTTTTTGAAGTGACTGTGGATGCCTTTCAGAACTGCTTTCTTCACCTTCAGAGCCTTTGCTTTGGTTTTGGTTTTGGGAGGGATCAGGGCTTCCTTCATTTCCTTCAGCACCATATTCGTGAAAGGAGGGCAGTTATTTCTATGCTTTGTTTATTGTATCCTATGCACTTAAAATAGTGCTTAGTCAATGGTAGGGACTCAATAAACATTTGTTGAATATTGGAGGAAATAATAAATGTACAGATTAAAGATATTTCATATCTTTATGATTTCCACTCTTCTCATCCATAAACATATTATATCACATTATATTTCACCTGTGTTGGTTTGTTAGAGCAGCCATTACAAAATACTACAGAGTGGGTGATGAAAATAAGGTAAATTTATTTTATCACAGTTCTGAAGACTGGAAATCTTAGATCAAAGTGCCATCAGGGTTGTTTTCTGGTGTTTCTACCTCTCCCTCTATCTACCACTCTGCCTGCCTGCATTCTCTCTCTTCCATTATGTCAGATGAATTAACATAATCTTTAAAAAAAAAAAAGAAAAAGAAAGAGGGACCCTTGAGTGGCTCAGTGGTTGAGCATCTGCCTTCAGCTCAGTGCATGATCCTAGGATCTGGGATCGAGTTCCACATCAGGTTCCTTGTAGGAAGCCTGCTTCTCCCTCTGCCTGTGTCTCTGCCTCTTTCTCTCTATGTCTCTCATGAATATAATAAGTAAACAAACAAACAAACAAATAAATCTTTAAAAAACCAAAACTGGGAGCATCACAATGCCAGACTTCAAGCTATATTACAATGCTGTAATCATTAAGACAGTATGGTACTGGCACAAAAACAGAAAAATATATCAATGTAAGAGAATAGAGAACCCAGAGTTGGACCCCCAACTCAATGGCCAACTGATCCTTGACAAAGCAGGAAAGAATATTCAATGAAAACAAAGTTTCTTCAAGAAATGCTGTTGGGAAAAGTGGACAGCCACATGTAGAAGAATGAAAGTAGACCACTTGCTTACACCAAACACAAAGGTAAACTCAAAATAGATGAAAAACCTAAATGTGAGATAAGAATCCATCAAAATCCTAGAGGACAACTCGAGCAGCAAACTCTTTGACCTTGGCCATAGCAACTTCTTGATAGACGTGTCTCCAGAGGCAAGGAAAAGAAAAGCAAAACTGAACTATTGGGACTTCATCAAAATAAAAAGGTCCTGCACAGGAAAGGAAACAGTAAACAAAAGGATAAGGCCACCTACAGAATGGGAAAAGATATTTGCAAGTAACATATCAAATAAAGGGCTAGCATCCAAGAAGTATAAAGAACTTATCAAACTCCACACCCCAAAATTGAATAATTCAGTCAAGAAATGGGCAGAAGGCATGAACACAGTTTTCCAAAGAAGACATACAAATAGTAAACAGACATGAAAAAGTGCTCCACGTCATTTGGCATCAGGGAAATACAAATCAAAACCACAAAGATATACCACTTCACACCAGTCAGAATGGCTAAAATTAAGAAGACAGGAAACAACAAATGTGGGGAGGATGTGGAAAAAAGAGAACCCTTTTACACTGTTGGTGGAGGCACTCGAAAACAGTATGGAAATTCCTCAAGAAGTTAAAAACAGAGCTACCCTGTGACCCAGGAATTGAACTTCTAGATATTTACCCCAAAGATACAAATGGCACCTGTACCCCAATATTTAGAGCAACAATGTCCACAATAGTCAAACTATGGAAAAAATCCGTATGTCTATTAACAGATGAATGGATAAAGAAGATGCGGTGGTATACCTATACAATGGAATATTACTCAGCCCTCAGAAGGGATGAATACTTACCATTTACATCAATGTGGATGGATCTGGAGGGTATTATGCTAAGGGAAATAAATGAATCAAAGAAAGACAATTATCATATGATCTCACTCATTTGTGGAATATAAGAAACAGCACAGAGGATCAAAGATGAAAGAAGGGAAAACTTGGAAAAAATCCTTGAGGGAGACAAAGCATAAGAGACTCAACTATAAGAAACAAACTGAGGGTTGCTGGAGGAGAAGTGGTTGGGGGAATGTGGTAACAGAGTGATAGGCATTATGGGCAGCACATGATGTGATAAGCAATAGGTATTATATGCAACTGATGAATTAGTGAACTCTATCTGAAACTAATAATATACTTTATGTTGGCTAATTTAATTTAAATTTAAGGTAAATAAATATATGTTATTAAAATATTTATGACAAAAATATTCACTGTTATAACTTTTTAAAAATTTTTATGTATTTATGTATATATGTATGTATGTATTTATGAGAGAGTGAAAGAGAGAGCACAAGGAGAAGGAGAGGCAGAGGAAGAAGGAGAGGGTCCCCACTCCTTGTGGGGCTCAATTCCAGCACCCGAAGCCCATGACCTGAGCCAAAGGCAGGCCTCACTGTTGTAACTTTTTACTTGCACTTTATCAAGACATTAAATAAATTGAATGTTGTTGTTTTTAAATATTTATTTATTCATGAGAGACACAGAGAGAAGGGCAGAGACAGGCAGAGGGAGAAGCAGACTCCCTCTGGGAAACCTGATGCTGGACTCAATCCCAGGACTCCAGGATCCCGATCTGAGCTAAAGGCAGACACTTATACACTGAGCCACCATGTGCCCCTAAATTGAATGTTGTTAGTTTAGTTATCATCCCAGTGTTTAACTGGTTCTACATTCCTATACTAAAGTAATTGTTAGAATTCTTTTTATAGTGACTAGATTTTAAGACATCAAAACATAATTTGCATATCAAAAATTATTACTCTGAAACATTTATTTCAAAGTGCCCAATTTAGATTAGTGTACATGATTGCAAAACTTTCAATGTGCAAGGAAAATGTAAAAGTATTAATTTGTATAATCAAGTCATGTCTCCCCATTCAAGTTAACATGGATAATTATAACAAGTATGCAGAAATTCAAACAAAAGTAATGCATTTACTTTGAGCACATATATTCAACCCAAATATCATTTTGTGGAGAAGAAAATGCTTAAAATATCTGAGCCAATTGTTTTGTTTTCTGTTTAACAGTGTCATCATGTTTTTACAAAACTAATGTCTCAGTGAAACATAATAATCCATATAACTTTATTTTCCCAAGGTATATGCACTTTCTCTAAAAATTTAATAATGGCAATTATATAAATTTTTTCTTTATACTCTATTGAAACTTAAAAATTTAGCTTCTTTATATCACTTTCAGAACTAATTTACTATAAACATTTTAATTTGCAAAAATGTAGTAATAAATCTCTTTTGAGCTCACACTTTTCTGCTCTTTTGGTTAACAAAGTGCCCTCGTTTACATTTCTATAAGTCAGTTATTACATTTCCCTCAGTTTTTGGACAGTAAATCATATGCAAAAGAACCTGGATGAAAGAAACCACAGCTTCATGATGATTAATGTTTTCTTACTCTTAGTTTTACTTTTTCTTTGGAAGCCACGTTTAACTAGTATTCAAATGTCGACTAAAATATTTGGAAGTTTGTAACACATGCAGGGAAATGAAATTGCTGAGACTTGTACCATATTGGTTAAAAGCACAGACTTTGAAATTAACCAGATATGGATTGGAATCCCAGTTTTATAACTAAGAAGCTGTGTGAACACAGACAAATTAAATAAATTCTGTCTTAATTTTCTCAACGGTAAAATGAAATTGGTTAGTGCAAACATCAAGAGATAATGGAAAAATTACATAAATTAGCTCTCAGAAATTTGTGTTATGCTATTAAAGATTTCCCTATAAGGATACAACATACAGAAGAAACAGAAACAAACGTTGAAGCCAAACTGCAAAGGACACGCATCTAGATTATTCAAATATCAGTGATATTTCTTCCTTAGTTTGGTTATACATGAATAAACTGTGCTTAGCACATGACTGCTGTTCCATGAATGTTAGATCCTTTCTTCCACTCTTCCATTTGTGGAAGTTTTATTAATTAATTAATTTATTTATTTATTTATTTATTTATTATTTAATGGTAGATTCAGATTTTCTGCTATCTCACAGAGTAATAATTAAATGAGACCAAATATGGAGCCCTATCATATAGTAGATGTTCAACACAATTTTTGATGCTCATAATGATAAAGATGATAACATCAATGATAGATAAGCTACCAAATAAATAGGCTTTGCAAGACAGTGGAGGGAAAAACTCGTAAGTGTCTGCCTTAAAGGAATAATGCACATACTCAAGAGATAGAATTTAATGGCTTACAAAATTTGGAGACTGATAAAAGCAAAATAGAACTAAACTACATGTTCTATAGGAACTTCAACTATTTTTCTTTTCCAGCACAAAAATGCCATTTACATGATTTCCACACTTTTATTAGTCATAATAATACATACCCATTTCTTTTTTTACTTTTGAAAACTATAACCTTTTCTTGCATCAGACAAAATGTTCGATTGTGAATGAGAAAGGGAAAACTTGAAAATAAACTTGAATCAACTCTACTTTGTTTGAGTAAAGCAGTATACTTGGCTTCTAGCAATGAAACTCTTCGAGTTTTGGGCCAGTGCTCTAAATGATAACTAAAAAAGATAAATATAACCTTGAAAAATAATTCATGCAAAAATAACTAACATCTGGATATTTCAGTGAGTTTTTGTTCAACCCAGATGTGGAAGAGAAAGAAATCCCACAGACACAAACTAAGAGCATTTGGGGCAACTTTTTTCCCCAGAAGTATCTATTGATTCTGAAAGTTCAACTGAGACACTAAGTTGATCAATGCATTCAATACATTCACTGACCCTGGGGGTTTTCAGTATTGATGACCAGGGCCTTCAAAGGAGTAAGCACCTTGACTGGGGAATCTGAGAGGACTATATTAATTTATTTTATTTTATTATTTTTTAAAGATTTTATTTATTTATTCCTGAGAGACATTTAAAGAGAAAGAAAAAACTAGAAATAAACCAGTTCTCACAGAAACTGAACTTAATTTGTGAATCATAGTGATCCTGATTGTGTTAAATTTATAAGGGATCACTAGTTTTTCTAGTTAATTCTTTGTCAGAATTATAAATAAGTAGACATGTAATTCCTCTAAGGAGACATATATTTATCAATATCACTAGGAGCCTCAGATTATCCCTACGATTTTTGAGATATAATATTCAAAACCCAATCAGAAATTGACAGGCACATACATAGTTACACCCTGTAATCAAAAACTATGAGAAATACTAGAAAATAGTGATAAACTCATGGGTTGTTCAAATAATGGAGTTTTTATATATGGGATTAAAATAATTGTGAATAATAAGATAATCAACTGGAAGACAAGATTGAGAATTTTCACATAGAAATGAAAACTACAAATATGAAGAGTGAATAGTATAAATGCAAAGTGAAATAACTCAAATAAAAGATGCAATGGTTAATAGGTTTAACAGTAGATTAGACTCTGGTGAGGAGAGATTTGGTTAATTAAAAAAAATAGATGCAGGGATGCTGTGTGGCTCAGCAGTTGAACGTCTGCCTTTGGCTCAGGGCATGATCCTGGAGGCCTGGGATCCAGTCCCACATCGAGCTCCCTGCATGGAACCTACTTCTCCCTCTGCCTGTGTCTCTGCCTCTCTCTCTCTTTCTCTGTGTGTCACTCACGAATAAGTAAATAAAATACTTAAAAAATAGATTCAAAGAAACTATCCAGACATAAATTTGGAAAGATAAAAGAAAGATAAATGTAAATTGAATAAAAATGAAAAAAGAAGACCAATTTTTGTGTTTTGATTGGAGTCCTAGTTGGAAAAGAGAAAGAATGAAGCACAAATGACACAGATAAGAAGAGCCTAAAGAAATATGATGAGTAAATAAAATGTGGTACTGTAGATGAGATAGTGGAATAGAAAAGGGACAGATATATGAATTTAAATGTTTACAATTTTGTCAGTCTTTGGCATTATCATCTGTAGTTGGAGATATGTGTACCCTATGATTCAGCAATTCAATTTCTACAGGTATACTTGACAGAAAGGAGTTCATATCTTTGCCAAAAAAGTGTTAAGAAAACTTAAATCAGCATTAATAATAAGAACCCCGAATGGGAAACAAATGCTTATCAATAGTATAATGGATACATAAATGTCAGTATCCTCATAGAGTATCACGTTAATGAAATTTTTGAAGTAGTAACATACATGACAACAAAGTAACTAAACCTCAAAACTATTATAATGAGTCAAAGAAGGCAGACATAAAAGAATACAAACTTTATATATATAGTACAAAATCACACAAAAACCTATTTTATTTGGAGTTGTAAAAATGGTTCCATTTTAGCTATAAGGTGAGGGGAGCATTTAGGAGCAGACCTTAAAATGGCTTGTAGAATACTGGCATTATTGTTTCTTTAACTTGGTAATGAATATATGGTTTTATTTATTTATTTTTTTGTTAAATATTTTATTTATTCATTCATGAGAGACAGAGAGAGAGAGAGAGGCAGAGACACAGGTGGAGGGAGAAGCAGACTCTATGCAGGGAACCGGATGTGGGACTCCAGGATCACGCCCTGGGCCAAACCGCCAAACCGCTGAGCCAACCAGGGATCCCCTGAATATGTTTTAGATGGGGATACAATCATGCTGTACACTTGAGATTTTTGCACTTTTCTGAAAGTGTTATTTAAATAAAAAATTAAATTCTATACACCATGTGATATTTTATCTATCATTAAAAGTACATTACTTGTGGGATCGCTGGGTGGTGCAGTGGTTTAGCGCCTGCCTTTGGCTCAGGGCGCGATCCTGGAGACCCGGGATCGAGTCCCACATCGGGCTCTCTGCATGGAGCCTGCTTATCCCTCTACCTATGTCTCTGCCTCTCTCTCTGTGTGTGTGACTATAATAAATAAATAAATTTTTTTTAAAAGTACATTACTTATGACAAAATGCACAAACAAATATCTTTTTGATTGATGGCCTACATTAAACACTTTTCCTTATTCTGTCTTTCAGGTCTGAGTGGGTAGATACATGCATATAAGATGAACTAAATTTGAATTTCTGTACTTGACAATGGAATATCACCTTCCTTTTTTTTTTAAAAGATTTTTACTTATTTATTCATAGAGACACAGAGAGAGGCAGAGACATAGGCAGAGGGATAAGCAGGCTCCATGCAGAGAGCCTGACGTGGGACTCGATCCAGGGTATCCAGGATCATGCCCTGGGCTGCAGGCGGCGCTAAACCGCTGCACCACCGGGGCTGCCCTGGAATATCACTTTCAAGTCAACTATTAAATAACATTATTATCCACATGGTTGTGCTAATTCTTTTGACAATGTTTGTAAAATGGTTTATCTACAGTAAGAAACTGTACCAGCTTCATATTTCACTTGGGAAGTAGGGAAGAAAAGGGAAGACAAAACAAAATTTTGGCTTAGTATAAATAGATTTAGTAGTAAAAATCATTCTGAGTTCCTAAAGTAAATAACCAGTAATAGGCTGAAAAATATTAAAAATTTGCTATAATTATATTTTTTCATTAATGCCATTTCCTTTAGCTGCACCTTCTGTAGGTAGCCACACTTGTCTCCAGATTAAAGATAGTAAAGTATTTTATATTTCTAATTATTAATTTTCTTAAATAAAATGGAAGTGTAGATAAATTTAGCCATTATACAGTTCCATTTTACATTTGTAAATAATAAACAGTGGCAAGGAATGAACTGCCTTTACATCTTTAGGACTGTGTCTTGGAACCACGATTAACATTTAATTTCTCATTAAGTCAAAAGGTCACAATTAGTTGCTGATCATAGAACAACCCTTTGCACCTAATGCAATGTATGGCAGGAAGCCCAGGCCAAATGATAATCTAACCACTAAGGATTTTTATCATAATTTAGAACTCATTATTTCTTATGGAGATGGTAAATATTTCAGTAAAATAAAAATAACACCACATATTTTAACCCCATAAATCTTTTCTCCATTCAAAGACAAAATTATAGAATACTGTCCATTAGTAATCCCAATTTGCACTTATTCAATGATCTTTTTAGTCCTTACCAAATATCAGATATTTATTCAGTTAAAACAGAAAGATATATTTCACCATAAGCTGTGAAAAATAAAACTCAGAAATCCTATTATTTTGAACTTAACTATTTCAAATGCATGCTCATTTGTTTTAAGAGTTTTATTTATGAAAAGTATTTTAGCTGTGAGTGAATAATCTCTGAAGTATTCTTTGTTTTGTCCACTACTCTTTCTTTCACTTATTTATTTAACAAATATTTATCTGCTATTATATGTCATGTACTCTACAATATGTTAAGTGCATAGAAATTAATAAAATTTAGCCTATTCTCTGGGGATCCCTGGGTGGCTCAGTGGTTTAGCGCCTGCCTTCAGCTCAGGTTGTGATCCTGGAGACCCGGAATCAAGTCCCACGTCGGGCTCCCTGCATGGAGCCTGCTTCTCCCTCTGCCTGTGTCTCTGCCTCTCTCTCTGTGTCTCTTATGAATAAATAAATAAAATCTTAAAAAAAATTTAGCCTATTCTTCTTAGCTAATCACAGTAATGAAAAGAAAAACATAGGTGCAATAAATTGGAATACTGTGAAAAAAAGTATGTCAGTAAAGAATGCTTCATGTGGAGTGGCAACTATTTTGCCTGGGGGTAAGGATGAAGTTTGTTAAAGCATTCCAAGAAAAAGTAATGCTTGAATTTGAAAAATTAAAAAAAAAAAAAAAGTAGGTGTTTTCTTTAGTGGTCAAAAGTGCTAAGAACATTCCAGTCTAAAGCATCCAGGTGAAATATAGAATCGTGTGTTATTGGAAACAATATATGGTTTGAAAAAGAAGGTATTTGAGTGGGTAATGAAAGGTGAGATCGTGAATCCAGTTAGTGGTCAGATTAAGAAAAATGCCATTTATCACGAGAAAAAATTGAATTTTAATTCATAGGTGTTGGGGTAAAATTAGAGTTATAAGGGGAATGTGATGTTTTCCACTATGGAATCTAGACTAAAGCTAGAATAAATGATAGATATTACATAAAGACCACCTAATAGGTGGACTTGCAATAGTCCAGATAGAAACAATGAGGGTCTGAACTCAGGCAATAAGTGACTAATACAAATGCGAGGAATGCTGCAGATACAAGCCCTCTAGAACTTCTCCACTTATTAGATCTCCACTTTGAGCAAACAAACTTTCCCTGAACTGCAGAATGTAAATATATATGCTTTGAAAATCTTGGATCCATCCTTTACTAACTATATGATATTGGAAAGCTAACTTCCGTGTTTTTTCCAAAGCTGGCATATGGGGATTGATTATAATTATTTATATTTATATATCTATATGTAATGCACATATTCCAGCTTTGGAAAAGGCACAGAGTGAAAAGATAGATGATAGATAGATAGATGATAGATAGATAGATAGATAGATAGATAGATAGATAGATAGACAGGGTGATTGTCACAATTAAATGAAATAATTCATGTAACTATTAAAATTTAGTTAATATTACTCAATATTAGAGAAATGTGAGCCCAAAGAAGATGCATGACTTTGATATTTAAACAAAAAGTATAGTATTGGTATAATCAAAATCCATCTTATTATTAAAATCCAAGAAAAGTAATATTAGAAGTAACCTCCAAATATTAATATTTTTGATAAAATACAATAATGTTCTGCCTCTAATTGTAAACCTTTGTATTGAATGGTAATACCTATGGTTTATATCTCCCTGTCAATACATTACATACTTATTGTTTAAGATGTGCTGGGGCATCTGGGTGGCTCAGTCAGTTAAGGGGCCAGGTCTTGATTTCAGCTCAGGTCATGATCTCAGGGTCCTGTGATCAAGCCCCATGTTGGTCTCTACACTCAGCAGGGAGTCTGCTTAGGATTCTCTCTCTCCCTCTGCCCTTCCCTACCCCCGTGTTCACTCTCTTTCTCTCTCTAAAATACATAAATAAACCTTTTTAAAAATATGCTTACTGAAGCATTCTCTATAATTTTTCTTTTGGATTGTTGTTCATAGAGGCTTCATGGTAATATTTTACATTAACTATTTTCAAATTACATATTCAAACTATAATTGCACCTTGTCTTTTGGACATATATTTCAGTTCAGTTTTCTCTTCCTTTGTTGCATTACATTCAGTTACAACCATTACCTCCTGGCTCCATCATTCACTATTTGTGTGGCCTTTGGTCAGTTCTTAATCTCTCTGAAACTTAGGCTCTTAGTTTTAGAAAAGTCATATCAATAGTATGTAACTCACAAATATGTGATGGGAAATAATTTTTGAGAAGCAGTAGCATAATATCTGGCACAGAGCTATTACTCCAGAAATGTGTTTATTCCATGATTCTCTCTAGGATTAGCCCCACACTCAAGAGCATAAATCAGAAACTAACATTACTGCTGAACATTTAGTGAGAGATTATTGTCATATTTTAGGAAGGAACTTTTGTCTGAATAAAAAAAGAAAACTTTGAGAGGTGATAGTTGATATCTCCCAGATAGTCTTTTCTTAGAGTAATTAGAGATGACTGAGGAAACTGAGCACTGGATTCCCCCTCTTCTAGGTAATTGTGATACAGAAAGAGAATGAGAATAAACCTTCTGAAAGAGGACAACATGATAGATGGAGACTGAAGAGACTATGTCACTGGGTGGCTTAGATAAATAAAAACCAATGTAGAGTGACTTGATAATGTATTAGATTGCATCTGCCTCTAGTATTTAATAATTTTGAGATCTTTAACAAGGTACTTGTTCTCTATTAACCTGTCTCCTTATATTTAAAAAGTGGATAGGGATAGTATGTTCCTCAATGTTTATTAAAATAATGAATAGTGTATTTCATGTACAATAATTTTCATATAAGTTATTCAACAAAATACCAAAAATATAACCTCTACCTTTTCAACTCATTTGTCCATTAAAGAAATCAACACTCTAATGACACACACCTTTTTTTCATTAATCAAAATCTGTGACCTACCCTCCTTCTAATGAGTCCCTAAGGTAGTCTTGATATTTGGACATTTAAGAAGTTGCATTAATCCAAGAAATTTAAATATAGACCAACAATGATGTAATTTTAAATTATGCTTTTGTTAAAATATGTTTTGTCAAAGAACCCCAATAATCAATTTTTTGGTTTCTTTTGAATTGTATACTTGAGAAATAATCTATATTTATATAGATAAGTTACAAAATTATCACTTTTTAATTATCCTATAATATGCCTCACTTTGGTAGTCATATTTGCCTAATTTTTTCACTGCTCTATCTATATCTAGAAACTACAGCAGCATTTGGCACATTGTAGGTTCTTAGTACACACTCATCAAATAAATTCACTCAGACTGAATTCTCCCTGAAGCATACAAATAATTTCAAAACACAAATATATAATAATTCTGATAATCCTGATAATTTCTAGCAAAGTAATTGAAGTTACTAAGAATACATGTATATGAAGAAATCATAAGAATATCTTAGGTGACTGTTGATCCATGTTTCTAAACTCTATTTCATTGTGGGAAGGGAGTTCTCCATTCTCCAACACCAGCTGGGTGTCCTACAATTTAACTTAATTCTGGCACAGTCTACCTAAATGTAGCATAAGATCCACAGGTTGAGGCTTCAGTCCTACAAGACTGCCCTCCCCACTTAAGACACCAATTACAAGCCCAGGTTATCTATCACCTGTGCTTCTGACCTAGTGGCTATAGATTAAAGGTTCCAATGACCCCTTCCTTGGACTTCTGATGCCAGTCACAAGTCTAGGTTGTTACCTGTACTTCTGACTGACTGGCTATAAATCAGAGGTTTCCATGACCCCATTCTCAGGTTTGATAAATTTGTTAAAGCAGCTCACAGTACTCAGATAAACATTTTAATTATTAGATCACTGGTTTATTATAAAAGGATATAACTTGGGAACACCTAAATGGAAGTGATACATAGGGCATGGTATGGGGGAAAGGATATGGAGCTTCTCTGCCTTTTCTGGTTTGCCACTCTTTCAGCACCTCCACTTGTTCACCAGCCTGGACATTTTCTTAACCCCATTCTTTTGGGTTTACATGGACACTTCATTACATAGTTATGGTTGATTAAATCATTCGACATTAGCTATCAATTCAAACTCTAGCCTCTCTTCCCTCCCAGGAGGTCAGAGGATGAGACTAAAAGTTCCAACCACCTAATCATATAGCTGGTTTCCTTAGCAACTACCCCTACCCCCACCATCACATTAGGTATGCTCCAATACACCTCATTAACATAACAAAAGACAAATTAGCAGCTCTCCTCACTTAGGTAACTCCAAGGGTTTCAGAACATTTATTTTATAAACTTGAAGATTAAATGTATATTTATTGCTATGAATCACAAGATCACAACCAAATATTTAGTTCATTTTAAAAACATACTGCAAATCTCTGTGAATGTCTTTATGATTTCAGATACATAAAAAATATTAATGAGAAGACAAGTAGATTATTTTGTCCTTAATTCAGAAAACTGAGTGACCACTAATCAACTCAGCAAAATTTCTGCACTATTATAATTTATGACCCTACATTGAAACTTCCATTATTTTGAGTGAAAGCTGGTATGTACCATAATGGAAATTTTCTTAGGCCTCATCCCATAGACTCTTACTATTACTTCCCATCCTCTCATTTATCTAATCTATCCTTTACCATAAGTATTGAGGTCTTCAAGAAAGAACCAAGGGCAATGTAATTAAAAAAAAAACCAACTGTTATACCTGCATTTCATTATTTTTATTTTTTAATTCCATATAATTAACAGTGTTATATTATCTCAGGTGTACAATACAGTTATTCAACATTTCTATACCTTATTTTTCATTACTTTTCATGTTTAGTGGATTCTTAATCCCTTTCACTTATTTCCCCCATTTCCCCCACCACCACCTCCCCTCTGGTAACCACCAGTTTGTTTTCTGTATTTAAGAATCTGGTTTTATTGTTTGTTTGTTTGTCTCGTGTTATTTTTTTTTAAGATTTATTTATTTATTTATTAATGAGAGAGAGAGAGAGAGAGGCAGAGACACAGGAAAAGGGAGAAGCAGGCTCCATGCAGGGAGCCTGATGTGGGACTCGATCCCGGGTCTCCAGGATCACACCCTGGGCTGATGGCAGCGCTAAACCGCTGAGCCACCCAGGCTGCCCTATCTCTTGTTTTTTGGATTATTTGTTTTCTTTCTTATATTCCAAATGAGTGAAATCATGTACTATTTGTCTTTCTCTGACTGCCATATTTCACTTAGCATGATATCCTCTAGATCCATCCATGTTGTTATAAATAGCAATACTCCATTCTTCTTTAAATCTAATATTCCATTGTGTACATATACTTCATATGCTTTATCCATTCATTTATCAGTGGACACTTGGGTTGCTTCCATATTTAAGCTATTGTAAATAGTGCTGCAATAAACATATGGGAGAATATATCTTTTTGGTTTAGGGTGTTCATTTTCTTTGGGAAAATACCCAGAGGTAGAATTTCTGAGTCATATTGTAATTCTATTATTAATATTTTGAGGGACATATGTAATGATTTCCCACAGTGGCTAAAAAAGTTTGCATTCCCACCAACAACGTACAAAAGTTCCGTTTTTTCCACATCCTCACCAATACTTGTTTCTTTTGTTTTTGATTTTAGTGATTCTGAAAGGCATGAAGTGAAATTTCATTGTAGTTTTAATTTGCATTTCCCTGGTGATGAGTGAAGTTGAGCATCTTTTCATGTGTCTGTTGGCCATCTGTATGTCTTTTTTGCAAAAATATCTGTACATGACTTCTGCCTACTTTTAATTGGACTGTGGGAATTGAGTTGTATAAGTTTATTATATATTTTGGATATCTTATTATATATACCAGTTACAAATATCTTCTCCCATTAGGCAGGTTGTCTTTTGTTTTGTTGATTGTTTCCTTTGTTATGCAGAAGTTTTTATTTCAGTGTATTCCCAATAATTTATACTTGCTTTTGTTTCTTTTGCCCTAGAAGACACATATGGAAAAATGTTTCTCTGGCCAACATCAGAGAAATTAATGCCTGTGGTCTCTTCTAGGATTTCTATGATTTCAGGTCTCACATTTAAGCCTTTAACACATTTGGAGTTTATTTTTGTGTATGGTATAAGACAGTGGTCCAGTTTCATTTTTTGCATGTAGCTGTCAGTTTTCACATCATTTATTGAAAAAATTATCTTTTTTCCCATTGTATATTGTTACCTCCTCTGTTGTATGTAATTGACCATATAATTTTGTGGTTATTTCTGGGCTCTCTGTTCTGTTCTATTGATTTGTGTCTATCTTTGTGCCAAAACCATACTATTTTCAGTGTTGTATATTTTGAGATCTAGGATTGTGATGCCTCCAGTTTTGTTCTTTTTCAAAGTTGTGCTAGGTTTCCAAGGTCTTTTATGGTTTCATATATATTTTAAAGTTATTCTAGTTCTGCAAAAAGTGCTGTAGGTATTTTGATAGGGATTCTATTAAATGTATAGATTGTTTTTGGTAGTATGGGCATTTTAACAATATTTTTTTCTCCCAATCCGTGAGCATGGAATCCCATTCGATTTCTTTGTGTCATCTTCAACTTCTTTCACCAGTGTTATATAGTTTTCAGAGTACAGTTCCTTCACCTCTTTGATAAATTTACTCCTAGGTGTCATTATTTTTGGTGCAATTGTAAATAGGATTGCCTTCTTAATTTATCTTTCTGCTGCTTCATTATTGGTGTATAGAAATGCAACAGATTTCTACACATTGATTTTGTATCCTGTGATTTTATTGAATTCATTTATCAGTTCTAGCATTTTCTGGTGGAGTCGTTCAGGTTTTCCATATAGAGTATCATGTGATCTGCAAACAGTGAGTTTTATTTCTTCCATACCAATTTGGATGCTTTTTTATTTCTTTTTGTTGTTCTTTGTTGTCTGATTGCTGTTGTTTTTTGTTGTCTGATTGCTGTGCTTTATTGTCTTTCAACATAGTCCAGCACTATGTTGAAAAAAACTGGTGAGACAAGACATCTTGCCTTGTTCCTGAACTTAGGGGGGTGGGGATGCTCTGTTTTTTATGTTAGCTTGGGTTTTTCATAAGTGGTCTTTATTATGTTGAAGTGCGTTTCCTCAAAACCTACTTTGTTTTGAGGTGTTTTTTAAAAAATTTTAATCATAAATAGATGTATTTTTTCAAATACTTTTTTCTGTATCTATTGAAATCGTTATATGGTTTTCATCCTTTCTCTTGTTGGTGTGATATATCACATGATTGATTTGCAAATATTGAAGCACTCTTGCATCCCAGGAAAAAATCTCACATGATCATGGTGAATAACATTTTAAATGTATTGTTAGATTTGACTTGGTATAATTTTCTTCAAGACTTTTGCATCTAAGCTCATCAGAGATATTGACCTGCAGACCTCTTTTTGTTTGAATGACTTTATTTGGTTTTGGTATCAGGGTAATGCTGGCCTCATAGAATGAATTTGGATACTTTTCTTTCTCTTCTATTTTTTAAATAGTTAGAGAAGAGGGTATTAACTCTTCTTTAAATCTTTGATAGAATTCATCCGTGAAGCCATCTTGTCATAGATTTTGGTTTGTTGGGAGTTTTTATTTTTATTTATTTGTTTATTTTTGTTGTTGGGAGTTTTATTTTATTTTTTTTTGTTGGGAGTTTTAAAATTATTGATCTAATTGTTGCTAATCTATTCATATTTTCCACTTTTTTCTGATTCAGTTTTGAAATGTTATATGATCCTAGGAATTTATCCATTTCTTCTAGGTTACCTAATTTGTTGTTATGTAATTTCTCATAAAATTCTCTTATAATATTGGGGCCCTTGGGTAGCTCAGTGGTGGAGCCTCTGTCTTTGGCTCAGATTGTGATCCTGGGGTCTGGGATTGAGTACCATATTGGGCTCCCTGTGGGGAGCCTGCGTCTCCCTCTGCCTATGTCTCTGCCTCTCTCCCTGTGTCTCTCATGAATAAATAAGATCTTTAAAAAATTTATCTTATAATCTTTTGGATTTATGTGAATTTGGCTGTTATATCTTTCCTTCATTACTTATTTTATTTATTTGAATCTCCTTTTTCTACCCACCCCCTCATCCTGATGAGTCTGACGAAAGCTTTTCAAATTTGTTGACCTTTTCAAAGAATCAGATTCTGGTTTCATTGATTCATTCTATTTTTTAAGCTTCTTTTTAATTTTTTTCTGCTCTAATATTAATTTTTTCTTTCTCCAAATTTTTATTTTAATTTAAGTTAGTTAACATGCAGTGTAATATTAGTTTCAGGAAATAGAATTTAGTAATTTGTCACTTACATACAGCAAATAGTGCTCATCACAAGTGCCCTTCTTAATACCCACCACCTGTTTAACCCATCCCCTCATCATCTCCCCTACAGTAGTAACCTTCAATATGTTCTCTTAAGTTAAGAGTCTGTTTCTTGGTTAGCTTCAGTTTCCCCCATATTCATTGGTTTTGTTTCTAAATTCTACATAAAGTAAAATCAGATGGTATTTATCCTTCTCTGACTGCCTTATTTCCTTTAGCTCAATCATCTAAAGCTCCATCTAAAGCTCATTGCAAATGGCAAGATTTCATTTTTTTTATGGCTGAGTAATCTTCCATTGTGTGTGTGTATCACATCTTTTTTTCTTTTTTTTAAAGATTTTATTTGTTCATGAGAGACACACATAGAGAGGCAGATACATAGGCAGATACATAGGCTCCCTATGGGGAACCTGATGCCTGAATCAATCCCTGGACCCGAGATCCTACCTTTAGCAGAAAACAGATGCTCAACCACTGAGCCATCCAGGTGTCCCACATTTTTTAAAAATATTTTTAATTATTTATTTCAGAGAGAGAGAGAGTGAGAGTGAGAGCAAGAGAGATCACAGAAGAAGAGTGAGAGGGAGAAGCAGACTTGTCACTGAGCCGGAAGCATGATGTGGGATTTGATCCCAGGACCCTCAGATCATGACCTGAGCCAAAAACAGATGCTCAGCTGATTAAGCCACACAGGCACTCCTATATACCACATCTTTATCCATTCATCAGTTAATGGACATTTGGGCTTCTTCCATATTTTGGCTATTGCTGATAATGCTGTTATAAATAATAGGGTGTGTGTATCCCTTCAAAAAATCCCTTCAGTATTTTTGTATATTTTGGGTAAATACCGAGTAATGCAATTTGCTCGATTGTAGTGAAGTTTTTGTTTTTTTCTAACTTTTGAGGAATTTCCATACTGCTTTCTAGACAGGCTGCATCCATTTGCATTCCAGTAACAGTGTAAGAGTGTTCCTCTTTCTCCACATCCTTGTCACATCTATTCTTTCCCGTGTTGTTAATTTTAGCCATTCTGACAGGCATGAGGTGGTATTTCATTGTAGTTTTGATTTTTATTTCCTTGATAATGAGTGATGTTGATCTTCCTTTCATGTGACTGTTAACCATCTAGATGTCTTCTTTGGAAATATATCTATTCATGTCTTCTTCCCATTTCTCAACTACATTATGTGTTATTTGGGGTGTTGAGTTTGGTAAGTTTTTTATAGATCTTAGATACTAGCCCTTTATCTGATATGTCATTTCCAGATATCTTTTCCCATTTTGTAGGTTGCTTTTTAGATTTGTTGACTGTTTCCATTGCTGTGCAAAAGCCTTTCATTTTGATGAACACCCAATATTTCATTTTTGCTTTTCTTTCCCTTGCCTTTATATATGCGTCTTGCAAAAAGTTGTAGCCAAATTCAGAAAGATTGCTGCCTGTGTTGTGTTCTCCTCTAGGATTTTGATGGTTTCATATCTCACATTTAGGTCTTTCATCCAACAATACCTCTCATTTTCCCAACTAGTGGCTTTAGGAAAATGTTTTCCTTATGCATACCCCTGCGTGCTCCACTCTTTATTACCTTTCTCTGCAAGCCTCCCCTCCATAGCACCAAGGATCTCATTCTCCCCCAAACCACAACTCTACACTTTCTACCTTCCTTGATGTGGTGACTTCTCTCTTTCTAGTAATGCAGTTTGTTTTGTCAGTTCTCAGGTTGATTTCTTGTGTATTCAGAGAGATTTTATAGTTATCTAGTAGCATTTGAGGGATGAGACAAGCCTAGGGTCCTCCTACTACATTGCCATTTTAGCTATTTCCCCTACATTAGCATATTTTAAGACATCTAAACAAACATTCTGGATAGACAAAAATAATAAAAAACAGGATTTTTTTTTATCTAGACACATTTCCAAATACCTACAAAATCAAGAGGAAACATAATACTTAAGGTTGAAACATTAAAAGTAATTTGTCTAGGGATCCCTGGGTGGCGCAGCGGTTTGGCGCCTGCCTTTGGCCCAGGGCGCGATCCTGGAGACCCGGGATCGAATCCCACATCAGGCTCCCGGTGCATGGAGCCTGCTTCTCCCTCTGCCTGTGTCTCTGCCTCTCTCTCTCTCTCTGTGACTATCATAAATAAATTTAAAAAAAAAAGTAATTTGTCTAGATCTATGTTAACAATTATTGCACATTGAACAGAAACTACAGTTTACAAATTTTAGTATCTAGACAGCGATACTTGTTATCACCATCTTTTCAACATTGCCCTGAAATTCTAATCAGTAATTTAAGACAAGAAAATACATTAGTTATGGAACTGGAAAGGGTAAGAGGATTTTACAGATAGATATTCAAAACAATTTATGGATAAATCATAGAATTAATTAAAGAGTTCAGCAAGATGACTAGATATAAATCTCTATACATAATCAAATTGTATTTCTAAATATCAAAAGTTAACAGGAGTAAAATGTAATTTTAAAAAGATATTTGCAGGCAGCCTGGGTGGCTCAGCAGTTTAGCGCCGCCTTCAGCCCAGGGCGTCATCCTGGAGTCCCGGGATCCTGTCCCACATCAGGCTCCCTGCATTGAACCTGCTTCTCCCTCTGTCTGTGTCTCAGCATCTCTCTGTGTGTGTCTCTCATGAATAAATAAATAAAACCTTAAAAAAGATATTTGCAATTACATCAAAATATAAATTGTACTTAGTGGAAAAACTACCTTTAAGAAGAAATTACAAAACTTTATTAAAATAAAGAATATTTACATAAATGTTGATGTTATAGACTGAATTGTGTCCCCCACTCAAAATTCATATGTTGAAAGCTTAACAACTAAAATGACTATATCTGAAGACAGGGACTTTAAAGACATAATTAAGGCTAAATTATGTCATAATCTAGGGCCATAATCTTGTGGCCCAAAATTCTACTAGACTGAAGAGAGCCCAACATGGGGCTCAATCCCAGGGCCCTGGGATCAGAACCTGAGCTGAACACAGACACTTAACTGACTGGACCACCCAGGTGCAACCCCCAGCTTTCATGTTCCTTTTCAATATTCTTCTGGCTATTCAGGTTTTTTTTATGGCTCCATACAAATTTTAGGATTATTTTTCCAGCTCTGTGAAAATGTTGATGATATTTTGAAAGGGATTGCATTGAATGTGTAGATTGCTCTGGGTAGCATTGACATTTTCACAACATTTATTCTTCCAATTCATGGGCAGGGAAAGTTTTTTCCATTTTGTTGTGTCTTCCTCATTTCTTTCATAATTGTTCTGTAGTTTTTAGAGTACAGAGCATTTACCTCTTTGGTTTGGTTTATTCCTATATATCTCATGGTGTTTGTTGCAATTGAAAACGAGATTGATTCCTTAATTACTCTTTCTTCTGTCTCATTGTTAGTGTACAGAAATGCAACTTATTTCAGTGCATTGAATTTATATCCTGCCATGTTTCTGAATTGCAGTATGAGTTCTAGCAATTTTGGTGTTGAGTCTTTTGGGTTTTCCAAATAAAGTATCATATCATCTGGGAAGAGTGGAAGTTTGACTTCTTCTGTGCCAATCTGAATGCCTTTTAATTCTTTTTCTTGTCTGATTGGTGAAGCTAGGACTTCTAGTACTATGTTGAACAATAAATGTGGAAGTGGACATCATGTCATGTTCCTGACCTTAGGTGAAATTTTCTCAATTTTTCCCCATTGATAATGATATACCCTGTGGGCGTTTTGTAAATGGCTTTTATGGTATTTAGGTAAGTTCCCTCTATCCCTACACTGTACAGAGGTAAAAATCAAGAAGGGATGCCATATTTTGTCTAATGCTTTTTCTGCATCTATTGAGGGGATCATAAGTTTCTTGTCCTTGCTTTTGTTAATGTGATACATCACCTTGATTGATTTGTGGATTTTGAACAACCCTTGCAGCCCAGGAATAAACCTCACTTGGTTGTGGTGATTAATCCTTTTAATATACTGTTGGATCCTATTGGCTAGTCTGTTGTTGAGAATCTTCGTATCCATGATCAACAGGGATATTGTTCTGTAATTTTCCTTTTTCGTGGAATCTTTGTCTGGTTTTGGGATCTGGGTAATGCTGGCCTCATAGAAGGAGTTTGAAAGTTTTCATTCAATATCTTTCTTTCTTTCTTTTTCTTTCTTTCTTTCTTTCTTTCTTTCTTTCTTTCTTTCTTTCTTTCTTTCTTTCTTTCTTTCTTTCTTTTGAAGCAGTTTCAGAAGAATAGGTATTGGTTCTTCTGCTATAATCTTTATTATTTCTCATCTCGTTCTTGGTTAGGCTCTATTTGCTGTTCTTTCTCAAACTCCTTTAGGTTTAAAGTTAATTTGTATATTTGAGACTTTTCTTGTTTCTTGAGAAAGGCTTGCATTGGGCAGCCCCGGTGGCTCAGCAGTTTAGTGCCGCCTTTAGTCTGGGGCTTGATCCTGGAGACTGGGGATCGAGTCCCATGTAAGGCTCCCTGCATGGAGCCTGCTTCTCCCTCTGCCTGTGTCTCTGCCTCTCTCTCTGTCTCTTATGAATAAACAAAATCTTTTAAAAAAGAGGAAGGTTTGCATTGCTTAGGACTCCTTTTGCTGCATCCCAACAGCTTTGAACAGTCGTGTTTTCATTTTCATTTATTTTCATGTTGTTTTTTTTTAATTCTTCATTAATTTCCTGATTGAACCATTCATTCTTTAGTAGGGTGCTCTTTAGTCCCAGGTATTTGAGTTCCTTCCAAATTTCCTCTTGTGATTGAGTTCCAGTTTCAAAGCACTGTACTCTGAAAATATGTAATGATTAATTCCAGTGTTTCGGTACCAGTTGAGGCCTGATTTGTGACCCAGTATGTGATCTATTTTGGAGAATGTTACATGTGCAGTTGAGAAGAATGGCTAATCTGTTGCTTTAGGATGGAATGTTCTGTATATATCTGTGAAGTTCATCTGGTCCAGCGTGTCATTCAAAGCCCTTGTTTTCTTGTTGGTCTTCTGCTTACATGATCTGTCCACTTCTGTGAGTGGGTGTTAAAGTCCCCTAGTATTATTGTATTATTTTCAAAGTATTTCTTTAATTTTCTTATTAAGTGGTTTATATAATTGGTTGCTACCATGTTAGGAAAATAAATATTAACAATTGTTACATCATCTTGTTGGATACAACTTTGAAGTATGACATAGTGTCTTTTTTCATCTCTTACTACAGTCTTAGGTTTAAAATCTAATTTGTCTGATATTAGGATTGCTATTCCAGCTTTTTTTGATGTCTTTTAGCATGATACATTGTTCTTACCCCACCCCAACTTCCAATTTGGAATTGTCTTTTGGTCTAAAATGAGTCTCTTGTAGACAACATGTTGATGGTCTTGCCTTTTTAAAAAATCCAATCTGATACCCTGTGTCTTTTGATTGGAGCATTTAGTCCATTTACATTCAGAGTAACTATCGAAAGATATGAATTTAGCACCATTGTTTTCCTATAAAGTCACTGTTTCTGTATATGGTCTCTGCTCCTTTTCTGGTCTGTGTTACTTTTGGGCTCTCTCTTTAGTTACAGGGGTCTCCTTTAATATCTCTTGTAGAACTGTTTACTGATCAAAAATTCCTGGAATTTCTGTTTGTTTTGAAAGCCCTTTATCTCTCCTTTTAGTCTAAATGACAGCCTGGTGGGATAAAATATTCTTGGCTGAATGTTTTCCTCATTTAGTACCCTGAATATATTATGCCATCCCATTCTGACCTTCTAGGTCTCAGTGAATAGATCTGCTGCCAGTCTAATGTTTCTAACCTTGTAGTTTATTTAGGGCACTCTTGTCTGGAGTGTTTTCAGAATTTTCTATTTATCTCTGAAACTTGCAAGCTTTGAGGCTGTTGATCTAGTTTTCTTCATTTTGAGGGGGGTTCTCTGTACCTCCTGTAGTTGAATGCTTGTTTCCTGGGAAGTTCTTATGTACAATTTGCTCAAATATACTTTCTGTTTCTCTCTCCTTTCTCTCTTCCTCTGGGACTCCAATGAATCTAATATTTACAACAGTGAGTATTCCCAACTTTCATCATGTTAATTGCGGTACTATTATTATCTATAAGTCTCTAGGCCCTATTATGGTAACTTGTTACTTATTTAAAAGTAGCCAAATCAGGCTCCCGGTGCATGGAGGCTGCTTCTCCCTCTGCCTGTGTCTGTGTCTCTGCCTCTCTCTCTCTCTCTCTCTCTCTCTCTCTCTCTCTCTCTCTCTGTGTGTGTGTGTGTGTGTGACTATCATAAATAAATAAAAAAATTTAAAAAGTAGATATTCAGTGATGTCAGCATACATAGGAGAGTAGGGAACTCAAAGAGCTGATTGTCCCAGAAAAATATAAAGTAAATTGGTATAAACTCTCATAATGACATTTAGAAGAAGTCTGGAATAAATCAAATGTTTACAGCAACCTGAAAAACCCTTAGTCATGAAAAACATACTTTAATCTCATTAAGAGTTGTGTGATTCTTTTTTTTTTTTTTCCTCATCTTAACCTGAGCCTGCATTCACAAGCTTGGTTGTAATTTGAAAGATTTCATCCCACATCCTGGTATAGGTTTCTAGGGATGGAGGAGGAAAATGAACCATATACTCTAAGAATTGTAAACACTTGTTTTGCTTCATTTGGTAATTTCCTGAAGGATCAGCTCCAAGGGCTTGCCTTTATTTCACCCAACTCGGTACCGAGCAATGGCTGAAGTAGCTACTCTGAGTAGCAATTTTTGGAAATATCTAAAGGCAATTACATTAGCCTCTGCTATATAGGGAAAGATAAAAATTGGGGTAAACAATAGACAAGTTGAAAAGTTTGAAAATGAAGACCTAGTAATGACAACTTCAGGGGGTAAAAAAGGCTTTTAAAAGCTCCCGTATATTCTTTATTTTATTTTTTTTAGTATAATTGACACACACCATGTTATATTCATTTCAGGTGTGCAGTATAGTGATTCATCATTTCTATGCCTTATGTTATGCTCACCACAAGTGTAGTGGATCTACCATGTGTCCTCATACAACACTATTACAATATCATTGACTTTATTCCCTATGCTGTGACTTTTATTCTCATAACTTATTCATTCCATAACTGGAAGCCTGTATCTCTCTCTCTCCTTCACCCATTTTACCCTCCTCACTCTGGCAACTATCGTTTTGTTCTCTGTATTTATATATCTGATTCTGCTTTTTGTTTATTCATTTTTCAAAGATTCCATTTATGAGTGGAATTACATGATATTTATCTTTAACAGCATTACTTATTTCACTTAGCATAATACCCTCTACCCAATGATCCATCCGTTGTGTCAGAAATGGCATAATCTCATTCTTTATGGCTGTATGGCTAATAGTCTTGTGTGTGTATGTGTGTGTGTGTGTGTGTGTGTGTGTGTGTGTATCAAACTTTCATTATCCATTTATCCACTGATGGATACTTAGGTTTTTTCCATGTCTTGACTATTGTAAATAAACATAGAAGTGCACATATCTTTTTGAGCTGTTGTTTTAGTTTTCTTTGGGTAAATATTCAATAGTGGAATTTTTGAAACACATGGTATTTTTATTTTTAATTTTTTGAGGAACTTCCATACTCATTTACACAGTGGCTGTAACAATTTACATTTTCATTGACAGAAGTATTCATTTTTCTCCACATCCTTGCCAGGACTTATTATTTATTGTCTTTTTTATTTTGGCCATTCTTACAGGTATGAGTGATATCTCATTGGGGTTTTGATTTGCACTTCTCTGATGATGAATGATGTTGAGCATCTTTTCATATATCTATTGGTCATCTGTATGCCTTCTTTTGAAAAATGTCCGTTTGTGTCCTCTGAGTATTTTTTATTGGAATTTTTTTTGTTCTGACTTGTATAAGTTCTTTATTTTGGTTATTAACCCCTTTTCAGATATATCATTTGTGAATATCTTCTCCCATTCAGTAGGTTGTCTTTTTGTTTTGTTGATTGTTCCCTTTGCTGTACAAAAACCTTTTATTTTGAGGTAGTCCTAATAGTTTTTAGTTTTGTTTCCCTTGCCTTACGAGGCATATGTAAAAAAAAAAATTGTTGCTATGGCCAATGTCAGATAAATTATTGCTTGTGATGTCTTCTAGGATTTTTTTTTTTGATTTCAGGTCTTGCATTTAGGTCTTTAATCCATTTCGAGTTTATTTCTGTGTATGGGGTAAGAAAGCAGTCCAATTTTGTCCTTTTGCATGCAGCTATCCAGTTTTTCCAACACCATTTGTTGAAGACACTGTCTTTTCCTCACTGTATGTCATTGCCTTCTTTGTTAAATATTAATTGACTATATAATTTTTTTTAATTTTTTTTTAATTTATTTATGATAGTCACACAGAGAGAGAGAGAGAGAGAGAGGCAGAGACACAGGCAGAGGGAGAAGCAGGCTCCATGCACCGGGAGCCTGACGTGGGATTCAATCCCGGGTCTCCAGGATCGCGCCCTGGGCCAAAGGCAGGCGCCAAACCGCTGCGCCACCCAGGGATCCCTAATTGACTATATAATTATGAGTTTACTTCTGGGCAATCTGTTCTGTTGCATTGACTTATGTGTCTGTTGTCTGTTTTTGGTTTTTTGTTTTGTTTTGTTTTGTTTTTTTGCCAGCATCAGACTTGATTACTACAGCTTTGTAGTATATCTTGAAATCTGGAATTATGATGCCTCCAGTTTTGTTATTTCTCAGGATTGCTTTGGCTATTGGAGATCTTCTGTGCTTCCAGGAGTGAAAAATGCTATTAGTATTTTGATATGTCTTGCATTGTATCTATAGATTGCTTTGAGTATTATGGACATTTTAACAATATTAATTCTTCCAATCCATCAGCATGGGATGATATCTTTCCATATGTTCATGTCATCTTCATTTTTCTTTCATTACTGTTGTATAGATTTAAAAGTCTTTTGCCTCTTTGGTTTAGTTTACTAGGTATTTTATTCTTTTTGATGAAATTGTAAATGGTGTCACTCTTTTTAATTTCTTTTTTGTGACTTCATAATTAGTGCATAAAATACTGCCAATTTCTGAGTATTGATTTGTATCCTGCCAAGTTACTGAATTTGTTACCCTGGTAGTTTTTGGTGGAGTCTAGGATTATCTTTTTTTTTTTTTTTAAAGAGCACTGCTTTATTTATTTATGATAGTCACACACACAGAGAGAGAGAGAGAGAGAGAGAGAGAGGCAGAGACACAGGCAGAGGGAGAAGCAGGCTCCACGCACTGGGAGCCTAATGTGGGATTCGATCCTGGGTCTCCAGGATCGCGCCCTGGGCCAAAGGCAGGCGCCAAACCGCTGCGCCACCCAGGGATCCCTAGGATTATCTATATACAGTGTCATGTCTGCAAATAGTGAATGTTGACCTTTTTCTCTACTACTATGGATGCCTCTTATTTCTTTTTGTTGTGATTGCTGTGGCTAGGATTTCCAGTACTATGTTGAATAAAAGTGGCAAAATTGGTCACCTTGTCTTGTTCCTAACCTTAGAGCAAAAGTTCTCAGTTTTTCACCGTTGGGTATGATGTTAGTTGTCGAGTTTTCATACATAGCCTTTATTATATTGAGGTTTGTTACCTCTAACTCCAATTTTTGAGTTTTTATCATACATGGATGTTGAATCTTGCCAATGCTTTTTCTGCATTTATTGAGATGATCATATAATTTCTGTCCTTCATTTTGTTGATGTGGTATATAGCAATTGATTTGCTAATGTCAAACCATCCTTTCATCCTGGGAATAAATTCCACCTGATCATTATTAATGGTCTCTTTAATGTATTATTGTATGCAGTTGCTAATCTTGTGTTGAGAAGTTTTGCTTCTATGATTATCAGGGCATTTTCCTATACTTTTCTCTTTTTGTGATGTCAATTTTGGTATCATGGTAATGCTGACCTTGTAGTATGTATTTCGAAGCATTTCTTCCTCCCTCTTCTATTTTGTTTGGAATATTTTCAGGAACATAGCTGCTAACTCTTTCTTTTAACATTTGGTAGAATCCACCTGTGAATTTATCTGGTCTTAGACATTTATTTTTTGATAATTTTTTGATTACCAACTCATTTTCATTTCTTATATTCAATTTACTCAGATTTTTTATTTCTTCTTGAATCATTTTTGGATGATTGTATGTTTCTGGGAATTTATCCATTATAGGTTGTCCAGTTTGTTGGTGTATAATTTTCATAATATTCTTTTACAATTCTTTGTATTATTTAGGTGTCATTTGTTACTTCTCTTTCTGATTTTATTTATTTGAGGTCTTTCTGTTTTTTTTTTTTTTCTTGATGAGTCTGGTGAAAGATTTGACAATTTTGTTTACCTGTTCAAAGGACCCATTGGGTTGTTTAGTATCATGTTGTTTAGTCTTCACATGTTTGTGGTTTTTCCAGTTTTTTTTTCTTGTGATTTACTTCTAGTTTTACATGTGATGAGAAAAGATGCATGGTATGATTTCAAACTTCTTAAATTCATTGAGCCTTGGTTTATGGCCTAATATGTGGTCTATTTTGGAGAATATTCCATCTGGACTTGAAAAGAATGTATATTCTGTTGGTTTTGAATGAAATGTTCTGTGTATATCTGTTATGTCCATCTGGTCCAATTTATCATTTTTATATCTTTTAAAATTTAAATTCAAGTTAATTAACATATAATGTATTATTAGTTTCAGGAGTAGAATTTAGTGAATCATCAGTTGCATATAACACCCAGTACTCATTACATCAATTGCCCTCCTTAATGCCCATGACCCAGTTACTCCATCTCCCCACCTTCCCTCCAGCAACCGTCAGTTTGTTCCCTATAGGGAAGAGTCTCTAATGGTTTGCCTCTCTCTGTTTTTATCTCATTCTAGTTTTCATTTCTTTCCTCTATGTTCATCAGTTATGTTTCTTAAATTCCACATATAAGTGAAATCATATGGTATCTTTCTCTGACTGACTTATCTTGCTTAGCATAATACACTCTAGTTCCATCCACATTATTGCAAATGGCAAGATGTCATTATTTTATTTTATTTTATTTTTTAAAGATTTATTTATTTATTCATGAGAGACACAGACTAAGAGAGAGAGGCAGAGACATAGAGGTAGAAGCAGGATCCTTGCAGGGAACCTGATGCAGGACTTGATCCTGGATCCTGGGATTATGACCTGAGCCGAAGGCAGGCACCCAAACGTTGCACTGCCCAGGCTTCCCAAGATTTCATTGTTTTAATGGCCAAGTAATATTCCATAGTATATCAAACATCAGTCAACATCAAAAAGGCCATATATGAAAGACCCTCAACTAATATAATCTTCAGTAGGGAAAGACCTAGAGCTTTTCCCTAAGGTCGGGAACATGACAGGGATGTCCACTCTTACTGCTGTTTTTCAATATAGTACTGGAAGTGCTAGCCTCAGCAATTAGACAGCAAAATGAAATAAAAGACAATTGGTCCAATGTGTCATTTAAACATTATTTCCTTATTGATTTTCTGTCTGGATGATCTATTCATTGATGTACATAGAGTATTAAAGTCCCTTACTACTATTGTAATACCATCAATTTCTCTTTATGTATGTAAATATTTGATTTGCATATTTATGTATTGCAGTGTTGAACGCATATATTTACAATTGTTATATCCTCTTGTTGGATTGTTCCTTCTATTATTACGTAGTTCTCTACTTGTGATTTACTTCTAGTTTTACATGTGATGAGAAAAGATGCATGGTATGATTTCAAACTTCTTAAATTCATTGAGCCTTGGTTTATGGCCTAATATGTGGTCTATTTTGGAGAATATTCCATCTGGACTTGAAAAGAATGTATATTCTGTTGGTTTTGAATGAAATGTTCTGTGTATATCTGTTATGTCCATCTGGTCCAATTTATCATTTTTATATCTTTTAAAATTTAAATTCAAGTTAATTAACATATAATGTATTATTAGTTTCAGGAGTAGAATTTAGTGAATCATCAGTTGCATATAACACCCAGTACTCATTACATCAATTGCCCTCCTTAATGCCCATGACCCAGTTACTCCATCTCCCCACCTTCCCTCCAGCAACCGTCAGTTTGTTCCCTATAGGGAAGAGTCTAATGGTTTGCCTCTCTCTGTTACAGTCTTTCTTTCAAAGGCTACTATGTGTGATATATAGGTATTGCTCTTCCAGCTTTTTTTTCCCTTCTCTTTGCATGGTGAAGCTTTTCCCATTCCTTCACTTCCAGTCCATAATGGTTTTAGATATGAGATGAGTCTCTTGTAGGAAGCACATAGAAGTGTCTCTTTTTTTAAAATCCATTTGCCACTCTATGTCTTTTGATTAAAGCACTGATGCCATTTTATATTCCAAGTAATTGTTGATAGGTGTATACTTCCTGCTATTTAAATTTGTTTTCTAGTATTTTGTTTTTTTTTTTCTCATCTTGCTCTTTTTCTTTGTGATTGATGACTATCTATAATATTATGTTTGGCTTTCTATTTTTTGTTTATCAATCATAGGTTTAGGTTTGTTATTACTGTGAAGTTTATATAAGACATCTTAAACAACAGTCTATAATAATTTAACAGCCATTTAAATTTACATACATGCTTTAAAAATATTTTTTTTCTTTTTCCCTTTCTTTTCCTATTTTACTCCCTTCTCCATGTTTGATATATATGTTGTCATATTTTACATCTTTTTATTCCTAATTTTTTATGTCTAATAATGGACATTTCTTTTCCACTTAAAAAAGTTCCCTTAACATTTCTTATGAGGCATTTCTTATGTGGTGATAAACTCCTTTTTCTTTAGTTTGTCTGGAGAGCTTTATCTCCCCTTCAAATCTGAATGATAATCTTATCTGGTAGAGTATTCTTGGTTATAGGTTTTTCTTTTCAGAACTTTAAATATATCATGGCAGTTTCTTCTGCCTGCAAAGTTTCTTCTGAAAAATCAGTTGATGAACTTATAGGTTTTCCTTGTAGGTAATTTTTTTGTTTCTTTCTTGCTGATTTTAAGATTTCCTCTTTATCTACAACCTTTGGAATTGTAATTATTATGTTCTGTGGTGGGAACTTTGTTGGGTTTATCTTGTTTGGCACTCTCTGTGCTTCTTGGAGTTGGATGTCTATCTGTTTCCCTAGGTTATGGAAATTTTATTTCTTCAAATAATTTGTCTTCATCCTTTCCTCTCAAAAGAGGAAAATCTCTTCTAGGACTCCTATAATGAAAATGTTTGTTTGCTTGATATTGTCCAAGAGATCTCTTAACCTATCATCATTTCAAAATATTATTTTTTTTCCACTGTCCAGATTGTGTGTTTTCCATTACCCTGTCTTCCAGGTAACTGGTATGTTCTTCTGCATCCTCTTATCTACTGTTGATTACCTGTAGTGTTTTTTTTTTTTTAATTTCAGTTACTGTAGTAATCAACTCTGGTTCTTTTTAATATTTTCTTTTATTTAAGGTCTCACTTAGTCCTTCCACTCTTTTCTCCAGCCCTGTGAGCATTTTTATAATCATTAATTTAAATTCTTTAAACGTTAAGTGATATTGTTTATCTCTGTTTCATTTAGTTTTTTCCCTTTCTTTTTATTTGGAGAATATACCTCTGTCTCCTCATTTTGCTTGACTTTTTGTGTTTGTTTCTATTGATTAGGCAGAAAAGCTATTTCTAAACTTGAAGGAATGGGCTGGTGAATCATGTCCTCTATGCAGACTGTGTGCTTGGTGACTTTTGCTGGCTGGAGCTGTGGCTGCATATGCTAGTTAATCTTTTAAACTGTGACTTTTTACAGAAAGATGCTAGTTCATCTTTTAAACTGTGAGTTTTTACAGAAGGATGAAAAAATAATAATGAAATAAAAAAGAAATTAATAAAAGAAAAAAGGAAGGAAAATGGAAAAGAGAAAAATACAAGAAAAAATAAAGAAAATAGGAGAAAATATTTCAAAAGAGAAAGAAAACCAGACAAATTAAAATAAAGAAGAAAAATTAAGAATTTTTAAATTAAAACAAAACAATAAAATGGTGCTTGTTTTCTGTGCCCCAGCACAACATAGGGGTTTGTGTGAGCTTGCAGACACTGAGCTTGCCAGAGTTATAAGCTCCCTATGAGCCAGAACCTGCTCCAGTCTGAGCTTTTAAGGTGGTGGTGGAGAGACAATATTCCCTCTGATCCTCAGCCCTTTAAAACTGTAGCTTTTTTCTGTATCCTAGCATGCACAGGATTGGTGTATTCACAAGCTTGCTGTATTCACAAGCTCACTGAGATGATTGGACCCATTAGTTATGGCATCTGGACCCTCACATTATAGCATCAGGATCCACCAGTTTGGGGGTCTAAACCTCCTCCTTATACTGTCCAGACTGTCCTGCTCTGAACTTTTAAGGTGGGATAGAATATAAACCAGAATTGTTCTCCAGTCCTTCTGACCTTCAGAGCATTCTCACAGCTCCCCTGCCAGTTGGAAGAGTTCTAATATTGTCTTTTTTTATACACTAGTTGATGTTTTATGTTTGTTTATATATTTATGTTAGAGAGAGAGAGGGGGTGAGAGAAAGAGTATAAGTAGGAGGGGCAGAAGGAGAGGGAGAGAGAATCTCAAGCAGACTCCATGCTGAGCACAGAGCCTGACATGGGGCTTGATCTCATGACCATGAGATCATGACCTCAGCTGAAATCAAGAGTCAGACACTTAATTGACTATGCCATCCAGATGCCCAATGCTAGTTGATCTTTTAAACTGTGGCTTTTTTTTCTGTGCCCAGTGACAGAGGAATCTGCTCCTGGTCCCTCAGTACTATTCCTCTCCACTGCTGATCATAGTTTTGGAGGTCAGGAGTTCCCTTTGTTAACATGCCTCCTTCTCTCTTGCTGTCCTCTTGCCATTCTAACTTTGGTTGATTAGTAGTTGTTCAGTCAGCCCTCACTTCATCAGGAGGAATTGTTCTATCAATAGGTGTAATTTGGTTCATTCCTTAGAGGAGGTGAGTTCAGTCTTCCTATATTGCCATATTGAACTAGAACCTCCCTATGTATTCTTCAGAATCCAGAAGGCCATGCATAAATCCAGAGCTGGTTGCTTGTTCAGAAACTATCTGAAAAGCTACCAATCTGTCATTTCTAGTAGATTTTCTGGAGCTGTATAATCATGAAATGAAGACAGAGGTAGAATTGTAAACTTTAAACTTGAAACAAGTAAATGGAAGAAAATAATAGATATGAAGTGTGATGAATGAAATAGGAAACAGAAAAACAATTGATAGATTCAGCAAAATCTGAAGTTTGTTTCTTGAAAATATCCATAAAATTGACAAAATTTTAGGTAGACTGACAGGAATAAAAAGAAGATTTACATTACTAACTTAGAAAGGAAAGTGGGGTTATTACTATAGACCTGACTGAAGAAAAAGGGGGAATATAAGAGAATACTATAAACAACTGCATGCCTACAAATTAGATAATGTAGATGAGTAATTTCCTAGAAACACAAAGGACTGAAAAAGAAATAGAATACCTGAATAGACCTATAATAAGAGATTGAATTAGTAATCATGATTTCTAACAAAGAATAGCTTAGGATGAGATAGCTTCACTGGTAAATTCTACTGAACATTTAAAGAAGAATTAAAATTAATGTTGCTTAAACTCTTATTCCATTTCCACTAAAAAGGAGTCTGAGTCTGTGAAGCCAGTATTCCCTTCATACTAAAGTCAGGCAGAGATATCACAGGAAAAGAAAACTACAGGCCAGCATCCCTTATGAATACAGATGCAAAATTCCTCAACAAAATACCAGCAAACCAGATTTAGTAGTATATTAAAAGCATGACCAAGTGGGATTTTCCTAGGAATAACATAATGTTTAAACATGAAAAGAAATGACAAAAACCAAAGTAATTCATCATATTAATAGAATAATGAAATGAAAATATAAAATAATATTGCCAATGCATGTAGAAAAAGGATTCAACAAAATCCAACATTCTTTCATGATAAAAACTCTCGAAAAAATAGGAATAAAAGGATGTGTATCCAAAATGTTAAAGGTTATCTATTAAAGGAACACATCTAACATCATATTCAATTGTGAAAAATCAAAAGCTTTATTCTTCAGATCATTAATAAAAGAAAGATGTCTGTTCTTGCCACTTCTATTCAGCATTGCAATTAGTCAAGGAAAATAAATTATACATACAAATTGGAAAGAAACAAATAAAACTGTCTCTATTTGCCAATGGTATGAGCTTACATATTAAAAATACTAAGGAATCTACAGAAAATATAGAATATAATAAGTAAATTCATCAAAGCAATCAGTACAAGATCAACACACAGAAATGCATTGTATTGCTATACAGTAAGAATAAATAATCCAAAAATTAAATGACAAACAATTCCATTTACAATAGGATCAAAAAGAACAAAACAGTTAGAAATAAATTTAAACCAAGTAGGTACAAACCTGTTTACTAAAAACAAAAGAAATTAAATTTGTTCTAAATTAATAGAAAGATATCACATGTTCACTGATTGAGACTTAACATTATTGAAATACCAATATTTCCCAAATGATCTACAAATTAAACACACTATCAAAATCCTAATGCCTTTTTAGCAACAATGAACAAATGTATACTAAATTGTTTTTTTTAATTTTTATTTATTTATGATAGTCACAGAGAGAGAGAGAGAGAGGCAGAGACACAGGCAGAGGGAGAAGCAGGCTCCATGCACCGGGAGCCTGAGGTGGGATTCGATCCCGGGTCCCCAGGATCGCGCCCTGGGCCAAAGGCAGGCGCCAAACCGCTGCGCCACCCAGGGATCCCTTTTTTTTTTTTTTAATTTTATACTAAATTGTATATTTAATATTACTCAGCCATAAAGAATGAAATCTTGCTATTTGCAGCCATGTGGATGTAACTAAAGTTTATTATGCTAAGCAAAATAAGTCAGAGAAAGACAAGTACTCCCTATGATTTCACTACTTTCTGGAATTTCAGAAATAAAACAAATTAACATGGGAAAAAAGAGGCAAACCAAGAAAGAGTCTCTTACCTATAGAGGACAAACTGATGGTGACTGAAAGGGATGTGGGTGGGTGGATGGGTTAAATAGGTGATGAAGATTAAGAAGTATAATAGTTGTGATGAGCATCAGGTGTTATATGTATGTGTTGAATCACTAAATTGTACACCTGAAACTAATATTACACTGTAGGTAAACTTACTGGAATTTTGATAAAAACTTAAAAAAAAGAAAAGAAAGAAAAAAATATGGAATTTCAAAGAACTCTTAGTAGCCAAAACAATCTTGAAAGGACAAAATAAGTTGGTGGTCTCCCACTTCCCAATTTTAAAACTTAAAACTACAGCAGTCAAAATGTAGTTCTTGCATAGGGTTAACCTTATATGTCATTGGAATAAAATTGAATATTCATAAATAAATCCATACATCTGTCTAGAGTTGACATTTAACAAGGTGGTCAAGATCATTCAATGGGGAAATAATAGCCTTTTCAGCAAATGGTCCTGCAACAACTATTCACTTGCAAAGGAATAAATTATGACCATTACCTCATACTATTTGCCAAAATAAAACAATATGGATCAAAGAACTACAAGTAAGAGCTAAAAGTATAAAACACTTAGAGGAAAACATAAGGGTAAATCATGTTCTTGGATTTGACAATGTATACATAACTATGACACCAAAAATACAAACAATGAAAGAGAAAATAGATGTATTGGGCTTTATGAAAATGGAACTTCTGTGCATCCAAGGATATTATAAAAAAAAAGTGAAAAGACAACCCACAGAATCTGGTAAATGCGTAGTATCTAGAATATTACTTATAACTTAAAAATAAAAAAAGACAAAGAAATTTATCCAACTAAAATATGGGAAAAGGATGTGAATAGACTTTTTTTTTTCAAATAAAAGACATTAATAGCCAACCAGCAAATGAAAAGATATTCAACATTTTTAGTCATTAGGGAAATACAAATTGAAACCACTGTGAGATATTATTTCACATTTACTATATTAGTCACTAAAAAACCCAGAAAATAACAAGAGTTGGCAAGGATGTTGAGATGTTCGAACTCTTTCTGCATTGCTGGCAAAAATGTAAAATGATGGCACTGCCATGGAAAACACTTTGGCTGCTCATTAAATTTTTTTTTCATTCATTCAGCAAATATTTACTGAAGGCCCTGTTTGAAGCAACAAGTACATAGCCATTTACAAAACAAACCAGAATCTCTGTCCTCAGGGAGCTAATACTTAATGAAGGAACAGGGGAACAGATAATTTACCAAAAACATAAGCAAAATGATATAATATATGAGCTCAGGATGAGTATAAGAAATTTAAGTTAGGAAAGAAAGTGTAGTTTTAGTTAGGGTGGTCAGGGAATGCTTTATTGACAAGATAATATTTGCTCAAGGGCCAGAAGGAGGGAAGGAAGTAATCCTTGTGTATATCTGGGAAATGCTTGCCAAGTTTCTTGCAAAGTTTCTGAGATAAAATCTTGGTGGGTTTGAGAATACAGGTGGTGTAGAGTAAGGGAGAGAGAGACTGGTAGAAAATAAGATCATAGATGTACCAAGGGGAGAATGGAAAATATAAGATACCATAAGACTTTGGGTAAGACTTTGGGTTTTAGTTTGGCAGAGTTGGAAGACAATATAGAATTTTGAGTGGAAGAGCCACATAATCAGACTTCAGTTTTTAAAGGGCCATTTTGGCTTCTGTGTTAAAAATAATAATAATAAAATAAAATAAAATAATAAAATAAAATAAAATAAAAATAAAATAAAATTGTAAGCTAAAGAGGGATAGAGCAGGATACCAATGAGAAGGCTGCTGCAACATTCTAGGTGAAGAATTATGGTGGCTTGAACCAGAGTTGAAATTTTGGAGAGGATGAAAAGTATTCCGATTTAAATGTGTTTCTAAGGTAAGGCCGACAGTACCTGCTGACAGACTAGAAATGAGTTTAGGCTATGAAACAAAGCAGGGAATCGTAAAAACTCCAGGATTTGTAAACCAAACACCTGGAAACCTATAATTTATATTTATTATGGAGAAATGACTGTGGAATGAAAAGGTTCTAAGAGGATGAAGGTTTTGGTTTTGAATATAATGTGTTTGAGATGATTGGTGGATGTACAAGTAAAGATTTCAAACAGAGAAACAGGAGCTGGAGTTGAGGGGAGGGTCTGGGCTACAGATTGAGATTTAGGGATCATCAGTGGAAAATGTATTTAAGAGAATGATAACAGAGAAAAAAGATGCATGGACTGAGACCTGGGAGCCTGCAACATTTAGAGTTTGGGGAGACAACAGGACACAATAAAGAAATTGAGAAAACACTGACCACGTAGAAGTGGAGATCTGACTGATGCAGATCCTGCAAGCCGGGAGAAGGAACAACATCAAGGAGAGTGTCTTAGTTCCAGCTACTATAACAGAATACCGGAGGAGGGGCAAGATGTCGGAAGAGTAGGGTCCCCAAGTCACCTGTCCCCACCAAATTACCTAGATAACCTTCCAATCATCCTGAAAATCTACGAATTCGGCCTGAGATTTAAAGAGAGACCAGCTGGAATGCTACAGTGAGAAGAGTTCCCACTTCTATCAAGGTAAGGAAAAAAATAAACAAAAGGCCTCCAAGGGGGAGGGGCCCCACGAGGAGCCGGGCTGAGGCCGGGGCGAGTGTCCCCAGGACAGGAGAGCCCCGTCCCGGAGGAGCAGGAGCTGCACCAACCTTCCCTGGCAGAAAGGCCTCCCGGGGAATTGGAGCAGGATCCCCAGAAAGGCGGGGATGCCCTCGGGCTCCCTGGGACAGTAACAGAGGAACCGCGCCCCGCAGAGATGCGCCGAGCTCCCTAAGGGCTGCAGCGCGCACGGCGGGACCCGGAGCAGCTCGGAGGAGCTCGGGCGGCGGCTCCGCAGAGAGGGGGCTGCGGGGCGGGAGCGTGAATCCAACAGCGCAGGCTCTGGAGCACAGGGCGCAGGGACACAGCCCAGGATCCGGCCACCCCCCGGGACAGGCAGAAGCCAGGAGGGCCCAGGACAGCAAGGACGCTCCTGCCCCGAGCTGAGCAGATCAGTGGCCCCGCCCCGGAGCATCCAGATCCTGCAGACAGAGAGCTCTGTAGTTACTGTGTGGGCTGATCCAGGGCTCCAGAGCTGGCCCCGCCACGGCGGTTGTTCTTCCTGGGGCCTCACGGGGTAAACAACCCCCAGTGAGCCCTGCACCAGGCAGGGGGCTGAGCAGCTCCCCCAAGTGCTAACACCTGAAAATCAGCACAACAGGCCCCTCCCCGAGAAGACCACCTAGACGGACGAGTTCAAGGAGAAGTGAAAGGACTTAAAGTATACAGAATCAGAAGATACTCCCCCGTGGTTTTTTTTATCTTTTTGATTTCTGTTTGCTTTCCCCACCCTTTTATTGCCCTTTCTTTCTTTTGCATTCTCCTTTTCTTCTCTTTTTGTTCTTTTTTTCTTCCTTTTTTCTTTCCTTTTTTCTTTCCTTGTTTCTCTCCTCTCTTTTAATCCTTTTCCCAATACAACTTGTTTTTGGCCACCCTGCACTGAGCAAAATGACTAGAAGGAAAACCTCACCTCAAAAGAAAGAATCAGAAACAGTCCTCTCTCCCACAGAGTTACAAAATGTGGATTATAATTCCATGTCACAAAGCCAATCCAGAAGCACTATTATACAGCTACTGGTGGCTCTAGAAAAAAGCATAAAGGACTCGAGAGACTTCATGACTGCAGAATTTAGATCCAATCAGGCAGAATCTAAAAATCAATTGAATGAGATGCAATCCAAACTAAAAGTCCTAACGACGAGGGTTAACGAGATGGAAGAACGAGTGAGTGACATAGAAGACAAGTTGATGGCAAAGAGGGAAACTGAGGAAAAAAGAGACAAACATTTAATAGACCATGAAGATAGATTAAGGGAAATAAACGACAGCCTGAGGAAGAAAAACCTACGTTTAATTGGGGTTCCCGAGGGCGCCGAAAGGGACACAGGGACAGAATATGTATTTAAACAAATCATAGCTGAAAACTTTCCTAATCTGGGAATGGAAACAGGCATTCATATCCAGGAAATAGGAGATCCCCCCCTAAAATCAATAAAAACCGTTCAACACCCCGACATTTAATAGTTAAGCTTGCAAATTCCAAAGATAAAGAGAAGATCCTTAAAGCAGCAAGAGACAAGAAATCCCTGACTTTTATGGGGAGGAGTATTAGGGTAACAGCACACCTCTCCACAGAGACCTGGCAGGCCAGGAAGCGCTGGCAGGATATAGTCAGTGTCCTAAATGAGAAGAACATGCAACCCAGAATACTTTACCCAGCAAGGCTCTCATTCAAAATGGAAGGAGAGACAAAGAGCTTCCAAGACAGGCAGGAACTGAAAGAATATGTGACCTCCAAACCAGCTCTGCAAGAAATTTTAAGGGGGACTCTTAAAATTCCCTTTTAAGAAGAGGTTGAGTGGAACAATCCACAAAAACAAGGACTGAATAGATATCATGATGACACTAAACTCATATCTTTCAAGAGTAACTCTGAACGTGAACGGGCTTAAAGACCCCATCAAAAGGCACAGGGTTTCAGACTGGATAAAAAAGCAGGACCCATCTATTTGCTGTCTACAAGAGACTCATTCTAGACAGAAGGACACCTACAACCTGAAAATAAAAGGTTGGAGAACCATTTACCATTCAAATGGTCATCAAAAGAAAGCAGGGGTAGCCATCCTTATAATAGACAAACTAAAATTTACCCCGAAGACTGTAGTGAGAGATGAAGAGGGACACTATATCATACTTAAAGGATCTATCCAACAAGAGGACGTAAGAATCCTCAATATATATGCCCCGAATGTGGGAGCTGCCAAATATAACAATCAATTAATAACCAAAGTGAAGAAATACTTAGATAATAATACACTTATACTTGGTGACTTCAATCTAGCCTTTTCTATACTCGATAGATCTTCTGAGGCACAACATCTCCAAAGAAACAAGAGCTTTATTTTTTTTTATTTATTTTTTATTTTTTTTAACATTTTTATTTATTATTTATGAGAGTCACAGAGAGAAAGAGAGGCAGAGACACAGGCAGAGGGAGAAGCAGGCTCCATGCACCGGGAGCCTGACGTGGGACTAAATCCCGGGTCTCCAGGATCACGCCCTGGACCGAAGGCAGGCGCCAAACCGCTGCGCCACCCAGGGATCCCGAAACGAGAGCTTTAAATCATACACTGGACCAGATGGATTTCACAGATATCTACAGAACTTTACATCCAAACTCAACTGAATACACATTCTTCTCAAGTGCACATGGAGCTTTCTCCAGAATAGCCCACATACTGGGTCACAAATCGGGTCTGAACCGATATCAAAAGATTGGGATTGTCCCCTGCATATTCTCAGACCATATGCCTTGAAATTAGAACTAAATAACAACAAGAAGTTTGGAAGGACCTCAAACATGTGGAGGTTAAGGACCATCTGCTAAAAGATGAAAGCATCAACCAGGAAATTAAGGAAGAATTAAAAATATTCATGGAAACTAATGAGAATGAAGATACAACCTTTCAAAATCTTTGCGATGCAGCAAAAGCAGTCCTGAGGGGGAAATACATCGCAATACAAGCATCCATTCAAAAACTGGAAAGAACTCAAATACAAAAGCTAACCTTACACCTAAAGGAGGTAGAGAAAAAGCAACAAATAGATCCCACACCCAGCAGAAGAAGAGAGTTAATAAAGATTTGAGCAGAACTCAACGAAATCGAGACCAGATGAACTGTGGAACAGATCAACAAAACCAGGAGTGGTTCCTTGAAGGAATTAATAAGATAGATAAACCATTAGCCAGCCTTATAAATAGAAGAGAGAGAAGACTCAAATTAAAAAATCATGAATGAGAAAGGAGAGATCACTACCAACACCAAGGAAATACAAACGATTTTAAAAACATATTATGAACAGCTATACGCCAATAAATTAGGCAACATAGAAGAAATGGATGCATCCTGGAAAGCCACAAACTACCAAAACTGGAACAGGAAGAAATAGAAAACCTGAATGGGCCAATAACCAGGGAGGACATTGAAGCAGTCATCAAAAACCTCCCAAGACACAAGAGTCCAGGGCCAGATGGCTTCCCAGGGGAATTCTATCTAACGTTTAAGGAAGATACCATACCTATTCTACTAAAGCTGTTTGGAAAGATAGAAAGAGTTGGAGTACTTCCAAATTCGTTCTATGAGGCCAGCCTCACCTTAATTCCGAAAACCAGACAAAGACCCCACCAAAAAGGAGAATTACAGACCAATATCCCTGATGAACATGGATGCAAAAATTCTCAACAAGATACTAGCCAATAGGATCCAACAATACATTAAGAAAATTATTCACCATGACCAAGTACGATTTATTCCCGGGACACAGGCTGGTTCAACACTCGTAAAACAATCAATGTGATTCATCATATCAGCAAGAGAAAAACCCAGAACCATATGATCCTCTCATTAGATGCAGAGAAAGCTTTTGACAAAATAAAGCATCCATTCCTGATCAAAACCCTTCAGAGTGTTGGGATAGAGGGAACTTTCCTCGACATCTTAAAAGCCATCTACGAAAAGCCCACAGCAAATATCATTCTCAATGGGGAAGCACTGGGAGCTTTTCCTCTAAGATCAGGAACAAGACAGGGATGTCCACTCTCACCACTGCTATTCAACATTGTACTGGAAGTCCTAGCCTCAGCAATCAGACAACAAAAAGACATTAAATGCATTCAAATTGTCAAAGAAGAAGTCAAACTCTCCCTCTTCGCTGATGACATGATACTCTACATAGAAAACCCAATAGCCCCCACCCCAAGATTGCTAGAATTCATACAGCAATTTGGTCGCGTGGCAGGATACAAAATCAATGCCCAGAAGTCAGTGGCATTTCTATACACTAACAATGAGACTGAAGAAAGAGAAATTAAGGAGTCAATCCCATTGACAATTGCACCCAAAAGCATAAGATACCTGGGAATAAACCTAACCAAAGAGGTAAAGGATCTATACCCTAAAAACTACAGAACACTTCTGAAACAAATGGAGGAGGATGCAAAGAGATTGAAAAATATTCCATGCTCATGGATTGGCAGAATTAATATTGTGAAAATGTCAATGTTACCCCGGGTAATTTACCCATTTAATGCAATCCCTTTCAAAATACCATGGACTTTCTTCAGAGAGTTAGAACAAATTATTTTAAGATTTGTGTGCAATAAGGAAAGATCCCGATTAGCCAGGGGAATTTAAAAAAAGAAAACCACATCTGGGGGCATCACAATGCCAGATTTCAGGTTGTACTACAAAGCTGTGGTCATCAAGACAGTGTGGTCCTGGCACAAAAACAGACACATAGATCAATGGAACAGAATAGAGAACCCAGAAGTGGACCCTGAACTTTATGGTCAACTAATATTCGATAAAGGGGGAAAGACTGTCCATTGGAAAAAAGACAGTCTCTTCAATAAATGGTGCTAGGAAAATTGGACATCCACATGCAGAAGAATGACACTAGACCACTCTCTTTCACCATACACAAAGATAAACTCAAAATGGATGAACGAACTAAATGTGAGACAAGATTCCATCAAAATCCTAGAAGAGAACACAGGCAACACCCTTTTTGGACTCAGGCACAGTCACTTCTTGGAAGATACATCCACGAAGGCAAAAGAAACAGAAGCAAAAATGAACTATTGGGACTTCATCAAGATCAGAAGCTTTTGCACAGCAAAGGATACAGTCAACAAAACTAAAAGACAACCTACAGAATGGGAGAAGATATTTGCAAATGACGTATCAGATAAAGGGCTAGTTTCCCAGATCTATAAAGAACTTATTAAACTCAACAGCAAAGAAACAAACAATCCAATCATGAAATGGGCAAAAGACATGAAGAGAAATCTCACAGAGGAAGACATAGACATGGCCAACATGCACATGAGAAAATGCTCTGCATCACTTGCCATCAGGGAAATACAAATCAAAACCACAATGAGATACCACCTCACACCAGTGAGAATGGGGAAAATTAACAAGGCAGGAAACCACAAATGTTGGTGAGGATGCAGTGAAAATGGAACCCTCCTTACACTGTTGGTGGGAATGTGAACTGGTGCAGCCACTCTGGAAAACTGTGTGGAGGTTCCTCAAAGAGTTAAAAATAGATCTGCCCTATGACCCAGCAATTGCACTGTTGGGGATTTACCCCAAAGATTCAGATGCAATGAAACACCAGGACACCTGCACCCCGATGTTTATAGCAGCAATGTCCACAATAGCCAAACTGTGGAAGGAGCCTCGGTGTCCATCGAAAGATGGATGGATAAAGAAGATGTGGTTTATGTATACAATGGAATATTACTCAGCCATTAGAAACGACAAATACCCACCATTTGCTTCCACGTGGATGGAACTGGAGGGGATTATGCTGAGTGAAGTAAGTCAATCGGAGAAGGACAGTGTATTTTCTCATTCATTTGAGGAATATAAATAATAGTGAATGGGGATATAGGGGAAGGGAGAAGAAATGTGTAGGACATATCAGAAAGGGAGACAGAACATAAAGACTCCTAACTCTGGGAAACGAACTAGGGGTGGTGGAAGGGGAGGAGGGCGGGGTCTGGGGGGGAATGGGTGACGGGCACTGAGGGTGGCACTTGATGGGATGAGCATTGGGTGTTATTCTGTATGTTGGTAAATTGAACACCAGTAAAAAAAATAATTTATTAAAAATAAATAAAAAATAAAAAAAAATATTTAGCAGTATACCATACATGGTATAGGGGCTTATAAAAACACAAATTTATTTCTCACCGTTTTGGATTCTGGCCGTCCAGGATCAGGGAGTAGCATGGTCGAGTTCTGGGGACAGCTGTCTTCTGGGATGCAGATTTCTCTTTGTGTCCTGATGTGGCAGAAGCAGAGAAAGGAGTCAAGCTCTCATGATCCTTATTATAAAGGCATTAATCTCATCCATAAGGACATCACCCTCAGGACAGCATCTAATTATATTGCACCTCCTAATACCATCACATGGTGGGGAGAGTTTAACATATAAATTTGGGGAAGGATCCCAATAGTCCCCAACAGAGGCTGTTCATTAAAATTTAAACAGAATTTCCCTATGAGTCAGTGATTGTACTCCTAGAGATGACTGAAAACATATGTTCCTACAACAACTTATGTTCAGATTTTTTTATGTTCAGATATTTATGGCAGCATTTTTCATAATAGCCAAAGAGTAGAAACAAGCCAAATGTCCATCATCTGCTAAATAAAATGTGGTATATCCACACAGTGGAATACTATATATTCTTATAAAGGCATAAACATACTACATTGTGGATAAATTTCACAAACATTATAAGCTAAATGAAAGAAGCCAGAAACAAAAGCCACATATTGTATGATTCCATTTAATTGAAGTGTCCAGAATAGACAAAGCTATAGAGAAATACAACAGATTAGTGGTTGCCAAGACCTGAAGGGAGGACATGGAGGGTGAGGAGTGACCGTTTAATGAGTACATAGTTTCTTTGGGGGGGGGGTGATGAAAATGTTCCAAAATTAGATTCTGGTAATGATTGTATAACACTATGAGTGTACTTAAAGCCACTGAATTTTACACTTTTAAAATGGTTAAAATAATATAATTTATGAATAAAACCAGAAAATGAAGAGCATTTCCTTTGGAGTTTGGTCTCTGATTAGATGACTAAAAACCTCATTCTGGCCTCCAGATCTGTGAAAGATAAACACTTTTACTCATTGAATAATGCTCTTTTGCCACCTGGAGAGAATGGATTATTGAAGTTGACTATTCACATTTCCTAGGAGCTACTTAATTTGGATGATGGTACCTACAGAGTAGACAAATCTGTCAATGTAGAATGTTTCTTTTGTTTGTATTTAAGGACTTTTGTATATATTTTTTATTTAGACATTTTTAGAACAGTTTAAGGTTGATGGAAAAATTGATGCAAAGTTAAAGATTTTGCATATACCCCTGTCCTCACACATGCATAGCCTCCTGCATTATCAACATCTTCCACCAGAGTGGTACATTTGTTACAATTGATGAACCTACATTGACACATCATAATCAACCAAATTCCATGGTTTAGATAATGGTTTATTGTGAGTATTGTACATATTATGGTCCTTTTGTTTTTAAGAGGAATCAGGCCTTTATTGCTGCCAGGACAGGAAGAAAGGACCATTGTTATTTCAATCAATGCAACTCTGCTTTTATCTTTTATAAATTGGGGTGCTATAAAAAGTTTCATTTAAAATCAAGATTATGCTACTAAATATATTCTAAAAGCTATTCTACTAAAGAGTTCTAAAGTTCTTTCCATCTTTGAATGTTCTATGTGTCTATTGTGACCTTTAACTATGGACCTTCTAGCATGTATGAGATATTCCTATTCGGAAGCATAACTGTGTGGCTTGAAAGAAGTTTTATTTAACAATTCCTTATAGTTTGTATTATGGGCCAGATGCTGCTCTTAGGGTTTTGGAATAATTATTAACTTTAAGTCTCATAGCAACAGTATAATTCAGGCACTATTTTAATTCCAATTTTGCAAAAGAGAAGTGTGAGGGAAAATAAATTAATAAAATTTTCCAAAGCATCAGTTAATGACAAAGGTGGGATTTGCACTCCATTACGGTGGTTTCACACCTTCACTATGCCATTTTTCCATATTGATGAAGCTCCCTTCCCATATTAATGAAGCTACACTAATGCGGCTTGTGTTTGTAGACCTTTGAACTACTGGGTGAAAGGATCATCTACACTTAGTTACCAACTTCCCTTTGTGACCGCAAGGAGGCATTTTAAGATGGTTGGCCAGACTAAAGGGACTATCTTTCATCGAAGTTACTCTTTTTATGATTCTGTTTTCTTTCCTTTTTTTTTTTTTTTAAATAATGAAGACCACCATTCCTACAGGTAAGCCAGTGAATATCACTAACATAAACAATTAGCTGACTAGGGGGCAGACCTAAAACTGGTGTTTTCAACTCTATGCTGTAACAAAACATTTGACATAGAGACCCACATTGGTAGCATTCCTAGGACTAAAACTGTGCCTTTATTGATGAATATATCTTGTTGAAATTTTTCTCGGGAATATAATATCCCCATTGTCTGTTTAATTGAAACTTATGGTGATAATATTTATCCATTCTCTCCAAAATCTGCAAATAAGTATGTTTATTTATAAAGTTTATACCCTTGTATTTATGTTCATAGTAAATAAAATTATTTTGCTAGTCAAATACTGAGCTGGAGCATGATTGTTCATAATTTTCTCTAGTAATTTCCTTAGTACTGAAAAGTAGAGTGAAATGGAGCATGCATGTAAAGCAGGTTTAAGTCTCTTCTGATTCAGAAATAAGGCATAAAATGAAGTGAATGTCTACCAATATCAGTGAAGCAAGCTAAATAATTTCTGAGGTGGATAATTGACTTAATTTTATCAATTAAAAAGATGGGAAAGACAATAAAACTCCTTTTCAATGACTGAATATATTTCTATCATTAATTACCTATAGTTTTGTGACCATTTGAAAAAGCTTTGTAGTTATACTACAAAAAATATATTTTTCATAAATAATATACTAACTATAGTATACTATAGTTATACTATGGTAAAAAATCCAATATTTATTCAACATTTTAAAAAGATGTTATAAGTTTAGAAAAGTCAAATATACAATTAAAATAATTTTGAAAATATTTCAAATTTTAGAAAATAAGAGCCATGGGAAGAGTTGTAAGGAACTAAAGTTCTTTTGGCTGAAGTAGAGAAGTCTAAGGGAAACTTAATAATGGGTTTCAAGTGCATGAAGTTCTGTTATACAGAAGAGACTATGTAACTGTCTTTTATCTCAATCAATAGCAGAGCCAAAAACAGAAGGGAGGAGGGCTAAAAAGACAGAATTTAATCAAAATTAACTAAAATAAGAAATCAATTGAGATACTGTGTTAGTGATGTGAAGTCAATTTATTTAAGAAAAAATTAAGCACTCAATAATGTTTTAAATACTAAAGGGTAGAATATTATCTTTATCATGGAAAGGAGGACTTTATTAAAGTACTAAAACATTTGAGAATCTAAGAATGTCTTTCTGTGATGATATGAAATTTGAAATATGTGGTATTTAGACTTGCAGAGAAACTTACCCTGAAAGCTTAAGGGATCCTAGCACTGAGATTTCTGAGAAAAGAAGAGTATGTGCTATCATCTCGAGATGCTTGATCTAAAGCAGATAGAAAGAGACAACACATTTTTGGTTCATTAAGGCATTAAGATAAGCAGGCCATTTTCTCATTCAGACTGAAAACATTTCTACCATTTGTCATCTTATACGCCTATTCAAATAGAGGGTATGTTTTCATATTTAGTATTTTCTCAGGATTTAAAAATATCCTTGAATTCTGAGATTCAATGGGAGTATGTATTTAATCTGTAATCTCTAAGTAATTGCATAAAAGGTAAAGCCTTCAGAGTATTTTAATTAAAAATATGCAAGGAATTTTATGTATTTTGTGTATGTGTGGTCTATGGGTTTGTGTGAGTATTTTTCTGTGCCAGTAAAAGATTGCTAGTTTTTGAAAACAAATGCAATTTCTGACTCAATAAAGAAATTATGTATCTATTGGATTTATTATGGTTGTAAAAGAAATTAAACCCAAGAGAACAGAACTTACAGTGGTTCATAAGTGTTACTTCCTACTGTTAAGTTAATGTTTTATGACATCATTATGCAACTTTTTCATTCCCATTGGAAAATTGTCCTTTATTCTCCTTTCTTGAATAAATAGCCTGAAACAATATACTCTGATAACTGTTCTGGCTGAAAATCATATCTGCACCCTGTTGGGAAATATGGCCCAATTTAAATTAGTATTTCCAGTAAATATACAAAAAAAAAACCTTTCTAAAACATATTTCAGGGAAGCTATATCACCAAATGATGTATTTTCTAAATAATGCAGACTAATTTACATTCATGTCATTTTGCCATCCCATTAAACTTTACAGCATATGGCATTTTCTTCAAAAGTAATGGAATAAAGGAAAAGAGCGACACTAAAAAGGAAATAGTAACTACTTTCCTTTATATTATATTTTTTGTTTCTTGACTTTTGTCTTGTTGATAAAACGAATCTTTTTCAATCTATAAAGGATAAATATTGATGCACATATTGGATAACATTGTGGATCTGCAAGCAATGTTGATTCATTCAGTTTTCAGCAGCATTTCAACAAATGCTGAAGCAGCAAGACATTTTATAGTTTATTATTGACAATGATAATTCATTGAGAATTCAACACTTGTTAATCTCATATGGTTTTCAGCCTCTTGTTGTTACCATTAATTACACAGGAATGAACTACCTAGGCAAGGTCCCTGAACTCATGGAGCTTACACTCTATGGAGATGGGGTGAGGGGATTAGAGGAGGCTACAAAAATCTAAATAAGTTTATATGACATTTTAATAATAAAAATTTTATGAAGAAAGTGAAATAAGATAATGTAATAGTGATATCCTAGGATGATGAAAGAGGTACTTTCTGAGAACAGAAGCTTATCTGAAGATGTGATATTTTAATCGAACCTTTCTTATAAGATGAAACTAACTTCTTGAATATCTGGAGCCAGAACTTTTCAAGTGAAAGTACAAAGGCCCTGAAGCAAGAGTTAGCCTTATTCCTTCAAAAAACTTAAAGAAGAATTCAACAGATGATATTGGAAAAATTGGAAAGCCACATGCAGAAAATGAAGTTGGATTCTTATCTTACAAAAGCTAACTCAAAATAGGTCAAGGACTTAAATGTGAGAGCTATATCTATAAAACTATTAGAAAACATAGAAGGAAGAGCTACATGATCAATTTTGCAGTGGTTTCTTAGATGTGACACAAAAAGCATAGGCAGCAAAAGAAAAAATAGATAAAAAAGATAAATTGGACTTTATCAAAATTAAAAACTTTTGTGCATTAAAGGACAATAGAAACGTGAAAAGATGAGGCACCTGGGTGGCTCAGTCAGTTAAGTGTCCAACTTTTGATTTCAGCTGAGATCATGATCTCAGGGTTGTGAGATTGAGCCCCATAGTAGGTTCCAGGCTAGGTGTAGAACCTGCTTGAGATTGTCTCTCTCCTCTCCCCACTAAAGAAAAAGAAGATGTGAAAAGACAATCTATGGAATAAAAGAAAATATCACATATCTGATCTGGGACTAATGTACAGAATATACAGAACTACAACTGAACAACAATAACAACAACAAAATTTGATTTGTTTAATGTGGATTCTACCAGTCATATCTTGTTTAATATCACCATGACTTCCAGATCACTAAGTAAGCAGATATATTTCATTCCTCAATTTACTTGATGTCTTAACATTTTATACTGTTGTACTTTCATTACTTCTTGAAAAATTATTTTTTGGCTTCCAAGACACAATACTATATTGTTTTTTCTCTTAACATATTTGGCTGTTCCATCTCTATTTCATTTCCAGACTTACCCCTGATGATCTGATCTTAATAGGTGGTGTTCCTCAAGGATTTATTTTTTCCTTCTAATATTATGCTTTACTCTCTTTTAAAGTAATCCCATCTGTTCCCTAAGACTTCAATGATTACAAACAAATAACTCAATTTGATTCATTCTTCTTTGAGTACCAGATAGCATATTCAGCTGCCTACTTAGAACCCCAACTTACCATCTCAAACTCAATAAAATACAAAGCCAAATTAATGATGCCCACTATCTGAAGATATCTAATACCCTTCCTAATATTCTCTATATGGTGAGTGGCATGCCCAAACATTCAGTAATGTCAAGCAAGAAAACTGCCAGTCTTTCTTGACACTCCCCTCTCCTTTAACCTTAGTATTTAATTAATTATCAAGTCTTGAGGATTTTTTTGTATGACTCTAGAATCTGCCTTCTACGATCTGGAAATTTTAACTTTTCTATGCTTCTGTAAATCTGGTATCTTATTTCATGCTACTATTCTTTATCCTACTCTATTTATATAGCTTCTTAATTAATATCCTTGATTACACTTTGTCCTGAGAAATGTTATAGAGTTAAAACCAGCATATTTTAGTGATTAGATACAGAGATGAAGGAAAGAGGAATCCTAAATGATGTCCAAGATTTTTATATGAATGACTACATAGGTGATGTTTCTAGTAATTGAGACAGAGAACACAGGAAAAGGATGAATTTTGAGACTTCAGAAGTAATCTGTGCATAAATTGTGGCTGAATAGAGAATTGGATGAGGTCACATAGAGAGTATAATAAAAGTGGAAGAAAAATTAAAGCTTGAGAAGTAGGATTACTATTTTCAGTAACATTATAGCTTTTAATAACTCTAAAGAAGGAGAAAAAAGAAAAAAAAACTGCTAGAAATTTTTACCAGTATGTATTCTTATACATAGATTCTTCAACAGATGAGTTTTTTGATTAGATAATTTTGTATGTGATAGTCTATTGTCTTACTTGTCTATTAAACTGCAGACCATGGAAGGACAATGTCATGATGTAAAGAGAAACCTCGCAATATAACTGCTTTTACTTAAAATAAGAACCACTAATTTCAAATAATACTGGTATTCCTACTTCATTTTCTTTTTAAAAATATTTTATTTATTTATTAGAGAGAAAGCAAGAATGAGGCGAGGGGCAGAGGGAGAAGGAGAGCTGACTCTCTGCTTAGGAAAATTGAGGCGATGAGAAAAAAAAACATCCAAAAAATCCCATCTTCAAATCTACCAAGCTACTCTTTTCTATTACAATTTTATTCTTTATTGTGGATGAACTATCTTTGTGTCTTGATAAAGATAAAGATAAAGATAATAATCCCATTATGCATTAGATTTTGGCCTCTCATCTATGTATTTTTTCTTTCTTTGTCTTTTCCAACTCTGTAATACATTGTTCCCACTCTCCTACTTCATTGCCAGATGCCTATAAACATGTAATAAAACCCTCTTATCTTAACAAATTATTTCCTTTATCCTGCTCACTATTCTAGCTATTATCAGTTATTTCTGCTCCTTTTTAGAGAAAATATATTTGAAAAAGTTTTCTACATATGTACTCTTTTGAATCTTCTATTCTTTCTGTCTCTATAAATATATATGTACAGAGGAAATTAAATGAAACTTAAAGGCATAATTTAGCAAATATTTACAAAACAATAACTAATGTAACCACAACCCAATGAAATAATTTAATCAATACTCCAAATACAGTCCCTTGTCTCTCAATATCTGGTTTTTCCTTATTAAAACATCACTCCTCCCTAGGGGTACATAACTATTCTGAGTTTTATGAGAATCACTTCTCTGCTATACATTGTAGTCTCACCACATATGTATGCATCCCAAAATAACATGGTTTGCCTTTATCTGTTTTACAATATGTAAAAATAGAAAGTCACAATTCACTGTATTAATTTTGTTGTCTTTGTGAGATTCATTCATGACACTATTGTAGTTTGTTCCTTTTCATCGTTGTATAGTATTCCAATAAATGAATATCCTAAAATTAATTTATCCTTTTTTTGTTGTTGATGATGAACATAACATTGTTTTCATTTTCAGATTATTAGAAATAAGGTTACTATCAACATTCTTGTACATGTATCCGGGTACACATAAGCATGAGTTTCTCTGGAATAAAATATAATTAGGAATGGACTTCCTAGATCATATGTGTGTATATCTTCAAACATAGTAGATAATGCCAGTTTTATAAAGAGATTGTATCAAGATGCAATATCCTGGGAACTATACAATAGTTCTCACTGCTAATATTCTTGCAAACATTTAAGATTTAATAGTCTATATTTCATTCGGCCTGGTGGCTGAATTATACTGTTTGTTATTTAAAATTTATTTTTAGGTCGTATAAGTACCGCGCGCTAACCGGTTGCGCCACTGGAGCGCCATTTGCTTCAACGTGGATGGAACTGGAGGGTATTATGCTGAGTGAAATAAGTCAATCGGAGAAGGACAAACAGTGTATGTTCTCATTCATTTGGGGAATATGAATAATAGTGAAAGGGAATATAAAGGAAGGGAAAAGAAATGTTGGGAAATATCAGGAAGGGAGACAGAACATAAAGACTCCTAACTCGGGGAAACGAACTAGGGGTGGTGGAAGGGGAGGAGGGCGGGTGTTGGAGGGGAATGGGTGACGGGCACTGAGGTGGACACTTGACGGGATGAGCACTGGGTGTTTTTCTGTATGTTGGTAAATTGAACACCAATAAAAATTAATTTAAAAAAATTAAAAAAAATAAAATTTATTTTTTAAAAAAATTAAAAAAATTTTATAGAATGGCTAATGAAGTAGGATATCTTTTTCTATATAGTTATGGGCCTTGTGTTTGACTTTTATGAAACACCTATTCAAATATATTGGTAATATTTTCTTACTTGTAACAATTCTTCATATAATCTGTATAATAATTCTTACTAGCTTTACATTTTAAAAGTATATTTACCACTTGGTAGCTTATTTTTCAATCTTATTTAGATCCATCTTGTTTAATGAACAGGAATTATTCGTTTGAATGTAGTTGATTACCAATTCTGGCTAGCCAGAATTGTTTTCTAGTATATGATTTGAAGTTGGGAACTAATTCTTTTTTCTCTCTATATATAATCAATTTTCACAGAACTATTTATTTTTTTAATGTTTTAATGGAGTTCAATCTGCCAACATATAGCATAACAACTAGCGCTCATCCCACCAAGTGCCCCCCTCAGTGCCCATCACCCAGTCACCCCAACACCCTGCCAACCTCCCTTTCCACTACCCCTTATTTGGTTCCCAGAGTTAGGTGTCTTTCATGTTTGGCCACCATAACTGATATTTTCACTCATTTTTCCTCCTTTCCCCTTTATTCCCTTTCACTAATTTTTATACTCCCCAAATGAATGACACCATATAACATTTGTCCTTCTCCGATTGACTTATTTCACTCAGCATAATACTCTCCAGTTCCATTCAGGTCTAAGCAAATGGTGGGTATTTGTCGTTTCTCATGGCTGAATAATATTCCATTGTATACATAAACCACATCTTCTTCATCCATTCATCTTTCGATTGACAGTGAGGCTCCTTCCACAGTTTGGCTATTGTGGACATTGCTGCTATAAACATTGGGGTGCAATTGACCCGGCATTTCACTGCATCTGTATCTTTGGTGTAAATCCCAGCAGTGCAATTGCTGGGTCGTAAGGCAGTTCTATATTTAATTCTTTGAGGGACCTCCACACAGTTTTCCAGAGGGGCTATACCAGTGCACATTCCCACCAACAGTGCAAGAGGGTTCCCCTTTCTCCACACCCCCTCGAACATTTGTTGTTTCCTGTCTTGTATTTAATTTTCACCATTCTCACTGGTGTGAGGGGGTATCTCATTGTGGTTTTGATTTGTATTTCCCTGATGGCCAGTGATGCAGAGCATTTTCTCATGTGCTTGTTGGCCGTGTCTACGTTAACCTTTGTGAGATTTCTGTTCATGTCTTTGGCCCATTTGATGATTGGATAGTTTGTTTCTTTGCAGTGGAATTTAATAAGTTATTTATAGACCTTGGATACTAGCCCTTTATCTGATAGGTCATTTGCAAATATCTTCTCACATTCTGTAGGTTGTCTTTTAGTTTTGTTGACTGTTTCTTTTCTGTGCAGAAACTTTTTATCTTGATTAAGTCCCAATAATTAATTTTTGCTTTTGTTTCTTGCCTTCATGGACGTATCTTTCAAGAAGTTGCTGTGGCCAAGTTCAAAAGGGTGTTGCCTGTGTTCTCCTCTAGGATTTTGATGGATTCTTGTCTCCCATTTAGATCCTTCAGCCATTTTGAGTTTATCTTTGTGTATGGTGTAAGAGAATGGTCTACTTTCATTCTTCTGCATGTGACTGTCCAATATTCCCAGCAGAATTTACTGAAGAGAGTCTCATTGAAATAGAGGCCAGAAGAACTGTGGAATAGATCAACAAAACCAGGAGCTGGTTCTTTGAAAGAATTAATAAGATAGATAAACCATTAGCCAGCCTTATTAAAAAGAAGAGAGAAGAGACTCAAATTAATAAAATCATGAATGAGAAAGGAGAGATCACAACCAATACCAAGGAAATACAAACAATTTTAAAAACGTATTATGAGCAGCTATAGGCCAATAAATTAGGCAATCTAGAAGAAATGGATGCATTTCTGGAAAACCACAAACTACCAAAACTGGAACAGGAAGAAATAGAAAACCTGAACTGGCTGATAACCAGGGAAAAATTGAAGCAGTCATACCAAACCTCGCAAGACACAAAAGTCAAGGGCCAGATGGCTTCCCAGGGGAATTCCATCAAAAGTTTAAAGAAGAAATAATACCTATTCTACTAAAGCCATTTGGAAAGATAGAAAAAGATGTAATACTTCCAAACTTGTTCTATGAGGCCCGCATCACCATAATTCGAAAACCAAAGACCCGACCAAAAAGGAGAATTATAGACCAATATCCCTGATGAACACAGATGCCAAAATTCTCAACAAGATACTAGCCAATAGGATCCAACAGGACATTAAAGATTATTCACCATGACCAAGTGGGAATTATCCGCGGCATGCAAGGCTGGTTCAACACTCAAAAAGCCATCAACATGATAGATTATAGCCACAGGAGAAAACACAAGAACCATATGATCCTCTCCATAGATGTAGAGAAAGCATTTGACAAAATACAGAGTCCATTCCTGATCAAACTCTTCAGAGTGTACGGAGAGAGGGAACATTCTTCAGCATCTTAAAAGCCATGTACGAAAAGCCCGCAGCAAATATCATTTTCAATGGGGAAACACTGGGAGCCTTTCCCGTAAGATCAGGAACACGACAGGGATGTCCACGCTCACCACTGCTATTCAACATACTATTAGAACTCCTAGCCTCTGCAATCAGGCAACAAAAATTAAATAAAAGGCATTCAAACTGGCAAAGAAGTCAAACTGTCCCTCTTTGCAGATGACATGATACTGTGCATAGAAAACCCAAAGACTCCACCCCAAGATTGCTAGAACTCATACAGCAATTTGGCAGTGTGGCAGGATACTAAATCAATGCCCTGAAATCAGTGGCATTTCTATACACTAACAATGAAACTGAAGAAAAATAAACTAAGGAGTCAATACCATTTACAATTGCACCCAAAAGCATAAGATACCTAGGAATAAACCTAACCAAAGAGGTAAAGGATCTATACCCTAAAAACTATAGAACACTTCTGAAAGAAATTGAGGAAGACACAAAGGGATGGAATAATATTCCATGCTCATGGTTTGGAAGAGGTAATATTGTGAAAATGTCAATGTTACCCAGGGCAATTTATACATTGAATACAATTCCTATCAAAATACCATGGACTTTCTTCAGAGAGTTGGAACAAATCATCTTAAGATTTGTGTGGAATCAGAAAAGACCCCGAATAGCCGGGGGGAATATTAGAAAATAAAACCATATCTGGGGGCATCACAATGCCAGATTTCAGGTTGTACTACAAAGCTATAGTCATCAAGACAGTGTGGTACTGGCACAAAAACAGACACATAGATCAATGGAACAGAATAAAGAATCCAGAAGTGGACCCTCAACTTTATGGTCAACTAATATTCGTCAAAGCAGGAAAGATTATCCATTAGAAAAAACAACCATTTATTAATAACACTTTTACCACTGCTTGATAGTGCCACATCAATAATATCTACTATACTTCATTGGCTTACTTTTCTATTTTGAGAGCAGGAGATTTGTTTAAACTACAGAATCTCTAGTGGCTGAAATGTTTCTGACACTTTGTAGACATTTAATGGATACTTATTGAATTAATAAATGAATTACTGAAAGAAGATGATTCAATGAAATAATCATAAAACCTATCAGTGTGCATTTATTGTAATTAAATTATCCCAAATAAAATTGAGTAGGAAAGGTAAATATACTTACACCATTACAATATGATGACTATTTTTATACCGAGTATATAAGTGGAATTTATAAGTGACCAATTTAAAAATTAATTAATTTTATTTATTGTTTATTGAAGTATAATTAACATACAGTGTTATATAAGTTTCAGTTATACAAATGACCTTCTTAAGGAAACATCAAACTATACCATCCATGTGAATTTACCTCATATTATCATAGAACAGAGCATCTTCATTAGGTGAATTGAATATAGACTGAACATATGTTAAATTTTGCATGCCTTGTGATCAATCTTTAATTAAATTGGTTGGAAAATTCTGATTCTAGATTTAAAATCAATTAAGTCCTATAAAATAACAATTTAAAGTTCTTATGAGACACTTAGAAATTTAGAGATTAAAGGACCCTGAAAGTTTGTTAAATTTACTCCTTTCATTTTCAGTTAAAAATAATTAATTTACACTTGCATGGGACTCCAGGATCATGCCCTGGGTCAAAGGCTGGCGCCAAACCACTGAGCCACTCAGGGATCCCCCCCATTTACTAACAGATGTGGGACTACAACACTGATTTCCTAGGCAGTGTTTTTTAATCATACAAACTCATCATTTCAATTGGATTGCAAAATATCAAGATTAAAATAGGATTTTTAAAAATAATGATTTTCAAATGATTTAAGGCAAAATATAGTTTTCTTCTTCTTCTTTAATCACTATACTACTACTTGCAATTATTTCATTTCTACAAGATTGCCCTTGAAGCCTGAAAACTGTTGCATACATATTTTTAAATATATTTCCATGGCTTCAGATCCACATGGATGTATAACTTGTCTACAGCTTAGTAATTATAATACAGTATTTTAAATTAAAATTTGTTTTAAAACATCGACCACTGCTCTCTGTATTTATATTGCACCTTTACAATGTTATTATGCTTACCTCATAGCCAATCTACCTCTCTTCTCCTTTAAAATTTACTGTGTCATTTGTTAGCATTTCTTGCTTATAGTATAACTTCTTCCCGGATGCAATGCTAATTGTATTTTTGGATTAACTTTGCATTCTAGCTTAATTGGCTCTACTTTAATTTGAAGTGGTGCAGTTTGGAATCTGCTAACAATTTAAAGCTCCTTTTCAAAGGTTTAAAAGAGAGACATAAAGAAATACTCTTATCTAAAGTTGGCATTTAATAACTTGATATTGTATTTAAAAACTTGGCTCTGTGTAGTGAAGTAGAAAAGTCACTTCATACCTTCTTAAATACAAGAAGACTGTATAATGGGAAATAACAGAAGGAAAATACTCTCCCCACTCAACTCTCTCATCCTTTCCATTAACAAAAGCATCACACAGAAAATAAGTATAGAAAGAGTTCATTGATCTTTTACATCTCTGTTTTTTATGTTTTGTATGCCATTTCAAAATCTGTAGTGTCAGGCACAAAACAATATCTTCTTGGTCTTCATGTATATGTGACCAAGTGCAGTGTTTTAAAAATTTTGTCGCATCAAAGCATCTTCCTCAAACCTGTTTCTTTCTCCTCTTCTTAGTGACCACCATTGAAATTATGCTGCTCTCCTTTCCTCTCTTCCATGTTTATTCTTTCATTATTGTAGTCTAAAATAATGAACTTGGATGCTGTAAGAGTCCACTTTCCAGTTCAGTTTAGTAATTCTGTTCAGGGAGTAATATCAACAAGATGGTGACATAGGAATTTTCAGATGTTACAGAAACACCAATTCTTACAAACAATTGTAGACCTGAATACCTTTGTGGGGCCCTGGTAGTCTAGCAGGGAGGTCCTGGCATGCTGTTGGAGTAAAATAATTTAGGAATAGATTGATAAGAGTTATAATAATTGAGCAGCCTGGGTGGCTCTGTGGTTTAGTGCCGCCTTCAGCCCAGGGTCTGATCCTGGAGTCCTGGGATCGAGTCCAACATCAGGCTCCCTGCATGGAGCCTGCTTGTGTCTCTGTCTCTGTCTCTGTCACTGTCTCTGTCTCTGTCTCTCTCTCTATGTGTCTTTCATGAATAAATAAATAAAATCATTTTTTTAAATAAAATCTTTTAAAAAAGAGTTATAATAATAGTTTTACTTTACTCACTGTATGTCTCTCCTAAGGCAGCATGGATTAGTGCCAAGAAATTCTCCCTCAGCCTGAAACTTTACACAAAATAAAATAACAGTGTAGTTATTGCCTGGCTTCCCCAACCATCTTGGATGTTGTTCAAGAGAACCAATTATTTCTCACTCAACCCAGAACATTGAGGAATTTGGCTAGGCTGAATAGTCTGGGAGCAGCTAGAATCAGGGAAAATGGGCAAGGGCTCAGAGTAACCAGGGTGCAGAACTCAATAAATGTCCAGTTTCTACTGTCTCACAACACCACCAAAAGTCCTGATCATGAACATTGGAGGATGTATCACCTGTGGACTACCCAATCTAGATCAGATGCAATTCCACTGCTATATGTGTCAATCTCTCTCACATAGCCACAGCTCTCTCTGCTCCCTTACAGTGGCATATGTGAGCTTCTGAAGATCATGAATGAGCACATGTAGATGGCTAGATCACTCTGCTGGATTGGTAGTATGCACTTAACCTTGAAACTTTCAAGGCAATGCCTTAGGGAAAATACATAAAAAACTCTCAGCATGTAGTGACTTTACAGGATCAAGAGAAGGCATGAAATTCTAAGATTTCCTCCCCAAAAGGTGACAAGAAAACTGGACTGAGTGCAACCATAGAGTAGTTCTGAGAGAAACCCAGAGTCTTTATCCAGGCTTTCTAACGATAGTCTTTTTCTCCCAAAGCCAGTCAGTTAAGACCATAGGAAGTGACTACTACATCAAATGTGAAGACAGAAACAAAAGACTTCAAGGAACATGAAATATCAAGGAAAAATGAGACACTAAAGGAGCAGTACAGTATTCTAATAACCAATCATGAAGAAATGAAGATCTGCAAACTGCCTGACAATTAAAAAAAGCATTTTAATAAAGTTCAACAAGCAATAAGAAAGCACAAGCAACCCAATGAGATCACAAAAACAACATATGAATATATAATTCCAACAAGGAGAAATCATTAAAAAGGAACAACACAAATTTAGAACTGAAAGATACAATGAATGAAATGAAAAATACAGTAGAGAGCTTAAACAGCAGACTTGATCAAACAAAATAAAGAATGTATAGACTCAAAAAGGAATCATTTTAAGTGATATAGTAAAAAAAAGGAAAGAACAGGAAAAAGTGTAGAAGTATATGATATGTATATAGAGAAGTATATATATAGAGAAGAGACAGAGTGAAACACAGAGAATATTTTTAAAAATAATCACTAAATCATCCCGAATCTTGAGGAGGATATGAATATCCAGGTTCATGAATCCCAAAGGACTTTTTATTTATTTACTAATTTCTAAGATTTTATTTATTTGAGAGAGAGAAAGGAAATAGTGACAGAGTAGGAGCAGGGAGGAGAGGGAGAAACAGGTTCCCCACTGAGCAGGGAGCCCACCTCTGGGCTCAATCCCAGGACTCCAAGATAATGACCTGAGCAGATATTTAACTGACTGAGCCACGCAGGCACTCCCTCAAAGGACTTTAAATAGATTCAATTCATAGAAGTTTATACGAAGACATTATCATTACATTATCAAAAATCAAAGACAAAGATTTTGGAAGCAGCAAAAGAAGTGTGTCTCATCATATGCAAGGTAATCCCCATAAGGCTGTTAATGGATTTCTCAGCAGAAATCCTGCAGGCTAAGAAAGTTGGATGATATCTTAACAGTGCTGAAAATAAAACTCTGTCAATTAAGTATACTTTACAAAATTGTCTTTCAGAAAAAAGAAGAGATACATTTTTTCCAGAAAAAAATAACCTGAACGAGTTCATCACCACTAGATTTGTCTTAGAAGATGTGTTAAGAACAGTTCTTTACATTGAAATGAAGGATAATAGCTAATATGAAAACATATTAAAAGATAAAACTCACTAATAAGTTACATATAAATTCAAAATATTCTAATACTGGAATGGTGTTGTAAAAATCCACTTTAGCTTTAGTTTGAAAGTTAAAAGTCAGAAATATTAAAATTACTATAGCTACAATAAATTGGTAATCAATCCATAATATAAAATATTTAAATTTTGATATCAATAGCATTAAATGGAAGGGGGAGTAAAGTGTACTTTTTATATATGATTGAAGTTATATTGTTAACTGTGTAAAATAAACTGTTATTATTATAAGATATTTTAAGTAAGCTTCAGGGTGACCACAAAATAAAACCTTCTATAAATACAGGAAAGACAAAGATAAAAGAATCAAAGAAAATCACTACAGAAAATTATCATCAAATCACACACACACACACACACACACACACACACACACACACACACAACCAAGAAAAGAAGAAAGGAAAAGAGAACCACCAAATGGTCAAAAAACGTTTAATAGAATGGCAATAGTCCTTCTTTGCCTTTATCTATCAATAATTACTTTAAATGTAAATGGATTAAATTGTCAAAGAAAAGACATAAGTAGCTGAAAAAGTAAAAGTTAAAACAAACAAACAAAAAAATTCCAGCAATATGTTGCCTACAAGGAACTCATTATACCTTTATGTACACACTTATGTTCAAAATAAAAGGATAGAAAAAAGATATTGTATGTGCTTGGGAACCAAAAGAGAAGGGGTAGCTGTGCTTAACATTAGATAAAATAGAATCTAAGTCAAAAACTGTCAAAAAAGACAATGAAAATCACTGTATGATAGATTAATTCATTAAGAGGACACAACAATTTTAAACATACATGCACCCAACATTGGAATGCCCAAGTATATAAAACAAATGTTAATTCAGCTACAGGAAAGAGAAAACAATACAATAATAGTAGGGAGCTTCAATGCCCTATTTTCAACAATGCATGGATTATCCAGACGGAAAATCAGTAAAGTAACAGCAGATTTGAACAATACTATAAACCGAATGGACCTGACAGACATACACAAAACATTCTATTCAACTGCACCAAAATACACATTCTTCTCAAGTAATTGCACACTTCAGAGAATTAGACTAATACAAATTAAGCCTAGAGTCAGGAGAAAGAAGGAAATTAAGATCAAATCAAAATAAATGAAATAGAGACTAGAAAGAAAACAAAAAAAAATCATTGAAACTAGCAGTTGGTTTTTGTGGAATGGTAAACAAAATTGACAAATCTTTAGTTAAACTAAAGGGCAAAAAGGGAGGACTCAAATGAACAAAATTAAAAATTAAAGAGGAGACATTAAAATTGATGCCACATAAATATAAAGGATAATGAGAGGCTAATGTGAACAACAAATTCGACACGTAGAAAAAATTGATAAGTTCCTAAAACCGCACAACCTATGGAGACTGAATCATAATTAAATAGAAATTCTGAAAAGATCAACAATATGTAAGGAGGTTAAATCAAATAATAAAAACCTCACAATAAAAAAAAATCTTAGGACTAGATGGCTCCATAGTTGAATTTTACCAAATAAAGAATGAATGCCAATCCTTTTAAAACTCTTCCAAAAAAAGATGGGAAAATACTCCCAAACCAATATCATAAGCAGAGCCTCAGGCCAAAGCAAGATAAGGACTTGAAAAGCAGAGATAGCTACAGGCCAATATCCTTGATGAACATAGATATAAAACAAAACATTAGCAAACAGAATTCAACAGCACATACAATAAATATGTTCCATGACAAATTGATATTTATCTCTGAGATGCAAAGATAATTCATCATATGAAAGTCAATAAATATGATACTCCACATTAATGCAATGAGAAATAATATTATATGATTATCTCAATAGACACAATAAAAGTATTTGAAAAAATTAGTGTTCTTTCATGATAAGTCTCAAAAAATTAGATATAGAAGGAATGTATATCAACATCATAGTGAAGATTATACTAAGCCATGAAAAGCTATAAGCTTTTCTTATAAGATTAGGAACAAGACAAAATGCCCACTCATCATTTTTATTCAACATAGTATTGGAAATCTTAGCTAGAGCATTTATATTAAAAAAGGCACCCAAATGAGGAAGAAAGAAGTAAAATTGTCTGTATATACAGATGATATTATGTATAGAAAACCTGAAAGACTCCAGAAAAAATCTGTTATATCTAAGAAACAAATTCAGTAAATTTTCAAAATATAAAACTAACATGCAAAAATAAGCAATGATTATGTGCATTAACAATGAATTATCCAAAAAAAAGAAATTAAGAAAAGAATGCAATTTGTAATCACATAGAAATAATAAAATAGGAATAAAATTAATGTGATAAGAAATCTGCACAGGGAAAACTATAAAATATTGTTAAAAACCTGAAGAGGATACAAATAATTGGAAAGATATCTTGTGTTCATGAGTTTGTAGAAATAATATACTTAAAATATACATTCTACACAAGATGGTCTACTGATCTAATGTGATTTCTATTGATATTCTACTGGCATTTTTCAGGAATATAAAAAAAAAACCTACAAAATTTTTATGGAACCACAAAGATTCTGAATAACCAAAACCTATTGAGCAAAACTGGAAGCATTACACTTTCTGAATTCAAAACATACTCTAAACCACAGTAATCAAAATAGCATGGTACTGGCATAAAAATAGACACGTAGGCCAGTGGAACAGAATGGAAAACCCAGGAATAAATCCGCACATTTACAGTCTTTGACAAACATGTCAAAATCATACAATGAGAAATGATAATCTCTTCAATAAATAGTATTGAGAAGACCGGATATTTGCATGCAGAAGAATAAAATTAAACTCTTTTCTCATACCATTTATACAATTCAACTAAATATAAATTAAGTGATTAAACTAAAGACCCTAAACCGTAAAACTTCTAGAAGAAAAGATAGGAAAAATTTTTCTTGATATTGTCTTGGGAAATGATTATTTTATATGACTCCAAAGCAAAGACAACAAAAGGAAAAATAGACAGCAGGATTGAATCGAACTAAAAAGCTTCAATACAGTAAAGGAAACACTTTAATTATGAGATAATCTATAAAATACGGGAAAATATTTGCACACCATACATCTGGTAAGACCTTAAAATCCAACATATAAAAGAAATTCAAACAATTCAACAGCAAAAGAAAAAAAGAAACTAAAACCCACCCCCCATAAAAAGGCAAAAGAACAGAAAGAAAACACACAAAAAATCCGAAATGACCTGAATTGACATTTGTCAAAAAAAAATCAGACAAATGACCAACAAGAATATGAAAAGGTGATAAGCATCAAAATCATCAGAGAATGCAAATCAAAAATCACGATAAAAAAAATCACAATAAAAACCTTGTTACTATATGACATGATGGATGTGTTAACTAACCCGATTGCAAGAATCATTTTGCAATAACATATAAAACATCATTACACTGTACACCTGAAACTTGAACAATATATATCAACTATATCAACTATATCAATAAATCAAGGAGGAAAAAAAATACAACCACAATAACATACTGCCTCACACCTGATAGAATGGCTTTTAACAAAAAGACAGAGGATAACAAGTGTTGGCAAAGATGTGGAAAATAAAGAATCCTTGTGCAGTTTGTGGGTATGTAAATTGGGATAATGATTTATATAGAGTATGGAGTTTCCTTAAATATTAAAAACAAACGACCATATTATCCATCAATCCCAATTCTGGGTATATATTCAAATTATTTTTTTTAAATTTTTTATTGGAGTTCAATTTGCCAACATCTATCATAACGCCCAGTGCTCATCCAGACAAGTGCCCCCATCAGAGTACATCACCCAGTCACCCAAACCACCGCCCACTTACCTTTCCACCACTTCTTGTTCATTTCCTAGGGATAGGTGTCTCTCATGTTCTGTCACCCTCACTGATATTTCCCACACATTTTCTCTCCTTTCCCCTTTATTTCCTTTCACTATTTTTTTTATACTCCCCAAATGAATCAGACCAAATAATGGTTGTCCTTCTCCGACTGACTTGTTTCACTCAACATAATACCCTCCAGTTCCATCCACGTTGAAGCATATGGTGGGTATTTGCCGTTTCTAATGCCTGAGTAATATTCCATTGTACATATAGACCACATATTCTTTATCCATTCGTCTTTCGATGGACACCGAGGCTCCTTCCACAGTTTGTCTCTTGTGGACATTGCTGCTATAAACATTGGTGGGCAGGTGTCCTGCCGCTTCACAGCATCTGTATCTTTGGGGTAAATCCACAGCAGTGCAATTGCTGGGTCTTAGGGCAGTTCTATATTTAACTCTTTGAGGGACCTCCACAAAGTTTTCCAGAGTGGCTGCACCAGTTCACATTCTCACCAAAAGTGCGAGAGGGTTCCCCTTTTGCCACATCCTCTCCAAAATTTGTTGTTTCCTGTCTTGTTAATTTTCCCCAATCTCACTGGTGTGAGGGGGTATCTCACTGTGATTTTGATTTGTATTTCCCTGATGGCCAGTGATGCGGAGCATTTTCTCATGTGCTTGTTGGTCATGTGTATGTCTTCTTTGGTGAAATTTCTGTTCATGTCTTTTGCCCATTTCATGATTGGATTGTTTGTTTCTTTGCTATTGAGCTTAATAAGTTCTTTATAGATCTTGGATACTAGCCCTTTATCTGATAGGTCATTTGATATACAATCCCTATATCTGATAGGGAGAAATATCTTCTTCCATTCTGTAGGTTGTCTTTTAGTTTGTTGACTATTTCTTTTGTTGTGCAGAAGCTTTTTATCTTGATGGAGTCCCAGTAGTTCATTTTTGCTTTTGTTTTCCTTGCCTTCATAGATGTATTTTGTAAGAAGTTCCTGGGGCCAAGTTCAGAAAGGGTGTTACCTTTGTTCTCCTCCAGGATTCTGATGGAATTTTGTCTCACATTTAGATCTTTCATCCATTTTGAGTTTATCTTTATGTATGGTGTAAGAGAATGGTCTAGTTTCATTCTTCTTCATGTGGCTGTCCAATTTTTCCAGCACCATTTATTGAAGAGACTGTGTTTTTTCCAGTGGATAGTCTTTCCTGCTTTGTCGAATATTAGTTGACCATAGATTTGAGGGTCCACTTCTGGATTCTCTATTCTGTTCCATTGATCTGTCTGTCTGTTTTTGTGCCAGTGCCACACTGTCTTGATGACCACAGCTTTGTACTACGACCTGAAATCTGGCATTGTGATGCTCCTAGCTATGGTTTTCTTTTTTTAATATTCCCTTGGCTATTAGGGGTCTTTTCTGATTCCACACAAATCTTAAGATAATTTGTTCCAATTCCCTGAATAAAGTCCATGGTATTTTGATAGGAATTGCATTAAACGTGTACCTAACCAAAGAGGTAAAAGATCTATACCCTAAAAACTACAGAAACCTTCTGGAAGAAATTGAGGGAGACACAAAGAGATGGAAAAATATTCCATGCCCATGGATTGGAAGAATTAATATTGTGAAAATGTCAATGCTACCCAAATCAATTTACACGTTGAATGCAATCCCTATCAAAATACCATGGACTTGGGGATCCCTGGGTGGCACAGCGGTTTGGTGCCTGCCTTTGGCCCAGGGCGCAATCCTGGAGACCCGGGATCGAGTCCCTCGGGCTCCCGGTGCATGGAACCTGCTTCTTCCTCCACCTGTGTCTCTGCTTCTCTGTCTCTCTCTGTGACTATCATAAATAAATAAAAATTAAAAAAAAATACCATGGACTTGGAGGTGGGGCAAGATGGCGGAAGAGTAGGGTCCCCAAGTCACCTGTTCCCACCAAATTACCTAGATAACTTTCAAATCATCCTGAAAACCTACGAATTTGGCTTGAGACTTAAAGAGAGAATGGCTGGAATGCTATGGTGAGAAGAGTTCACACTTCTATCAAGGTAGGAAGATGGGGGGGGGGCGGAAAGAAATAAACAAAAGGCATCCAAGGGGGAGACGCCCCGTGAGGAGCTGGCTAAGGCCAAGGTGAGTGCCCCTAACACAGGAAAGCCCAGTCCAGGAGAAGCAAGAGCTTCACCAATCTTTCCGAATGGAAAGGCAGTGGCAGGAGTTGGAGCAAGATCCCAGGAGGAGCGGGAATGCCCTCAGGCTCCCTGGGGCACTAACGGAGGAACTTCGCCCTGGGGGAGAGCTCGCCACACCCCGCAGCCAAGCTCCCTAACGGGCCGCAGCGCGCACCAGCTGGACCCGGGAGCAGCTCGGAGGCAGTTCGGGCAGAGGCTCCAGCCAGAGCACTATTCCAGCAGCACAGGCCGGGAGCCCAGGGCACGGGGGGACACAGCACAATATCTGGCACTCCCCCCAGGACAGGCAGAGGCCGGGAGGGCACAGGACAGCAAGGACACTCCTGCCGCCTGGTGGCCCTGAGCTGTGCAGATCAGCAGCCCCCTCCCCCGGAGCATCCAGGCCTCTGCAGACAGAGAGCTCCAGTAGTTACTGCAGGACCTGACTCCAGGGCTGGAGAGCTGGCCACCGTTATTGCTCCTCCTGAGGCCTCCCAGGATAAATAACCCCCACTGAGCTTCATAGTGGCCTCAGAGGATAAACAGGATAAACAACTTTCACTGAGCCCTGCACCAGGCAGGGGGCTGAGCAGCTCCCCCAAGTGCTCACACCTGATAATCAGCACAGTAGGCCGCTGCCAAAAGACCAGCAAGACGGACAGGAGAAAAACAAATTATTGAACAAGCAGCACTGGAAAGTTCCAGGGGAACTCGAGGGATTTATAGAATCAGAAGATACTCCCCCTTGTTTTTTGTTTTCTGTTTGCTTCCCCACCTTTTTTCTTTTCTTTTCTTCTCTTTTTTTCCTTCTTCTTCTTTCTTCTTCTTCTTCTTCTTCTTCTTCTTCTTCTTCTTCTTCTTCTTCTTCTTCTTCTTCTTTTCTTCTTCTTCTTCTTTTCTTTCTTCTTCTTCTTTCTTCTTCTTCTTCTTCTTCTTCTTCTTCTTCTTCTTCTTCTTCTTCTTCTCCTCTTTTCTTCTGTCTCTTCTCTCTTTTTCTCCTTTCCCATAAAAAATTTGTTTTGGCCACTCTGCACTGAGCAAAATAACTAGAAGGAAAAACTCACCTCAAAAGAAAGAATCAGAAACAGTCCTCTCTCCCAAAGAGTTACAAAATTCGGATTGCAATTTAATGTCAGAAAGTCAATTCAGAAGCACTATTATAAAGCTACGGGTGGCTCTAGAAAAAAGCATAAAGGACTCAAGAGACTTCATGACTGCAGAATTTAGATCTAATCAGGCAGAAATTAAAAATCAATTAAATAGGATGCAATCCAAACTAGAAGTCCTAACGATGAGGGTTAATGAGGTTGAAGAACGAGTGAGTGACATAGAAGACAAGTTGATGGCAAAGAGGGAAACTGAGGAAAAAAGAGAAAACAACTAAATGACCATGAGGATAGATTAAGGGAAATAAATGACTGCCTCAGGAAGAAAAATCTACGTTTAATTGGGGTTCCCAAGGACGTTGAAAGGACAGAGGTCCAGAATGTGTATTTGAACAAATCATTGCTAAAAACTTTCCTAATCTGGGAAAGGAAACAGGCATTCAGATTCAGTAACTAGAGAGATCTCCCCCTAAAATCAATAAAAACCGCTCAACAACTTGACATTTAATAGTGAAATTTGCAAAATTCCAAAGATAAAGAGAAGATCCTTAAAGCACCAAGAGACAAGAAATCTCTAACTTTCATGGGGAGAAATATTAGATTAACAGATGACCTCTCCACAGAGACCTGGCAGGCCAGAAAGTAAAGGGCTGGCAGGATATATTCAGGGTTCTAAGTGAGAAAAACATGTAGCCAAGAATACTTTAACCAGCAAGGCTCTCATTCAGAATAGAAGGAGAGATAAAGAGCTTCCAATAAAGGCAGAAACTGAAAGAATATGTGACCACCAAACCAGTTCTCCAAGAAATATTAAGGGGGACTCTGTAAAAGAAAGAGGAAGTCCAATGGAACAATCCACCAAAACAGGGACTGAATAGGTATCATGATGACACTAAACTCATATCTTTCATAGTAACTCTGAATGTGAATGGGCTTAATGACCCCATCAAAAGGCGCAGGGTGTCAGACTGGATGAAAAAGCAAGACCCATCTATTTGCTGTCTACAAGAGACTATTTTAGACATAAGGACACCTACAGCCTGAAAATACAAGGTTGGAGAAACATTTACCATTCAAATGGTCCTCAGAAGAAAGCAGGGGTAACCATCCTCATATCAGATAAACTAAGGTATATCCCAAAGACTGTAGTGAGAGATGAAGAGGGACACTATATCATACTTAAAGGATCTATCCAACAAGAGGACTTAAAAATCATCAACATATATGCCCCGAATGTGGGAGCTGCCAAGTATATCAATCAAAAACCAAAGTTAAGATATACTTAGATAATAACACACATATAGTTGGTGACTTCAAAGAAGCAATTTCTACAATCGAAAGGTCTTCTAAGCACATCTCCAAAGAAGCAAGAGCTTTAAATGATACACTGGACCAGATGGATTTCACAGCTATTTACAGAACTTTACATCCAAACGCAACTGAATACACATTCTTCTCAAGTGCACATGGAACTTTCTCCAGAATAGACCACATACTGGGTCACAACTCAGTTCTTAACCGATACCAAAAGATTTGGATTGGCCCCTGCGTATTTTCAGACCATAATGCTTTGAAATTGGAACTAAATCACAAGAAGAAGTTTGGAAGGATTTCAAACATGTGGAGGTTAAGGATCATCCTGCTAAAAGATGAAAGGGTCAACCAGGAAATTAGAGAAGAATTAAAAAGATTCATGGAAACTAATGAGAATGAAGATACAACCATTCAAAATCTTTGGAATACAGCAAAAGCAGTCCTGAGGGGGAAATACATTGCAATACAAGCATCCATCCAAAAACTGGAAAGAACTCAAATACAAAAGCTAACCTTGGATCTAAAGGAGCTGGAGAAAAAAAACTGGAAATAGATCCTACCCCCAGCAGAAGAAGAAAGTTAATAAAGATTTGAGCAAAACTCCATGAAATAGAGACGAGAAGAACTGTGGAACAGATCAACAAAACCAGGAGTTGATTCTTTGAAAGAATTAATAAGATAGATGAACCATTAGCCAGCCTTATTAAAAAGGAGAAAAGACTCAAATTAATAAAATCATGAATGAGAAAGGAGAGATCACTACCAACACTAAGGAAATACAAACAATTTCAAAAACATATTATGAGCAGCTATACGCCAATTAATTAGGCAATCTAGAAGAAATGGACGCATTTCTGGAAAACCACAAACTACCAAAGCTGAAACAGGAAGAAATAGAAAACCCGAACAGGCCAATAACCAGGGAGGACATTGAAGCAGTCATCAAAAACCTCCCAAGACACAAGAGTCCAGGGCCAGATGGCTTCCCAGGGGAATTCTATCAAGCGTTTAAAGAAGAAACCATACCTATACTACTAAAGCTGTTCGGAAAGATAGAAAGAGATGGAGTACTTCCAAACTCATTCTATGAGGCCAGCATCACCTTAATTCCTAAACCAAAGACCCCACCAAAAAGGAGAATTATAGACAAATATCCCTGATGATATTCTTGCATCCTGGATGCAAGAATTCTCAGCAAGATAGTAGCCAATAGGATCCAACAGTACGTTAAGAAGATTATATGTTCAAATTAAATGAAAGTAGCAACTCAAATACATATCTGCACTTTCATATTTATTGCAGCATTATTACAGCTTACTACAGCTAAGAAAGGAAAATCATCTAAGTTCATTGACATATGAATGATATATATATGTATATATATGTGTATATATATATGTGTGTATATATATATATATATAATACTGTTATTAATTCTTTAAAAGTAGGAAATCTTGTCGTGAGACAGCATGGATGAACTTGTAGGATATTTTGGTATATTAAATAAACCATATAGACAAATACTGCCTGACCTCACTTATGTGAAACCTAAAAAAAGTTGAAGTCATAAAAGCAGAGAATGAACTGATGGTTGCCAGGACCTGGACAATGGGGGAAATGGGAAGATATTGGTCAAAGATAACAAAGGTTCCTGTTATGCAGAATGAATAATTTCTGGATATCTAACCACTAATCTATAGTTAATAATACTGTGTCGTATACTAAAAATTTGTTAAGAGAGAAGATGTTAAACATTGTCAGTATAAATAAATAAAAAATGGTAACTCTGTGAGGTATTGGACATGTTAATTAACTTGACTGTGGTAATCATTTCACAATGTATACATAAATCAAAATGTTGTGTTATACGTTTTAAATATATGCAATTTTTAGTTGCCAATTATATTTCAAAAAGCTAAAAAAAATAAAAGTACCATCAGAGAAAATAATTCTACTCAAATCTTTTCAATAATATTAGGCGGCATAAATCAGAACCATTTGCAATTCTTCAAAGGGATAGATTAGGGACATTCACAAAATGTATACTGTGTTGAACATCAGTGTGATTTAAAACAATAATGACAACAATATAAAAATTGAAGTAAAACTGGAAAACAATCAACCAAGCTTACACCAGTTCTCTGACCTTAAATATTTACGGAAGAGACAATCAGTTTTCCATTACAATATGGCCATTTGTCAGCTTTAAGTGATGCAATTTGTTTAGATGATTCCTGGATATTTTCCCCATCTTCTATAGCATGAATAACAATGTTTCTGTGAGTGTGCAGATTGACATAGCATGGCAACATGGGGAATAGTCTGAAAGCTTTGTGAACACTGTCCAATATGCTAGAAATTACTTGATACATACCTACAGATTGTAGTTTTCTCTCCCAGACAACTGAATTGATTTTAAGATTTCCTGAAAAAAAAAAGTTTCTCCATCAAACAACATATATTCTTTATATTCAAATTGTGTTAATATATTCATTCATATATTCAGAATTTACTGTATTTCTCTTGGATCTATACATGATAGTTACTTGAGGGATAGAAAATATGTAAGATAAGTCTAATGTTGAATAAGATAAACAACTAGTTGGAGTTTTGGCTCTTTTTTCCCCATCCCAAAATGTAAAGGAGATGGACATTGATAATTTTTGAAGCTGCAGTCAGCAACAAACACTAAAATATTGAAAAATCCCAAGAAAGATCTGTGGAAAGATGGGCATCCTTGTCACAGTGGACTGTTAACAGAAACAGGAAAAAGACAGGGCCACAAATGGGGTTAAAACAAAAGGAACTTTCTAATTCATGAATTCATTCAAAAGTATATTTTAGACAATTACTATGTACCAAGTGTTATTTTAAGTACTGAGGATATAAGAAAGAACAAAACGTAGTAGGAGTCAAACAATATACTAAGCAGTAAAACATAAACATGTCACTTGCTGATAAATAATATACAGAAAAACAAGAAAAGAGATAGGGAGTTGTAGGGAATACATGAAGGTTTAAAAAAGGACATCAGGGAAGACCTTTGTGTAGAAGTGATATTTGAGTAAAGACATACAGGTGAGGGGGAGGATCATAGACTTTTCTGAGAAGAGAATTCCAGGATTAACAAATATACTGAGGTGGCAGTTTATATGATATGCGTTCAAGGAATAGTAAGGTGGCCAGTGTGAGTGTAATAGAATTCTTGAGGACATGAATAATGGGACATAATGTCAGAGAGATAGTGGTTAATGGGAGCAGACCATGTATAGCCTTATAGGCCAATGTGAGGTTTTTGGCTTTTACTCTAAGTGATATAGGAAGTCATTTGAAGGTTTTAAAGAGAGAGTAATATGATATGACTTAAGTTTTTACAAGATTACCTTAGTTTGTGTTTAAAATACAGACCAAAGATGAATAAAGTAGGAAACTGCATAGAGGGGATGCAGTAAGAAAACTACTGGAATAATTCAGGTGTGCAATATTAGTTCCGTGGCCCAGGACAAGTTTCCTCAACCCTAGCATGATTGATATTAGGAACAGATACTTTTTTCTTGTGTGTATCTTGAGGAGGCAGTCTGCTCTGTGCATTGTAGGATGTTTATTAGCATACTTGTTCTCTACTACTAAATTCAAGTAGCAATGCACTACCCCAATTGTGACAACCAAAAATGTATTTATACATTGTCATAAGTACTGAAGGGCAAAATCACGGTTAGTTGCAGTAACCACTGATCCACAACAATTTCAGGATAGATGGTAAGAAAATATTGTATTCTGGATATATTTTTAAGGTAGAAGCAATATGATTTGTGACAGAGTTTATGTGGAATAAGAGAAAAAAGATAAATCCAGATGTCTAAGAATTTTGATCTTCATAACTGGAAGAATAGAGTTCATTAACTGAAATGGAAGAGGCTGCAAAGAACAGGTTTGGGAGGATAAAAAGTTTTAATCATGTTCATTTTGAGATTTCTATGAGCTATCAGGTGAAGATAGTGCCCCCTTCCTTCATACTGCTCTGGGTATATCATTGCTACCATGGAGTAAGAGAGCAATAATATCCTATCAACTCCAATCAGTGCTTATGTATTTGGGGGAAAATATTACAGACAGTATGAAGGTGATAATATGAGAATAGTGCTCAATCCTAGTTGGAATGGGAAGACAATAGTACTGTGTACAATAGGCTACTTCTCCTCACCTTTGAAACTTAGGTATTCTATGTGACACATTTCCTAGAGGATATAATGCAAACTATGTGATATGAGCAAAATGAAGTAAAATAAAAGCAATAATAGAAAATTAGTCCCCCAAAGTACATGTGTCAACATAAATAAGTAAATAAATAAAATATTATACTATTAAGTAACTAGTTAATAAGGGAATTATATGTAAAATATTATAAAGAGCTAACTGACAATGGACATATTAAATACTCAAAATTTCGATGGTCAGCTAAAACAGTACTTTATGGGAAATTTATACCTTTGAATATACATATCAGAAAATGAGTCAGACTGAAAATAAATGAGATATGCATTCAATCCAGGAACCCAGGGAAAGATCAACAGAGTAAACTCAAATAAATATGAAATAATATATAGAAGAGGCATTCAAAATGATTTACAAATGAAAAGCTGTTTTTTTTTAAATGGAAAAAAGGATAGATAAGTAAAAAGATTAATCAAGAAAACTAAAAGCAGACTGACCAAATACAGTCAGAAAGTGGATAATAACTAAATATAAAATAGCTATAGCAATGTAAAATAATATTAAAACCAATGTTATGCAAATGTTTGAAAAATATGTATTTCTGGAAAAATATAAATTGTCAAAATAAATATTTAATGAAACAGCAAAATGGAAAAATACAAATAACCATTGCATATATTGAAATAATAAAAATCTCCTGCCACTTCACATACCACTGCCAATGGCCCAAGAATAAGAAAATTTTAGTTACATTCTACCAAGCATTAGATCATTACATAATATCCATTCCTTTCTTGTACAAGTAATTCTAGAAAATAGAAAAATAGATTAAAATGATGAAAGTTGTGCAAAATGTCTGAACAGTTTTACTGAGATATATTTAGAATACTAAGTGATGGCAATGATTTAAAGTAATAGGAAACGACATATATGGCTAGTGAGAATGCAAACTAATGTTCATTATGGAAAGAATATTTACAGTACTTAGCTGAATTTAAGAATGTATATATCTTAATACCTATCATCTTATTCCTGTGTTTCTATCTCAGAAAACCTGTCACCCGGGTTCAAAAGAAAACAAGTGAGACATCTCTTTTATTACGTTACCTAACATAGTAGCTGTTTATTTGTTAAGTAGAAATCTATTGCTGATATTACTTAGAGTTCTCTGTTAAAAACACACATATTAAGAAGCAAACTCTAGGCATTATGATTCAGTAGGTTTCGTTTGAGCCCCAAGCATGAGTATTTTGAAAAATATTAACATGTAATTCTGACATGTTACCTCTAGTTAAGAACTAATTATGTGGTAAAATTAGCACATATCCAAGAGCACCTTCTTTCAGTTTAGTTAAAGGATTTTCATAGTTTACCATAGACTATGTGGGGATCTTTTTTTTAACGTGGGGATCTTGAAGTAAAACAAAGGATAAAGAACACAGAGACCGCAAAACACTCATTCTCTAGTTTTCCCTTAATATGTAGCTTTTTCATATATCAGGGTCAGAGAAGCCAGGACATTCATTTATAAATGCTAGTACAATGCTTTTTGGAACACAGTAAGCATTTATGGATGTTTTGACAGAGTTTATCCCAATTGAAACCTTCTCCACATGAAGTTGGTTTTCTGCTTTTTTTTTTTTTTTCCAAAAAAAGAATCCTTCATAATCTACTGGGTGTATTTACTTTGGAGATATAGAAAGCCCACAGGACTTTTATTTCTCCCACCAGTCTCACACATTTTCTGTTCAAAGAATTATCAGAAACCCCAAATCCTATAGGTCAGCATAAAGATATAGCCTCTGGGTGATAGAGCTCACTAATTGTCGGCTTAGAGTGCAGAGAAAATGAGTGACCTCTACAAGTCTGTGTTTAACAACACTTCATCTCCCAAATAACGCAGGACTTGTTTACTAGTTAGTGTGATTTGAGCCTCTTACCATCCTCATCTCTCAAGCCAAATGGAACAATTCATGGATAATCTTGGTAATGCTTAAAATTCCTCAGCCATGAATAAAAATATTGCCTTACAAATTGAGAGTTGAAGCATAAGTACAGTGAATCAAAAGCTTAATAGACTGATTATGAAAGAGAAGGGAATACAGAAAAAAAAACATGAAGAAGTTAAAGGTGGATTGGCAAGAAAGGAAGAAAGAAGAGTATATATTCGTTACTGACTTTGAGCATATCTAGACTGGATACTTCTAATCCTCTCTCGGGCATAAATACATATGCAGGTAATAGTTGTTAGCTTGACTTCTACAAATATAAACTACTATGCCTCACAGGACTTAGGCAGATTTGTTTAAAACCAGGACATTTTGTATGAAGTTTATCTGGGGAATTGTTATTGAGGAATTGTTTCATTTTTAAATCGCAACTTGATAACTAATAGTATTTCTTACATGGTATCATTTAAAGTGATAGAAGGGTATCTGAGTAAACAGAATACTTTCCTTTATGGCTATGTTGGATAACAAAAGAGCTTCTCTATGGCCCAAATTTTTCCTATGGGCATTGTGATGAAGTAAAATAAATTTGCAAAATAAAAATAAAATAATACCATAGAAAAACTGTAGCTACAAAAAAAACCTCTTTTTAGTCAATAATTTCTCTGTTTAGAGGATTTCAACTCCATACACAATTTCAGCATGAAGTGATGACAGAAAATAGCATTTGACACAGTAACATTAAACCTATATGAAATATTATTTCTATTTGAAAGCTGCAAAATTGATAATAAGAACTGAACAATGATGAAAAATTGGGTAGGTTATAACAGTGATAACATTCTGGTAGCATCCTATCCTCTGAGCAAGCAAACAGTAGAACTCAAAGCTTTTCACTATTCCCTGCTTACTATATTTAAGAAAAGTGTAAGAATAGGCACTATCATTTAGCAATAATAGAGTATAGTTGTAAGCAGAAGACTAATTAGAGGAAAAAGGATAGGTAGTGCAATGCACTGAGGATATGAAGTTGAACTTGGACTTGAATTCCTGGATTTGAATCCTGGCTTTAGTACTTTCTAGTACATGATCTTTGGCAAGTTAGTGTCCTGGCTTCCTTATTTTTAAAACTGGATTATTAATACCAACTTTACAGAGGCGTTGTAAGACTTAGAAAGGACCTCATACTATGTATGTCCTCTGTAAATGATAATGATTATTGTTACCTTTTCTAGCACCAATGAGAGTTTACCTAGGAAGAACTCAGAAAACAAACTCATTGTAGTGAATGATCTGATAAAAAAAAAAAAGTGTTGCCAATGACAGTGAATTTTCCTGCCTAATTTCAAATTAAATTACCTTATTATTTTTAAAAGTTTAGCTCTCACCACTTTAGGAAAAAAATTGAGTTTTAGGTCATAAATAATCATTAAATTGATGTATGGCATAGGACAACAGAGCAATGTTTAAAAGTACCATCAGTAAACTAATATGCAATATTTTTAAAATGGAGATACTATAACTACACTGTAGTTTTCTTCTTTGTGAGACATTAGTTGTTTTTTTTCCATACTGTGCTCAAAGTGAAAACTGTAAATGTAAATGTAGATCACATTGCATAGATTTCTTAAAAGAAAATAATATTTCTTCATAAATCAATCAATTACATCTGGCCAAAAATAGAATAAACTTATAAAATTTCTCAAGGTCAAAGAAATACTATATTTTTATTTGAAATAGAATAAACCAGAAAAAAATATATACTTCAATATTCTGTGGTCACAACTATTTTTCATAAACTTATATTAATATTATACAACCTTATGAAGCAAAACTTATTACCAACTTGGTTGCTTAATTTATGTGACTAAAGCAATTAAGACATTTATTTCAGATATAGATATGATTATAAAGATAACTCTAAAATTTCACACACAAAACAAATCATAGACACTTTCAAAACACCCAGGCCATTACTGAATGAAGAAATGGATAAATAGAATAGAATAATGAGTAGTAGAGACTTCTCAAAAGATTACAAAATAGACAACCTATCAATTCTATTAGAAGTTGTGATAGCATATTATTCTACATAAAATATGGAATCTAGGAGAAATTGATAAAAGCAGATTCAAAAATCCTGTGAAGGTCACATTAAATATTTAATGTTTTCTCTATAATTTTCAAGAACAAATTACATGTTTCTGTCACTGGATGAGATGAGTTAGGGGAGGGTTTTCTTTCTGATGGCTAGAATGAAAAACACTCAGATCAGAATTAGGAAATTAAGTTTCTTCAGGTGTGGTTACATTTCTGGATTTCTAGTGGGGGCCTAGACTTCCCAGTTCATGCATCTTTCTAGGGAAGAAAGATGAGCTGAGTGGGTACTTTCCTAAGAATCAGGTAGGAGAGACAAAATTTGAATGACCCACAAAATCTCTGCCCCCTGGCAAGTATGATCCATAAAATTACCTTCCATTAGGTGTGGGTAGAACCTATGAATATAATAGGATTAGTATCCCCTCATTTGGAATACTAATCAGTTGACTTTGAGATAAGCAAAAGGTAGCTTATCCTGGGTGGCCCTGATGTTTCAGAAAAAGATTTAAAAGATGAAGTATCAAAAAAAAAAAAAACTCATCTTGCTAGTTTTGAAAATGCATCCAATTTGAGTTCTATAGAAAGAAATGAAATGTGCCAAAAAAAAAACCAAAAAAAAAAAAAACAAAAAAAAACCATAAGCTGGGAATAAGAGCTTGAACCGCAGCGGAGACCAGCTCTGGCCAACACTTTGATTTCAATAAGGTGTGGGCCTGAGAAGAGGATCTAGATATACAATGCCTAGATTCCTACTCATAGAAACTGTAAGATGATGAATTTGTATTTCTAAAAGCACTAAGTTGATTTCAAAGGAAGATGGCGGAAGAGTAAGGTCCCCAAATCACTTGTCCCCAACACATTACTTAGATTACCTTCAAATCATCCTGAAAATCTACGAATTCGGCCTGAGATTTAAAGAGAGACCAGCTGGAATGCTACAGGGAGAAGAGTTCGCGCTTCTATCAAGGTAGGAAGACGGGGAAAAAGAAATAAAGACACAAAAGGCCTCCAAGGGGGAGGGGCCCCGCGAGGAGCCGGGCTGAGGCCGGGGCGAGTGTCCCCAGGACAGGAGAGCCCCGTCCCGGAGAAGCAGGAGCTGCACCAACCTTCCCCGCGGAAAGGCGCCCGCAGGGAGTTAGAGCAGGACCCAGGAAGGCGGGGATGCCCTCGGGCTCCCTGGGACACTAACAGGCACCTGCGCCCCGGGAGATGCGCCGAGATCCCTAAAGGGCTGCAGCGCGCACGGCGGGACCTGGAGCAGCTCGGAGGGGCTCGGGCGGCGGCTACGCGGACGGGGGCTGCGCGGCCCGGAGCGCGAATCCAACAGCGCAGGCTCCGGAGCACAGGGCGCCAGGACACAGCCCAGGATCCGGCCTCCCCCCGGGACAGGCAGAAACCGGGAGGGCCCAGGACAGCGAGGACGCTCCTGCCTGGAGCTGAGCAGATCAGCTGCCCCGCCCGGGAGCCCCCAGGCCCTGCAGACAGAGAGCCCGGGAGTTCCTGCGGGGACTGAATCCAGGTTTCCAGAGCTGCTCCCGCCACTGTGGCTGTTCCTCCTGGGGCCTCACAGGGTAAACAACCCCCACTGAGCCCTGCACCAGGCAGGGGCAGAGCAGCTTCCCCAAGTGCTAACACCTGAGAATCAGCACAGCAGGCCCCTCCCCCAGAAGACCAGCTGGATGGACCAGTTCCAAGGGAAGTCAAGGGACTTAAAGTATACAGAATCAGAAGATACTCCCACGTGTTTGTGTGTGTGTGTGTGTGTGTGTGTGTGTGTGTTTTCTTTCTTTCTTTTTGATTTCTGATTGCTTCCCCCACCCCACCCCCCTTTTTTTCTCCTTTCTTTCTTTTTCTTTTTTTCTTCTTTTTTTTCCTTTTTTTCTTCTTTCTCTTTTTTTCTTTTTCTCTTATCTTTCCTTCTCTCTCTTTTTCTCCTTTTCCCAATACAACTTGTTTTTGGCCACTCTGCACTGAGCAAAATGACTAGAAGGAAAACCTCACCTCAAAAAAAGAATCAGAAACAGTCCTCTCTCCCACAGAGTTACAAAATCTGGATTACAATTCAATGTCAGAAAGCCAATTCAGAAGCACTATCATACAGCTACCGGTGGCTCTAGAAAAACCCATAAAGGACTCAAGAGACTTCATGACTGCAGAATTTAGATCCAATCAGGCAGAAATTAAAAATCAATTAAATGAGATGCAATCCAAGCTAGAAGTCCTAACGACGAGGCTTAACTAGGTGGAAGAACAAGTGAGTGACATAGAAGACAAGTTGATGGCAAAGAGGGAAACTGAGGAAAAAAGAGACAGACAATTAAAACACCATGAGGATAGATTAAGGGAAATAAATGACAGCCTGAGGAAGAAAAACCTATGTTTAATTGGGGTTCCCGAGGGCGCAGAAAGGGACAGAGGGCCAGAAAATGTATTTGAACAAATCCTAGCTGAAAACTTTCCGAATCTAGGAAGGGAAACAGGCATTCAGATCCAGGAAATAGAGAGATCCCCCCCTAAAATCAATAAAAACCATTCGACACCTCGACATTTAATAGTGAAGCTTGAAAATTCCAAAGATAAAGAGAAAATCCTTAAAGCAGCAAGAGACAAGAAATCCCTGACTTTTATGGGGAGGAGTATTAGGGTAACAGCAGACCTCTCCACAGAGACCTGGCAGGCCAGGAAGGGCTGGCAGGATATATTCAGGGTCCTAAATGAGAAGAACATGCAACCCAGAATACTTTATCCAGCAAGCCTCTCATTCAAAATGGAAGGAGAGATAAAGAGCTTCCAAGACAGGCAGGAACTGAAAGAATATGTGACCTCCAAGCCAGCTCTGCAAGAAATTTTCAGGGGGACTCTTAAAATTCCCCTTTAAGAAGAAGTTCAGTGGAATAAAACACAAAAACAAGGACTGAATAGATATCATGATGACACTAAACTCACATCTGTCAATAGTAAGTCTGAACGTGAACGGGCTTAATGACGCCATCAAAAGGCGCAGGGTTTCAGACTGGATAAAAAAGCAGGACCCATCTATTTTCTGTCTACAAGAGACTCATTTTAGACAGAAGGACACCTACAACCTGAAAATAAAAGGTTGGAGAACCATTTACCATTCAAATGGTCCTCAAAAGAAAGCAGGGGTAGCCATCCTCATATCAGATAAATTAAAATTTACCCCGAAGACTATAGTGAGAGATGAGGAGGGACACTATCTCATACTCAACGGATCTATCCAACAAGAGGACTTAACAATCCTCAATATACATGCCACGAATTTGGGAGCTGCCAAATATTTCAACCAATTAATAACCAAACTGAAGAAATACTTAGATAATAATACACTTACACTTGGTGACTTCAATCTAGCTCTTTCTATACTAGATAGGTCGTCTAAGCACAACATATCCAAAAGAAACGAGAGCTTTAAATGATACACTGGATCAGAGGGATTTCACAGATATCTACAGAACTTTACATCCAAGCTCAACTGAATACACATTCTTCTCAACTGCACATGGAACTTTCTCCAGAATAGACCACATACTGGGTCACAAATCGGGTCTGAACCGATACCAAAAGATCGGGATAGTCCCCTGTATATTCTCAGACCATAATGCCTTGAAATTAGAGCTTAATCACAACAAGAAGTTTGGAAGGACCACAAACACGTGGAGGTTAAGGACCATCCTGCTAAAAGATGAAAAGGTCAACCAGGAAATTAAGGAAGAATTAAAAAGTTTCATGGAAACTATTGAGAATGAAGATACAACTGTTCAAAATCTTTGGGATGCAGCAAAAGCAGTCCTGAGGGGGAAATACATTGCAATACAAGCATCCATTCAAAAACTGGAAAGAACTCAAATACAAAAGCTCACCTTACACATAAAGGAACTAGAGAAAAAGCAGCAAATGGACCCCACCCCCAGCAGAAGAAGGCAGTTAATTAAAATTCGAGCAGAACTAAATGAAATCGAGACCAAAAGAACTGTGGAACAGATCAACAGAACCAGGAGTTGGTTCTTTCAAAGAATTAATAAGATAGATAAACCATTAGCCAACCTTATTAAAAAGAAGAGAGAAAAGACTCAAATTAATAAAATCATGAATGAGAAAGGAGAGATTACTACCAACACCAAGGAAATACAAACAATTTTAAAACATATTATGAACAGCTATACGCCAATAAATTAGGCAATCTAGAAGAAATGGACGCATTCCTGGAAAGCCACAAACTACCAAAACTGGAGCAGGAAGAAATACAAAACCTGAAGAGGCCAATAACCAGGGAGAAAATTGAAGCAGTCATCAAAAACCTCCCAAGACACAAGAGTCCAGGGCTAGATGGCTTCCCAAGGGAATTCTAGCAAACGTTTAAAGAAGAAATCATACCTATTCTACTAAAGCTGTTTGGAAAGATAGAAAGAGATGGAGTACTTCCAAATTCGTTCTATGAGGCCAGCATCACCTTAATTCCAAAACCAGACAAAGACCCCACCAAAAAGGAGAATTACAGACCAATATCCCTGATGAACATGGATGCAAAAATTCTCAACAAGATACTAGCCAATAGGATCCAACAACACATAAAGAAAATTATTCACCACGACCAAGTAGGATTTATCCCCGGACACAAGGCTGGTTCAACACTCGTAAAACAATCAATGTGATTCATCATATCAGCAAGAGAAAAACCAAGAACCATATGATCCTCTCATTAGATGCAGAGAAAGCATTTGACTGAATACAGCATCCATTCCTGATCAAAACCCTTCAGAGTGTTGGGATAGAGGGAACTTTCCTCGACATCTTAAAAGCCATCTACGAAAAGCCCACAGCAAATATCATTCTCAATGGGAAAGCACTGGGAGTCTTTCCCCTAAGATCAGGAACAAGACAGGGATGTCCACTCTCACCACTGCTATTCAACATAGTTCTGGAAGTCCTAGCCTCAGCAATCAGGCAACAAAAAGACATTAAATGCATTCAAATTGGCAAAGAAGAAGTCAAACTCTCCCTCTTCGCCGATGACATGATACTCTACATAGAAAACCCAATAGCCCCCACCCCAAGATTGCTAGAACTCATACAGCAATTTGGTTGCGTGGCAGGATACAAAATCAATGCCCAGAAGTCAGTGGCATTTCTATACACTAACAATGAGACTGAAGAAAGAGAAATTAAGGAGTCAATCCCATTGACAATTGCACCCAAAAGCATAAGATACCTAGGAATAAACCTAACCAAAGAGGTAAAAGATCTATACCCTAAAAACTATAGAACACTTCTGAAAGAAATTGAGGAAGACACAAAGAGATGGAAAAATATTCCATGCTCATGGATTGGCAGAATTATTATTGTAAAAATGTCAATGTTACCCAGGGCAATTTACACTTTTAATGCAATCCCTATCAAAATACCATGGACTTTCTTCAGAGAGTTAGAACAAATTATTTTAAGATTTGTGTGGAATCAGAAAAGACCCCGAATAGCCAGGGGAATTTTAAAAAAGAAAACCATATCTGGGGGCATCACAATGCCAGATTTCAGGTTGTAGTACAAAGCTGTGGTCATCAAGACAGTGTGGTACTGGCACAAAAAACAGACACATAGATCAATGGAACAGAATAGGGAACCCAGAAGTGGACCCTGAAATGTATGGTCAACTAATATTCGATAAAGGAGGAAAGACTATCCATTGGAAGAAAGACAGTCTCTTCAATAAATGGTGTTGGGAAAATTGGACATCCACATGCAGAAGGATGAAACAGGACCACTCTCTTTCACCATTCACAAAGATAAAATGGATGAGAGATTTTAATGTGAGACAATATTCCATCAAAATCCTTGAGGAGAACACAGGCAACACCCTTTTTGAGCTTGGCCACAGTAACTTCTTGCTAGACACATCCACAAAGGCAAAAGAAACAAAAGCAAAAATGAACTATTGTGACTTCATCAAGATAAGAAGCTTTTGCACAGCAAAGGATACAGTCAACAAAACTAAAAGACAACCTACAGAATGGGAGAAGATATTTGTAAATGACCTATCAGATAAAGGGCTAGTTTCCAAAATCTATAAAGAACTTATTAAACTCAATACCAAAGAAACAAACAATCCAATCATGAAATGGGCAAAAGACATGAAGAGAAATCTCACAGAGGAAGACATGGACATGGCCAACATGCACATGAGAAAATGCTCTGCATCCCTTGCCATCAGGGAAATACAAATTAATCAAAACCAAAATAAGATACCACTGCACACCAGTGAGAATGGGGAAAATTAACAAGGCAGGAAACAACAAATGTTGGAGAGTATATGGAGAAAAGGGAACCCTTTCCACTGTTGGTGGGACTGTGAACTGGTGCAGCCACTCTGGAAAACTGTGTGGAGGTTCCTCAAAGAGTTAAAAATAGACCTGCCCTACGACCCAGCAATTGCACTGTTGGGGATTTACCCCAAAGATTCAGGTGTAATGAAACGCCGAGATACCTGCACCCCGATGTTTCTAGCAGCAATGTCCACAATAGCCAAACTGTGGAAGGAGCCTCGGTGTCCATCAAAAGATGAATGGATAAAGAAGATGTGGTTTATGTATACAATGGAATATTACTCAGCCATTAGAAACGACAAATACCCACTATTTGCTTCAACGTGGATGGAACTGGAGGGTATTATGCTGAGTGAAATAAGTCAATCGGAGAAGGAAAAACAGTGTATGTTCTCATTCATTTGGGGAATATAAATAATAGTGAAAGGGAATATAAAGGAAGGGAAAAGAAATGTGTGGGAAATATCAGGGAGACAGAACATAAAGACTCCTAACTCTGGGAAACGAACTAGGGGTGGTGGAAGGGGAGGAGGGCAGGGGGTGGGGGTGAATGGGTGATGGGCACTGAGGGGGGCACTTGACGGGATGAGCACTGGGTGTTTTTCTGTATATTGGTAAATTGAACACCAATAAAAATTATTCTATAACAAAAAATAAACCACTATGTTTGTGGTAATTTCTTGTGCAGCAATAGAAAACTAATACACAATCTGGGTAGCCCTGTGGCTCAGTGGTTTAGCGCCATCTTCAGTCCAGGCCCTGATCCTGGAGTCCGGGGATCGAGTCCCAGGTCGGGCTCCCTGCATGGAGCCTCCTTCTCCCTCTGCCTGTGTCTCTGCCTCTCTCTCTCTCTGTGTCCCTCATGAATAAATAAATAAATAAGTAAGTAAGTAAGTAAGTAAATAAATAAATAAATAAATAAATAAATACAATTTTTTAAAAAAAGAAAACTAATGCACAATCTAATTATGCTTTGCCAAAAAAGGAAGGCTGAACTAAAATAGAAAAAAAAAATATGTAACTAAGAATAAGATGGCATGGTCAAATTTAAAGAAGAAAGTGGAAATGAAAAGATCACAGGTGAAATTGTCAGAAATATCAAGAGGAGGGCAAATTGAGTAGAATGAAAGGAAGAGGGGAAGAAAAGACTAGAAAAAGATCAGGATTTTTTCTAGACTACTCTGACAAAATAAAATGAATAGCTTGTGTTCTAGAGTGCAGACTTTACAATACACTTTTCTGGCCTACTAGATATATAAATACTACTTCTATCATTGATTTTTAGAACAATGAATACAAGACGCAAACAGACTAAGCAACAGAAACACTAATGAAAGACAGTAGATATTTATGGAGAGGGAAAAATGATGCAGGAAGTGGTGAGATGAATTCTACAAAAAGTTCAAATAAGCTGAGAATGGGTCATCAAATTTGTACCAGGTTTCTATAATGAAAACTATGATACAGATTTAGATTTTTTATTTCTAGTTTTATTTTGTTAAGTTCTTAAACTGATTCATTAAGGTATAGTGTAATATTAATTTCAGGTATACAATATAATGATTCACCATTTCCATGCAATACCGGGTTCTCATCACAAGTATACTCCTTTTTTTTTTAATTTATTCATGAGAGACACACAGAGAGAGGCAGAGACAGGCAGAGGGAGAAGCAGGCTCCATGCACCGGGAGCCCGACGTGGGACTCAATCCCGGGTCTCCAGGATCAAGCCCTAGGCTGCAGGCGGCGCCAAACCACTGCGCCACCAGGGCTGCCCCACAAGTATACTCCTTAATCTACATCACCTCTTTCACCCATCCAAACACCTACAACCCCTCTGGTAACTGTCAATTTATTCTCTATAGTTAAGATTTTGTTTCTTTTTTTTTTTCTTTCTTTCTCTTATTTATTTTACTTTGCTTCTTTGTTTTCTTTCTTAAATTCCACATAGGAGTGAAATCATAAGGTGTTTGTCTTTCTCTGACTTCACTTAGTATTATACTCTCTAGCTCTATTCATGTCCTTGCAAATGGCAAGATTTCATTCTTTTATGCCTTAATAATATTCCATGGTATATTATACCACTTCTTTCTTATCCATTTATCATTTTCGTCAGTCAGTGGACATTTGGGCTGCTTCCATATCTTGGCTATTGTAAATAATGCGGCAATAAGCATAGGGGTGCATGTATCCCTCTGAATTGGTATTTTTGTAGTATTTGGGTAAATGCCCAGTAGTGCAGTCACTGCATTGTAGGGTAGTCCTATAACTTTTTGAGAAACATCCATACTGATTTACAGAGTGCCCGCACCACTTTGCATCTGACAAACAGTGAAAAAGTGTTCCCCTTTCTTCTCATCCTTGCCAACACGTGTTGTTTCTTGTATTATTGATTTTAATGATTCTGACAGGAATAATTTCTCATTGTAGTTTTGTTTTGCATTTCCCTGATGATCAATGATGTTGAGCATTTTTTTCATGTGTCTGGTGGCCGTTTGTATGGCTTTTTTGGAAAAATGTCTATTCATTCCTTCTGCCCATTTTTAAACTGGATTTGTTTCTTGAGTATTGAGTTTTATAATGTCTTTATATATTGTGGATACTAACCCTTTATCACATATGTCATTTATAAATATCTTTATCCCATTCAGTAGATTGCCTCTTAGTTTTGGTTGTTGGTTCCTTTGCTGTGCAGAAGTTTTTATTTTGAAGTTCTGATAATTAGTTAGTTAGTTAGTTAGTTAGTTAGTTAGTTAGTTAGTGTCCCTCACCTCAGGAGGCATATCTAGAAAGAAGTTGCTACAGTCAATGTCAAAGAAGTTACTGGCTATTTTCTCCTCTAAGATTTTGATGGTTTCCTGTCTCAAATTTAGGTCTTTCATCCATTTGGAATTTATATTTGTGTATTGTGTAAGATAGTGGCCTAGTTTCATTCTTTTATAGGTTTCTGTCCAGTTTTCCTATCATTTGTTGAAGAGACTGTCTTTTTTCCCATTGGATATTCTTTCCTACTTTGTCCAAGATTAATTGACCATATAGTTGTGGGTCCATTTCTGGGACTTCTATTCTGCTTCACTAGTCTATGTGTATATTTTTGTAAATGTACCATAGTGTCGGGATCCCTGGGTGGCGCAGCGGTTTAGCGCCTGCCTTTGGCCCAGGGCGCGATCCTGGAGACTCGGGATCGAGTCCCACGTCGGGCTCCCGGTGCATGGAGCCTGCTTCTCCCTCTGCCTGTGTCTCTGCGCCTCTCTCTCTCTCTCTCTCTCTCTCTCTCTGACTATCATAAATAAATAAAAATTAAAAAAAAAGAAAAAAAATGTACCATAGTGTCTTGATGACTACAGCTTTGTTATATAATTTGAAGTCTGGAATTGGGATGCCTCCATCATTGCTTTTCCTTTTCAAGATTATTTTGGGTATTCAGGGTCATTTTGGTTCCATACAAATTTTAGGATTGTTGGCCCTAGCTTTGTGAAAAATGCTTTTGATAGTTTGATAGGGATTGCATTAAATGTGCAGATTGCTTTGGGTAATATAGGCACCTTTACAATATTTGTTCTTCCAAATCATGAGCATAGACTCCCTTTCCATTTCTTGGTGTTATCTTCAGTTTCTTTCATCAGTGTTTTACATTTTTCAAAGTACAGGTCTTTCATCTCTTCGTTTAGGTTTATTCCTAGACATCTTATGGTTTTGGGGGTAATTGTAGATGGGATCGATTCCTTCATTTCTCTTTTTGCTGTTTCATTATGAGTGCACAGAAATCCAACAGATTTCTATATGTTGATTTTATATCCACTGACTTTACTTAATTTGTGTATCAGTTCTAGCAGGTTTTGTTTTTGGTGGAGTCTTTTGGGTTTTCTATATAGAGTATGTTGTCATCTGCAAATAGTGAAAATTTTCCTACTTCTTGTTAATTTGGATACTTATTGTTTCTTTTTGGTTGTCTGTGGCTAGGACTTCCAGTCTATGTTAAATAAGAGTCCAGAGAATGGATATCCTTGTCTTGTTCTGGACCATAGAGGAAAAGGTCTCAATTTTCCCCATTAAGGATATTAGCTGTGGGTTTTTCATTTACGGCCTTTATTACACTAAAGTATGTTCCCCTTATCCCTACTTTGTTGAGGAATTTTATTATGAAGCTTTTTCTTCATCTATTAAAATGATCATATGATTCATTTTGTGTGTGCATGTGCCTGTAATAGTTTCTTTTTTTCTTTTCAATTTTTTATTTAAATTCTTGTTAGTTAACATATAGTGTGATACTGGTTTCAGTGGTAGAATTTAATGATTCAACATTAACATTTAACATTCTGTGCTCATCATAACTAGTGTCCTTCTTAATACTCATAACCCATTTAGCCCACCCACTCACCTCCCTACATCAGCAATCAGTGTTTTCTCTATCATTAAAAGTCTCTTATGGTTTGCTTCCCTCTTTTTTTTTCTTTTTCAAATGTTCATCTGTTTTGTTTCTTAAATTCTACATATGTATTAAATCATATGCTTTTTGTCTTTCTCTGACATATTTTGCTTAGCATAATATATTCTAGCTCCATCCATATCATTGCAAATGGCAAGATTTCATTTTTGACAGTTGAATAATATACCACTTCTTCTTCCTTTTTTTTCCTCAAGTATAATGCTTTATTTTTTATTTTTATTTTTATTTTTTTTTAATTAACTTTTATTGGTGTTTAATTTACCAACATACAGAAAAACACCCAGTGCTCATCCCGTCAAGTGTCCACCTCAGTGCCCGTCACCCATTCCCCTCCAACACCCGCCCTCCTCCCCTTCCACCACCCCTAGTTCGTTTCCCAGAGTTAGGAGTCTTTATGTTCTGTCTCCCTTCCTGATATTTCCCAACATTTCTTTTCCCTTCCTTTATATTCCCTTTCACTATTATTCATATTCCCCAAATGAATGAGAACATACACTGTTTGTCCTTCTCCGATTGACTTATTTCACTCAGCATAATACCCTCCAGTTCCATCCACGTTGAAGCAAATGGTGGGTATTTGTCGTTTCTAATTGCTGAGTAATATTCCATTGTATACATAAACCACATCTTCTTTATCCATTCATCTTTCGATGGACACCGAGGCTCCTTCCACAGTTTGGCTATTGTGGCCATTGCTGATAGAAACACTGGGGTGCAGGTGTCCCGACGTTTCATTGCATCTGAATCTTTGGGGTAAATCCCCAACAGTGCAATTGCTGGGTCGTAGGGCAGGTCTATTTTTAACTCTTTGAGGAACCTCCACACAGTTTTCCAGAGTGGCTGCACCAGTTCACATTCCCACCAACAGTGTAAGAGGGTTCCCTTTTCTCCGCATCCTCTCCAACATTTGTTGTTTCCTGCCTTGTTAATTTTCCCCATTCTCACTGGTGTGAGGTGATATCTCATTGTGGTTTTGATTTGTATTTCCCTGATGGCAAGTGATGCAGAGCATTTTCTCATGTGCTTGTTGGCCATGTCCATGTCTTCCTCTGTGAGATTTCTCTTCATGTCTTTTGCCCATTTCATGATTGGATTGTTTGTTTCTTTGGTGTTGAGTTTAATAAGTTCTTTATAGATTTTGGAAACTAGCCCTTTATCTGATATGTCATTTGCAAATATCTTCTCCCATTCTGTAGGTTGTCTTTTAGTTTTGTTGACTGTATCCTTTGCTGTGCAAAAGCTTCTTATCTTGATGAAGTCCCAATAGTTCATTTTTGCTTTTGTTTCTTTTGCCTTCGTGGATGTATCTTGCAAGAAGTTACTGTGGCCAAGTTCAAAAAGGGTGTTGCCTGTGTTCTCCTCTAGGATTTTGATGGACTTTTGTCTCACATTTAGATCTCTCATCCATTTTGAGTTTATCTTTGTGTATGGTGAAAGAGAGTGGTCCAGTTTCATTCTTCTGCATGTGGATGTCCAATTTTCCCAGCACCATTTATTGAAGAGACTGTCTTTCTTCCAATGGATAGTCTTTCCTCCTTTATCGAATATTAGATGACCGTACATTTCAGGGTCCACTTCTGGGTTCTCTATTCTGTTCCATTGATCTATGTGTCTGTTTTTGTGCCAGTACCACACTGTCTTGATGACCACAGCTTTGTAATACAACCTGAAATCTGGCATTGTGATGCCCCCAGCTAAGGTTTTCTTTTTTAAAATTCCCCTGGCTATTCGGGGTCTTTTCTGATTCCACACAAATCTTAAAATAATTTGTTCTAACTCTCTGAAGAAAGTCCATGGTATTTTGATAGGGATTGCATTAAACGTATAAATTGCCCTGGGTAACATTGACATTTTTACAATATTAATTCTGCCAATCCATGAGCATGGAATATTTTTCCATCTCTTTGTGTCTTCCTCAATTTCTTTCAGAAGTGTTCTATAGTTTTTAGGGTATAGATCTTTTACCTCTTTGGTTAGGTTTATTCCTAGGTATCTTATGCTTTTGGGTGCAATTGTCAATGGGATTGACTCCTTAATTTCTCTTTCTTCAGTCTCATTGTTAGTGTATAGAAATGCCATTGATTTCTGGGCATTGATTTTGTATCCTGCCACGCTACCAAATTGCTGTATGAGTTCTAGCAATCTGGGGGTGGAGGCTTTTGGGTTTTCTATGTAGAGTATCATGTCATCAGCGAAGAGGGAGAGTTTGACTTCTTCTTTGCCAATTTGAATGCCTTTAATGTCTTTTTGTTGTCTGATTGCTGAGGCGAGGACTTCCAGAACTATGTTGAACAGCAGTGGTGAGAGTGGACATCCCTGTCTTGTTCCTGATCTTAGGGGAAAGGCTCCCAGTGCTTCCCCATTGAGAATGATATTTGCTGTGGGCTTTTCGTAGATGGCTTTTAAGATGTCGAGGAAAGTTCCCTCTATCCCAACACTCTGAAGGGTTTTGATCAGGAATGGATGCTGTATTTTGTCAAATGCTTTCTCTGCATCTAATGAGAGTATCATATGGTTCTTGGTTTTTCTCTTGCTGATATGATGAATCACATTGATGGTTTTACGAGTGTTGAACCAGCCTTGTGTCCCAGGGATAAATCCTACTTGGTCATGGTGAATAATTTTCTTAATGTGTTGTTGGATCCTATTGGCTAGTATCTTGTTGAGAATTTTTGCATCCATGTTCATCAGGGATATTGGTCTGTAATTCTCCTTTTTGGTGGGGTCTTTGTCTGGTTTCGGAATTAAGGTGATGCTGGCCTCATAGAACGAATTTGGAAGTACTCCATCTCTTTCTATCTTTCCAAACAGCTTTAGTAGAATAGGTATGATTTCTTCTTTAAACGTTTGATAGAATTCCCCTGGGAAGCCATCTGGCCCTGGACTCTTGTGTCTTGGGAGGTTTTTGATGACTGCTTCAATTTCCTCCCTGGTTATTGGCCTGTTCAGGTTTTCTATTTCTTCCTGCTCCAGTTTTGGTAGTTTGTGGCTTTCCAGGAATGCGTCCATTTCTTCTAGATTTCCTAATTTATTGGCGTACAGCTGTTCATAATATGTTTTTAAAATCGTTTGTATTTCCTTGGTGTTGGTAGTGATGTCCCCTTTCTCATTCATGATTTTATTAATTTGAGTCTTCTCTCTCTTCTTTTTAATAAGGTTGGCTAATGGTTTATCTATCTTATTAATTCTTTCAAAGAACCAACTCCTGGTTCTGTTGATCTGTTCCACAGTTCTTTTGGTCTCGATATCATTGAGTTCTGCTCGAATTTTAATTAACTCTCTTCTTCTGCTGGGGGTGGGGTCTATTTGTTGCTTTTTCTCTAGTTCCTTTATGTGTAAGGTGAGCTTTTGAATTTGAGATCTTTCCAGTTTTTGAATGTATGCTTGTATTGCGATGTATTTCCCCCTCAGGACTGCTTTTACTGCATCCCAAAGATTTTGAACGGTTGTATCTTCATTTTCATTAGTTTCCATGAATCTTTTTAGTTCTTCCTTAATTTCCTGGTTGACCTTTTCATCTTTTAGCAGGATGGTCCTTAACCTCCACGTGTTTGTGGTCCTTCCATATTTCTTGTTGTGATTAAGTTCTAATTTCAAGGCATTATGGTCTGAGAATATACAGGGGACTATCCCGATCTTTTGGTATCGGTTCAGACCCGATTTGTGACCCAGTATGTGGTCTATTCTGGAGAAAGTTCCATGTGCACTTGAGAAGAATGTGTATTCAGTTGAGTTTGGATGTAAAGTTCTGTAGATATCTGTGAAATCCATCTGGTCCAGTGTATCATTTAAAGCTCTCGTTTCTTTGGAGATGTTGTGCTTAGAAGACCTATCCAGGATAGAAAGAGCTAGATTGAAGTCACCAAGTATAAGTGTATTATTATCAAGGTATTTCTTGAGTTTGGTTATTAATTGGTTTAAATATTTGGCAGCTCCCACATTCGGGGCATATATATTGAGGAGTGTTAAGTCCTCTTGTTGTATAGATCCTTTGAGTATGAGATAGTGTCCCTCTTCATCTCTCACTATAGTCTTCGGGGTAAATTTTAGTTTATCTGATATAAGGATGGCAACCCCTGCTTTCTTTTGAGGACCATTTGAATGGTAAATGGTTCTCCAACCTTTTATTTTCAGGTTGTAGGTGTCCTTCTGTCTAAAATGAGTCTCTTGTAGACAGCAAATAGATGGGTCCTGCTTTTTTATCCAGTCTGAAACCCTGCGCCTTTTGATGGGGTCATTAAGCCCGTTCACATTCAGAGTTACTATTGATAGATATGAGTTTAGTGTCATCATATCTATTCAGTCCTTGTTTTTGTGGATTGTTCCACTGAACTTCTTAAAGGGGAATTTTAAGAGTCCCCCTTAAAATTTCTTGCAGAGCTGGTTTGGAGGTTACATATTCTTTCAGTTCCTGCCTGTCTTGGAAGCTCTTTATCTCTCCTTCCATTTTGAAAGAGAGCCTTGCTGGATAAAGTATTCTTGGTTGCATGTTCTTCTCATTTAGGACCCTGAATATATCCTGCCAGCCCTTTCTGGCTTGCCAGGTCTCTGTGGAGAGGTCTGCTGTTACCCTAATATTCCTCCCCATAAAAGTCAGGGACTTTTTTTCTCTTGCTGCTTTAAGGATCTTCTCTTTATCTTTGGAATTTGCAAGCTTCACTATTAAATGTCGAGGTGTTGAACGGTTTTTGTGATTTTAGGGGGGGATCTCTCTATTTCCTGGATCTGAATGCCTGTTTCCCTTCCCAGATTCGGAAAGTTTTCAGCTAGGATTTGTTCAAATACATATTCTGGCCCTCTGTCCCTTTCCGCGCCCTCAGGAACCCCAATTAAACGTAGGTTTTTCTTCCTCAGGCTATCATTTATTTCCCTTAATCTATCCTCATGGTCTTTTAATTGCCTGTCTCTTTTTTCCTCAGTTTCCCTCTTTGCCATCAACTTGTCTTCTATGTCACTCACTCGTTCTTCCACCTCGTCAAGCCTGGTGGTTAGGACTTCTAGCTTGGATTGCATCTCATTTAATTGATTTTTAATTTCTGCCTGATTAGATCTAAATTCTGCAGTCATGAAGTCTCTTGAGTCCTTTATGGTTTTTTCTAGAGCCACCAGTAGCTGTAAAATAGTGCTTCTGAATTGGCTTTCTGACATTGAATTGTAATCCAGATTTTGTAACTCTGTGGGAGAGTGGGCTGTTTCTGATTCTTTTTTTTGAGGGGTTTTCCTTCTAGTCATTTTGCTCAGTGCAGAGTGGCCAAAAACAAGTTGTATTGGGAAAAGGAGAAAAAGAGAGAGAAGGAAAGAAAAGAGAAAAAGAAAAAAGAGAAAGAAGAAAAAAATAGGGGAAAAAGAGAAGAAAAAGAAAGAAAAAGAAAGAAAGGAGAAAAAAGAAAAAAGGGGGGGGTGGGGGAAGCAATCATAAATCAAGAAGAAAGAGAGAAAAAAAAAAGCACAAAACAAAACAAAAAACAAAAAAAAAACAAAAACAAAAACAAAAACAAAAAAACAAAAAACAAAAAAAACCACGGGGGAGTATCTTCCGATTCTGTGTAGTTTAAGTCCCTTGACTTCCCTTGGAACTGGTCCGTCTCGCTGGTCTTCTGGGGGAGGGGCCTGCTGTGCTGATTCTCAGGTGTTAGCACTTGGGGGAGCTGCTCTGCCCCTGCCTGGTGCAGGGCTCGGTGGGGGTTGTTCACCCCGTGAGGCCCCGGGAGGAAGCCCCAGTGGCGGGGGCAGCTCTGGGACCCTGGAGTCAGCCCCCGCAGTAGCTCCGGGGCTCTCCGTCTGCAGGGCCTGGGGGCTCCGGGGCGGGGCCGCTGATCTGCTCAGTTCCAGGCAGGAGCGTCCTTGCTGTCCTGGGCCCTCCCGGCCTCTGCCTGTCCCGGGGGAGGCCGGATCCTGGGCTGTGTCCCGGCGCCCTGTGCTCCGGGGCCTGCGCTGTTGGATTCGCGCTCCCGGCGGTGCAGCCCCCTCCGCGGAGCCGCCGCCCGAGCCTCTCCGAGCTGTTCCCGGAGCCGCGCAGCCCCCTCCGCGCGGAGCTTCTTCCTCTGCGCGAGCCGCCGCCGCTGAGCTGTTCCCGGAGCCGCGCAGCCCCCTCCGCGGAGCCGCCGCCCGAGCCCCTCCGAGCTGTTCCCGGAGCCGCGCAGCCCCCTCCGCGGAGCTTCTTCCTCCGCCCGAGCCGCCGCTGAGCTGTTCCCGGAGCCCCGCAGCCCCCTCCGCGGAGCCGCCGCCCGAGCCCCTCCGAGCTGTTCCCGGAGCCCCGCAGCCCCCTCCGCGGAGCCGCCGCCCGAGCCCCTCCGAGCTGCTCCGGGTCCCGCCGAGCGCTGCAGCCCTTAGGGAGCTCGGCGCATCTCCCGGGGCGCAGTTCCTCTGTTACTGTCCCCGGGAGCCCGAGGGCATCCCCGCCTTTCTGGGGATCCTGCTCCAATTCCCGGGGAGGCCTTTCCGCGGGGAAGGTCGGTGCAGCTCCTGCTCCTCCGGGACGGGGCTCTCCTGTCCTGGGGACACTCGCCCCGGCCTCAGCCCGGCTCCTCGCGGGGCCCCTCCCCCTCGGAGGCCTTTTGTGTCTTTATTTCTTTTTCCCCGTCTTCCTACCTCGATAGAAGCGCGAACTCTTCTCACTGTAGCGTTCCAGCTGGTCTCTCTTTAAATCTCAGGCCGAATTCGTAGGTTTTCAGGATGATTGGATGGTTTTCTAGGTAATTTGCTGAGGACAGGTGACCTGGAGACCCTGCTCCTCCGCCATCTTGCCCCTCCCCCCCTTATTTTTATTTTTTTAATAAATTTATTTTTTATTGGTGTTCAGTTCATTAGTTGATGGACATTGGGGCTCTTTCCATAATTTGGCTATCATTGATATTGCTGCTATAATCATCAGGGTGTATGTATGATCGTATGGTTCTTATACTGCTTTTGCTAATGTGGTGTATCACATTGATTGATTTACAAATATTGAACCATACTTGCAGCCCAGGAATAAATCCCACTTCTGCCTCCCATCTTTGCATTTTGTAAGTCTCTTTTTCTTCTCTGTGTTAGAAAGGCCAGTTATGTCTCATGCTCCTGAAAGTAATGGCCAGAGGTCATGTATTGCTCAGGGCCTGGCACTTCAGGGAGTGTTTCCAAGTTTTCTGAGTGCACTCTCCTGTTGGGTTGTGGCTGCTTTATGCTTCAGGCCAGTTGTCTACAGAAGCTCTCCTTGCCTGTTTTTGATAGTGTTTGGTTCCTGACCTAAATGTGATGAATTTTATCTAGGTCTGTTCTGGTCTGTTTGTGAATTGAGACAAGACAGCAGCTCCACCTGAACTGCGGCCCTGAAGAACTTTCTGGTGAAGAGTTGTGGTGTGGGCAGGTTCTTAGGCTGCTCTTCTGGGAGAAGGGCCTGCTTTGCTGGGACTTAGTTAAGCTTCATACAGGAGGGAAGTCCTGCCTAAGTGCAGAGAGATGGGGCTTGGTGTAAGCAAGTTAGGTAGCCAGAGTCCTTGCTGAGCTGCTTCTCTTAGGTGGTTCTGTGTTTATACTACCAGGTGGGGGAGGGAATTGGTAAAGCCAGCCTTTGTTGTTCTTGGAGATGTGTGTTCTTGAATGCTAATTCTCAGGGATGTACTTGGAGACAGATGAATAATACCCACATTGCATGTCACAGGTAAACAGTGAGATCTCTGTTTCCATGTTGTCTCCCACTGGGTTGTTTACCTCCAGGAGCAGTGCCCTCTGGGTTCTATCCCTACCAAGCTCTATGGCCTTAAAATTGGAGATTTAAGCCCCATTGTTTGGAACAACTCACAAAATTCAGTCCCTCTTGTTTTCCAAGCTAATGGCTTTGGGGAAATGTTCTCCTTGTGCATTCCCCTGGATGATCCTCTTTTCTCACTCTTCTCCTTTGCTCCATCCCCTCCCCAGCACTCATGATCTGTTTCTCCCCTAAATCACATCTTCATACTTCTTACATTCTTTGATGCAGATTTTTCTCTCCCTTTAGTTGTGAAGTTTGTTCTGTCTGTTTTCAGGTCAACTTCCATGGTATTTAGGATTATTTGATAGTTATCTAGTTGTGTTTGTGGGATGATATGAAACAGAGTCCTCTTATTCTGCTGTCATATTCCTCTCAAAGGATACCTAGTCCTTTTATAAGTCTGAGAGCTTTTTGCCAAAGGATATATCTGATGTCTACTGCTTACTTACCAGGATTCTGAAGACTTTCCCACCCAAACTTTCCATTACTGTGCTCTAATTGTCCATTGTGTTGTCCAGATAGGTATCTTTACCTTTTATTTATTATAACATGTACATGCCTGGAGTACAAAATTCTATTATTATGTAATCATGGATGCTATATTTTACCCAAGAGAGTAATCTATCTCTCAGTGACTACTTCTGCGACTGTTTCTCCAGTACCTTCCTTGACTTAGAAAGTGCCTGCTCATTCATTTATACTCTGTTAGGAAAATAGGTCATGCATGATTAAAAAGTGAGATAGAACATTTTAACATTAGCCATTTAAACTCATCACCGTTTGATATGACACATTTAAATTTTCTGCAATTTTAGTAAATTTGGGACAATGGTCATGATCACAATTGATTGCTGATTTTAAAATGTAGTGTCAGGGATCCCTGGGTGGCGCAGCGGTTTAGCGCCTGCCTTTGGCCCAGGGCGCGATCCTGGAGACCCGGGATCGAATCCCACATCGGGCTCCCGGTGCATGGAGCCTGCTTCTCCCTCTGCCTGTGTCTCTGCCTCTGCCTCTCTCTCTCTCTGTGTGACTATCATAAATAAATAAAAATTTAAAAAAAAATAAAATGTAGTGTCAGTGTGCCACAGATAAAAGAGTATTAGAATCATTTGAGGATAACTTGTTATAAATATGTTTTTGGATTTCAAACTTACAATCTTTGGCTTTAGATGTAGATAATTGCATTTAAAATAGGCTTCTCAGGGATCCCTGGGTGGCGCAGCGGTTTGGCGCCTGCCTTTGGCCCAGGGCGCGATCCTGGAGACCCGGGATCGAGTCCCATGTCGGGCTCCCGGTGCATGGAGCCTGCTTCTCCGTCTGCCTGTGTCTCTGCCTCTCTCTCTCTCTGTGACTATCATAAATAAATAAATAAAAAATAAAAAAAAATTAAAATAAAATAAAATAGGCTTCTCAGGTGATTCTTATTAAAAAAATTGAAAACCTTGCAATAAGAACTTTTTGGAGATGTAATGTAAATCTTGCACATTTTTTTCATTACTGTTGTAGTACATTGTGGAAAATGTGAAAAATGTTACTATTTATTAATATATTGTTTTTCTTCATTTATCTCAATATTTTTGTAAATTTCAAGTTCATAGTCTAAGAAAGATTCTTTCAGCAATATTATGTGCTTGTATAGAAGAACATGATTGCTGATATCAGTTTGGCTTTTTATGGGATTGGTCCTTTTTCATGACCAGCATTTAGAGATAAACAGTATAGAAAAGATGAGACAATAAGAAAGCTAAGTACATATCGTTTGTAAGTATACTTTGTAAGGAGTATTTATAAGAAGATAGATACTTTTGACCAGCATGGAGACATGAAATACATGTTATAGAGCTGTGGATGCAAAACAAATGTGACTCACTGATAAGAGAGTTATTAATATATTACTATATTTGTTCATTGTTAATTTAGGAATTGGATGGACCAAACTTGCAAGTAGTTGACTTTTATTGCCAGCATCAGGACTGGTTAGAATGTTTTAGCACATTCGTTGAGATAAACATATCTCACTGAATCTTAATTCATGATTCATGTCCAATCAATAAGCTATTACTATAGGAATAATTAAAGAACATAATTTTTTTCAAATTTGTTCTAAGATCTCTAATAAAAAGTTTATTTCACTTTTATTTCCTTAAGTAAAAACTCACAGCAGTGAGTCTAGTTAAGGTTTTTTTGTACCTGTATTTCCCTATATAGCAATATTAAATGATGGGGGAACACAGGGCTACCTGAGGACAAGGCATGAGCCTGGGGCAGCGCACTGACAAGTCTTTGAAATAAGCAAAGGAACATTCCTCTATAGACTCAACTACCTTGATGTTCATACTTTGCTAAGGGCAAAAGGCAATCTTAGCCCAACCCCCAGGAACCTGTAAGTCTACTTTAACATATGAAAATTCCTTTATCTCTAAACCCCTAAGATATGTATTGGCAATCATCCTCCAAGCACATGGCCCACCGATATACATCTGAAGGGTCTCATAACTCAGGTTTTATTAGACGTTAATAAGTGACCTTTTCCCAACAATAGCTAAGCCCCCTCAAGGTCCTGGAAACCTTGCTATCAAAATTCCTTAGAGAGTACACTATCCTTAAAACCCTCCCAACTCCCAGGTGTATATATAATCAGCCACTCCTCACAGGCCTGGGGCTGCAGCTCTTCCTGCCCACGGGTCCTGACCCTGTACTTTAATAAAACCACCATTTTGCACAAAAGACATTTTAAGAATACTTTCTGGGTTGTCGGCTCCAGACCTCACCTATATTCCAAACTTAATTATTAAATATATAGCTAAAGAAATTTAATTTGAAGATTTGAGATGGTTTGAAAGAATTCTTCTCTCAAAATAATGAAAATGTTTGATAAGCAGAAATGTGATTTGAGAGAAAATCACCTCAAATTCTATATGTGATTTGTAATTTCTACACATAATTGGAATTAAAATAAAACAATATATTGGGATGCCTGGGTGGCTCAGTGGTTGAGCATCTGCCTTTGGCTCAGGGCATGATCCCAGAGTTCCAGGATTGAGTCCTGCATCAGGCTCCCTGTATGGAGCCTGTTTCTCCCTCTGCCTATGTCTCTGCCTCTTTCTCTCTCTGTGTCTCTCATGAATAAATGAATAAAAGATACTTAATAAAAATAAAATAAAACAATATAAAAGTAATAAAGCTGATGAATATTATAAGAAAAAGTATCTTTATGTGACAATCTGAGACATATATTCAAGAAAACATTGACATATTTTTGTAAATACTGTTAGTTTCTCTTAACTTAATATCACAGATTACTATTATATTTTAACGAGGGATTTTGAATGTTAGAGAAATAACAACCATTCCCAAAACTGATACCGTAACTTATTGTACTTAAAAGACATTGCATACCAATAAACTTAGTACTTATTTACTTAATCAACAGACATTTAATAATGTAAAGCAGGTTATAATTAGAAATGGGATTTATGACCCTACTTTACCTTATTCCATGTCACAAAACTACTACATAATTCTATAATTATGTATTATGGAATTTAGAAAAATTCCATAATTAAAAAAGAACAAGTGATATAATTATGAAAAATTGAAAAAGATGTTCCAATTAGTTTGAGTGACCAACTCATAATTAGTCATAATTTAAATAAAAGATAAATTGACACTATATTGATCTCATTTGTTGGTGAAAAACTTTTAGTATTACAATACTGAATTTTATATGTATGTATATATATGTATCTTATATATGTACATGTATACATTTGCTAAATACTACATGTATAATTAATCAACAGTTTTCCTTAAATATTAAATACTTATTGATAATGAATTATGCATCAGTTGTGTGCAAATTTAATCTTTTCATAAACAAAACATATTGGTAGCAAAATAAGTAACTTCACTTAAAATTGAATGGATTGACTAATGACATTTATACTACCTGTAGTGACTTTAAATATTGATGTGTAAATCTAATGCCTTCCCTAGTTGATTCAGGTTAACACTGTAAGTGTTAAGTATTATATTCCAAAAGAAAATTTAACATTGGAATATGAGTATCAAGATTAGTAGTAATCTTGTACAAATAATTTGATCTGCAATGAGAAGAATTTGGTATCTTGTGTATAGCAAGAATCAGATGTAACTAAAATATTCACTAGATCTAACCCGATGAAGCACATAAGAGCAGTTTATGGCTGGAACTTGAAATTATGAGCTCTCTGTTGATGTGAAGCAAAACCACCTTGCCAAAGAAAATAATGGTGGTGAAGATGAGTATGAAGGCGAATTTAAAGCTAATAGTGATGACATGGCATTCATTGTCTATGTAGTATGGACATGGAAGTTCTGAGCCTGATTTTCATCCTCTCCAATTATTAGCAATGTGACCTTGAACAAGTTATATCTCCTTTGAACTTTCTTTTGGGTAAGATGTAACTAGTAATGCTTGTATCACCAGATTGTAAAGTTACAGGATACAATACTAACATATAAAAACCAGTGGCATTTCTATACAATAACAATGAATTCTCTGAAAAAAAAAAAAATAAGGAAAATGATCCCATTTACAACCATAGCAAAAGCAAGAAACAACAACAGAAAATTACTTAGGATTAAATGTAACTGTGATGCCTAGGTGACTCAGTGGTTAAATGTCTGCCTTTGGCTCAAGTTGTGATCCCAGGATCCTGGGATCAAGCCCCACATCAGGCTCACTGCACGGAACCTGCTTCTCCCTCTTCCTGTCTCTCTCTCTGTGTGTGTCTCTCATGAATAAATAAATAAAATCTTTAAAATAAATAAATAAATAAATAATAAATTTAACCAAGTAGGTGAAAGATCTCTATATTGAAAACTATACTGAACACTGATGAAAGATATCCCATCTTCATCAATTGGAAAATTTAATGTTGTTATAGTGTTGGTATTACTCAAGGCCATCTGTAGTTTCAATGCAATACCAATCATGATTTCAAAGACAGCTTCACAAAAGTCGAAAAAGCAATCCTGAAATTTGTATGGAATCACAAAAGAACCCCAAATACCCAAGACAATCCTGAGAAAGAAGAACAAACCTGAAAGCACTTTTTGATTTCATACTACATTACAAAGCTGGTACAACAACAACAAAAAAAGTATGATGATGGCATAAAAACAGACATACAGACCAACAGAACAAAAACAAGAGCCCATGGGGATCCCTGGGTGGCGCAGCGGTTTGGCGCCTGCCTTTGGCCCAGGGCGCGATCCTGGAGACCTGGGATCGAATCCCACGTCGGGCTCCCGGTGCATGGAGCCTGCTTCTCCCTCTGCCTGTGTCTCTGCCTCTCTCTCTATCTCTCTGTGACTATCATAAATAATAAAATAAAAAAAATGTGTTTAAAAAAAAAACACAAGAGCCCAGAGGTAAACATATAGATTATATATATATATATTATTGAGTGTTTATTTTGTGCCAGGCACAGTGTAGTATTCTCTTTATATTTATTAATTTCATGAATCATTACATTTATTCATTGAATCTTCAAAACTATGAGGTTGCTATCACTATTTTATACAAGATAAAATTTCAATGCTTAGAGAGGTTAACTAATTAATGCAAAGTAACAAGGCTAGAGTAAGTCCTATAGAAGGAATTTTAAACTTAGCTCTTTTCAATTGAAAGACTAGACCACTAAACTACTAAACCATAGTGTATCATTAAATGGGATAAGGTACAGAAGAGGACCTAAGATGGTTGAGTAGTAGGAGGACCCTAGGCTTGCCTGGTCCTTTGAACACAGCTAGATATACATCAAATCATTCTGAATATCCAAGAAATCAGTCTGAGAATTGACAAACTGTACAACTAGAGGGAGAGAAGAGGTCACATTTTGGAAAGTAAGAGGTGCAGAGATGTGATTTTGGGGAAATGTGGATTGCAGGGGCTGTGGAGAGAAGGGAGCCCTGGTGATAGGAGAGAGAGAGAGAGAAAGAGAGAGAGAGAGAGAGAAGCGTACAAGGGATTGCATGAGGAAAACATTTCCCCAAAGCCATTGACTGGGAGAATGAGAGGGGCTGATTTTTGTGAGATTTACATCCAGAAAACTCACAGACTTGAGTTTTAGAGGCCTAAGGTGTGGCTGGTATGAAACCCTGAGGGTACTGCAGTGCTCTTTTGAAGAAGTAGGGCAGGCACCCTGGGAGCAGACTGGAGGATCTGAAGATTACCTGGGATGCATTGGGAAAAACAGTTCTCCCTTCTTGTAGTGCATCTGTAAGAGGCGGCATTGCCTTCCCAGAGACAAAAGAGCCAGAAGGCACCGTTACCCTCCCTTGCACCTCAGCATAGATGCAGAGACACCTGCTGAGGGCAGCTAATCTGGACATGGGCCCTTTGTTGCACTTTACTACAAAGTGCACTTTGGCGGGACTGCCCTTCTAGGACAAAACTGCATCAGTCCAGTGTGGGAAGGCCCTCCCCAGAGCACCAGCATAAGTACATGCCATGTCACGTCCCTAAAGTTTGGAGTTTTAAAACTCAGCCAGCCTGCCTGGGATAGAATACAGGTGGATGGCACTGCTCAGTGAGTAAAGGGTTTGGACACAGACAGGGTAAAGACCGGGATCTGAGGGATGTCAGGGACGCACAGGAGAAATTGTTTGCTCTCCTTAGAAGTCTTTCCAGACAGTGGGCAGGTGCGAACTCCCCTCTCCTGGGATGAAGGAGAGGTCTGGGACCATTTCTCTCCCCCAACCTACAGTATAACCTAATATCAGTGAGCAGCATAGCACCAACACTGGTGGCCTAAACCTCTTACACCAAGCCCTGTGTTCTGCAGGTTCTGGTTTTCTCTGGTAAGTGTCTCTGAGAACCATAGCAGCAGGCCCTTTACCCAGAAGAATAGCACAACCCTCTCCCCCACAACACACACACACATATATACCACATCAAGTGACCATAGAGTTCTGCAATGTTTCAGCTCTCATGGAAATAGCATTAGGTCTCTATAAATAAGCAGATCAGAGCACACCTAGTTAAAACTCACCACATTCTGACCAAGGCCCAAACACTCCCCTCCACAAGCAAGGAGAAACTCTACAGAGAACTAACCCAAGGGAAATAGCAATCAAAACACAGCAGCAGAGTGCACACAGCATTCACCAGAGAAACTTCCTGAAGTGCCAGGCCCTGGACAGTATATAACCTCTTCTTCAAAAGCTATTACTCTCAGGAGTGGGAGTAATAGGTTTTCCTAAAACACAGAAGATACAGTCCTAGACAAAATGCCAAGATGGAGGAATTCATCTCAAAAGAAAACAGCAACAGCAAAAGGTCATGACCAGTGATTTAATCAAAAGAGATATAAGTAATGCGTTTGTTCCAGAATTTAAATCAGCAATCATAAAGATATGAGCTGGACTTGAAAAAGAATAGAAGACATCAGAAGGCCCCTTACCACAGAGATAAAAGACTTAAAAACTAGTCAGGCCAAAATGAAAAATGTAATAATTGAGATTCAAAACCAACATTCTCCTACACTAATGGCCTTAGGAAAACTGGACAGCAACATGTAAAAAAAGGAAACTGGACTACTTTCTTACACCATATGCAAAAATAAATTCGAGATGGATGAAAGACCTAAATGTGACACAGGAAAGCATGAAAATCCTAGAGGAGAACATAGGTAGCAACCTCTTTGAGGCCATAGCAACTTCTTACTAGACACATCACTGGAGGCAAGGGAAACAAATAAAAAAATGAACTATTGGGACTTCATCAAGACAAAAAGCTTCTGCACAGTGAAGGAAACAACAAAACTAAAAGCCTATGGAATGGAGGGGAGAAGATATTTGCAAGTTACATATATGATAAAGGGTTAGTATCCAAAGACTATAAAGAACTTATCAAACTCAATACCTCCCAAAGCAAACAATCTAGTTAAGAAATAGGCAGAAGACATGAATAGATATTTTTTTCAAAGAAGACATCCAGATGGCTAACAGACACATGTAAAGATGCTCAGCATCACTCATCATCAGGGAAATACAAATCATAACCATGATGAGATACCACTTAACACCTGTAAGAATGGCTAAAATTAACCCAGGAAAAAACAGATGTTGGCAAGGATTCAGAGAAAGGTGAACCCTCTTACAAAGCTGGCAAGATTATAAATAGGTACAGCTAGTCTGGAAAACAGTGTGGAGATTCTACAAAAAGTTAAAAGTAGAACTAACATAACAATTGCACTACTGTTTACCCAAAGGATTCAAAAATAGAGATTTGAAGGGGTACATGCATCCCCATGTTTATAGCATTATCAACAATAGCCAAATTATGGAAATATTCCAAAAGTCCACAAAGTAATGAATGGATAAAGATGTGATTTATATATACAATGGAATATTGTCAATATTGTCAATATAATGTCACTTCCACCATAAGAAAGTAACAAAATCTTACCATTTGCAATGACACGTTGGAGCTAGAGGGTATTTATGTTAATCTAAATAAGTCAAAGAATGACAAATACCATATGATTTCACTCATATGTGGAATTTAAGAAATAAAACAGATTAACATAGAAGGAAAAAAAGGAGGGAAACCATAAACATTCTTAACTATAAATGGGATAAGGCACAGTATTATTTATATAATGTATTCTTACTTTCTTTTAAAGGGTAGTGAAATTCATTGATTTGATGACTAAAAAATGCACCAAAGATAAGTAGATGTGTTTTAAATGAAACTAAGTATTATAAAATTCTTCAGGGTAAAAGATCCAAATTATACATGTTTTTAGATCATGTATACCAGCCAGTCACCACTACACATTTGCTGTTTTATAAGAACACATGTTCCTACCCAGACAGAAACAATCTTTTCATTTTCATTCATAATAGTAAATCATTTGATGTTAGTTCAAAGTTACACATTCACTGAGATCAATAGAGATTTACCAGGGTACATTTTTATTGTCAAGTCTTAGTATATTATTCTTAAGATTAGGAATCTATTGCTTCCCAAATTTAGTAATTGAATTAGGTATACAAGATATTTCTTTTTTTTCATACAAGATATTTCTATAACTTACTTGGGATCTAATTTGCAAATACTATATGAAAAATTCTAGCATAACAAAATAATGAATTTGCATTTCAGAACATTTGTTTTGCAAAATATTAATCATGAATCTAATAAAAAGCCAACCAGCCATGCAAGATATATGTGCATGTATTTTTGTGTTGAATCAACATATCTAAAAAATGAGAAAATACAATATTAGGGCACCATTAATGCATGCATTTTGTGTTGGCAATTTTCAGCTCCAGGAAAATGCCACTTTTTTTTTCCAATAGGAAAGAGGAGGCTGCTGAATTATGATCTTAGGAATAAGGGGACATAAGTTGGCAGTAGTTATTACATCCATAATGATTTTAAATTAGTAATACCCCTTATTTATAAAACAATTGTTATTTTTTTGTTTCTATGTTATTAAAGACATTGCAAGTATTTTTACACTCATTGTAATCAGCTGAATTTATATTCTTAGAATGTGGGAAAATCTAGTTTATTACATATGTAAAGTTTATCAGTTGAAATTTTATTTTGCAATATAGTGTCTTTTCTTTTGTGGTATATGACTGAAAAATAAACTCAAATTTGACATTCAGTTAATATTTTGGCTGATTTTCTATTTGGTTTTCTTTATTTTTTTTACTTGATATTTAAAAAACTCTAAAATTGGTGTAACTTAGGGATCCGTAGTGGGGCAGCTGAACTGAAGAGAGATGGCAAATGTTGCTTACTGATATTTGCACCCAATGAAATAATTACAATTCACACCTCTGCTTTTTATTACTTTTTTTGGCCCATTATTTCACCCCTCCCCCTTCTTGCAACCACCCATTTGTTGTCTATTTCTGTTTTGTGGGTTTTTTTAGGGGGTTGTTTTTGTCTTTGTTTAGATTTCACATATAACAAATTAAATGCTATTTGTCTTCCTCTGACTTATTTCACTTAACATAGTGCACTCTAGCTCTATCATCTATCTATCTATCATCTATCATCTATCAATCTTCTCTATCACATCTTGTTTATCCATTCATCCATCTATGGATACTTTAGTAGTTTTTATATCCTGGCTATTGTAAATAATGCTGCAATAAAATAGGAGTGCATATATCTTTTTCTATGTCTCTCATGAATAAATAAAATATTTTTGAAAAAAGGAGGGCAGCCCGGGTGGCTCAGCAGTTTAGCCCGCCTTCAGCCCAGGGCATGATCCTGGGGATCCGGGATCGAGTCCCATGTCGGGCTCCTTGCATGGAGCCTGCTTCTCCCTCTGCCTGTGTGTCTGCCTCTCTCTCTCTCTGTCTCTGTGTCTCTCATGAATAAATAAAATCTTAAAAAAAAAAGAAAAAAGGAGTGCATATGTCCTTTAAAATTAGTGGTTTTGTGCCTGTTTTTAATGCAAAAGAAAATAAACTGAGAATAAGTTGTGCTGTCTTAACAAAATTGAAGCATTTGAAATCAGCAAGGTCTTAATGTTTTTGGTCAGCTCTCTAGAAGAACTAGAATTGCTAATTCTCAAAATTCATTATACATCAGAGTTTTGTGAAGAATATGTTGAAAATGAAAATTCCTATGCTTTGAGCTAAATATTCTGATTGAAGAGATGGGGGTGTGTCCCCAAAATATGCTTTTCAAGTAGGTGATGGTGATATAGGTATTCTCCAGACCTTACTTTGCCCCAGACAGACCTTTCTGTATCCTGGGCCTCCCAAGAAGTCCAGATTATTCCTTCTTACTTTTTACCCCATTCCGCTGTATATTCCAGCAGAAGAATGCTCATGGGCACCCCCATGCTCCTCAAATAAAAGAGGAGGAAGAGTGACAGGGAATGCGTCAGTTGTTCCTGTCAGAGTGGGGTGGCCTAAGCAGCTTGGGAAAGGAGCTGTGATGTTGAAGTGTATGCAAAGATAGAGGGGAAGAACATTCTAGGATGAAGCAATAGTCTAAACAAAGACATAATTAAGATGTTTAGAGAATAGGATTTGGAATCAGGCCCACCTGGGTTCATACCCCAATTCAACCATTTAATAATAGCTTTATCCATGGCACTGTTTTACATAATTCTGTCAGCCTTCTGTTTTCATACCTTAGATCTTTATGCTTACCTTACACTAAAACTATAATATTCTGATAACTGCACATGCTCAGCTAGAATATTATTTATCATCTTCCCAATGAAGGATTTTACCACTACTACCCTCTCTGTTATTGTACATGTTTTGCCTAAGATTCTTTCATGAAATTGTCACTAATTTCTCCTCCAAGCATGGATGTTATGTGGTTGATAAGTTATTTGTAGCATTTTCAGCTCAGGTTTCTAAATGTAAGTACAAATTTCAGTGAAGGTTAGATCCTTCCTACCACATTTTCCTGGATGACCTATCCAAGTTCCCCCCTACCCCAAATTCTTCTGTATTGCAGTTTTGATGCATCTGCCAACCTGTGCCATAATTTTACAGAAGAGCACATCTGTTAGAAGGAAGCGGATCAAGGATGGCTTCATAGAATAGGGTAGATTTGACCTGAACCTTAATAGATGTGCAGACTTTCTGCGGACAGAAAGGAAATTCTAGAAGTAGGCATTAACATGAACAATGGCAGAATATTCAGAGATTCTTATTCAATTGATCTCAGGTACAGTCCAGATTTCTCAGAAATAAGTATTTTTTAAATGTATGATAATATGGATGGCACAAAACCACACACTTTTAGCAATAGCACCTAAATTAATGGATTATCTAGCAAAATTTAAACTAAAGGATTCTGCTTTCCAAATTCATGTGTATACACCATAATACATGCAAATACTGGTTATGTTTTGATGAATGACTATTGCCATGTGATGGAAAAGAGTGTGTGATGGGGATTGGGGTGAATAGCAAAACCCTCTATAATGTTAACCAAAAAGGAGGATAGAAACACATAGCTTTTAGTCCAAATATAATTCAAAGTGAAAGATCCATGGCTACATTTTCAAAGATTATTTATTTGGAACATTCCAGCTTTCTTCCCCTTCCCTTCTCTCCCCTCCACTGTAGTTTTAATGAGTTAAGCTTATGCCATTTCCACATGCTTTTACACATAATTTTTCAAATACTTTTATCTAAACGAAAGAAAATGCTAATTGAAAGAAAGTTTATACACAATATAGTTTCTTTTCCTTCTTTGGCTTTTAAAGTTTTAATACCAGTTAGTTAACATACAGTGTAATATTAGCTTCAAATGTATAATATAGTGGTTCAAGAATTCCATACATCACCTGGTACTCATAACAAATGCACTCCTTAATCCTCATCACCTATTTAACCCATTGACTCAACCCCTCTCTTCTGACAATCAGTTTGTTCTCTATAATTAAAGTCTGACTTTTTATTTCTCTCTCTCTTTTTTTCCTCTTTGCCCATTTGTTTTGTTTCTTAAATTCTGCATATGAGGGAAATCATGTGGTATTTGTCTTTCTCTGATTTATGTCACTTAGCATTATACTCTCTAGCTCCATCCATGTCATTGCAAATGGCAAGAGTTTATCATTTTTATGGCTGGGTAATATTCCATTATATATATATATATATATATATATATATATATATATATATATATACCCACCCCCACACCACTTCTTCTGTAACCATCCATCATTCAATAGACACTTAGGCTGCTTCTGTATGTTAGCTATTGATAATGCTGCTATAAACATATGGGAACATGTATCCATTTAAGTTAGTGTTTTTATATTATTTGGGTAAATACCCAGTAGTGCAATTGCTGTATCATAGGCTAGTTCCATTTTTAACTTTTTGAGGAACCTTCTTATGGTTCTCCATAGTGGCTGCACCAGTTTGCATTTCCAACAACAATGCAAGAGGGTTCCCTTTTCTCCACATTCTCACCAATACCAGTTATTTCTTCTATTGTTGATTTTAGCCATTTTGATAATTTAAGGTGATATCTCATTGTAGTTTTGATTTACATTTAAGTAATGTAGTAAGTGATGATGAACATCTTTTCATGTGTTTGTTGGCCATCTAGATATCTTCTTCAGAAAAAAGTTCATTTTCCCCCATTTTTAGCTGGATTATTTGTGCTTGGTTGTTGAGTTTTAAAGTTCTTTATAGAGAGGAGGGGCAAGATGGCGGAGGAGTAGGGTCTCCAAATCACGTGTCCCCACCAAATTACCTAGATAACCTTCAAATAATCCTGAAAATCTACGAATTCGGCCTGAGATTTAAAGAGAGACCAGCTGGAACGCTATAGTGAGAAGAGTTCGCGCTTCTATCAAGGTAGGAAGACGGGGAAAAAAGAAATAAAGAAACGAAAGGCCTCCAAGGGGGAGGGGCCCCGCGAGGAGCCGGGCTGAGGCCGGGGCGAGTGTCCCCAGGACAGGAGAGCCCCGTCCCGGAGGAGCAGGAGCTGCACCGACCTTCCCCGCGGAAAGGCCTCACAGGGAGCTTGGAGCAGGACCCAGGAGGGCGGGGATGCCCTCGGGCTCCCGGGGACACTAACAGGCACCTGCGCCCCGGGGAGATGCGCCGAGCTCCCTAAGGGCTGCAGCGCTCGGCGGGACCGGAGCAGCTCGGAGGGGCTCGGGCGGCGGCTCCGCGGAGGGGGCTGCGGGGCTCCGGGAACAGCTCGGAGGGGCTCGGGCGGAGGAAGAAGCTCCGCGCGGAGGGGGCTGCGTGGCTCCAGGAGCAGCTCCGAGGGACTCGGGCGGCGGCTCTGCGGAGGGGGCTGTGGGGCGGGAGCGCGAATCCAACAGGGCAGGCTCCGGAGCACAGGGCGCCGGGACACAGCCCAGGATCCGGCCTCCCCCCAGGACAGGCAGAGACCGGGAGGGCCCAGGACAGCAAGGACGCTCCTGCCTGGAACTGAGCAGATCAGCGGCCCCGCCCCGGAGCCTCCAGGCCCTGCAGACGGAGAGCCCCGGAGTTACTGCGGGGGCTGAATCCAGGTTCCCAGAGCTGCCCCCGCCACTGTGGCTGTTCCTCCCGGGGCCTCACGGGGTAAACAACCCCACTGAGCCCTGCACCAGGCAGGGGCAGAGCAGCTCCCCCAAGTGCTAACACCTGAGAATCAGCACAGCAGGCCCCTCCCCCAGAAGACCAGCTAGAAGGACCAGTTCCAGGGGAAGTCAAGGGACTCAAAGTATACAGAATCAGAAGATACTCCCACGTGTTTTTGTTTTGTTTTGTGTTTTTTTTTCTCTTTCTTTCTTTTTGATTTCTGATGGCTTCTTTTGATTTCTGATTGAATTCCCCCCTTTTTTCACCTTTCTTTCTTTTTCGTTCCTTTCCTTCCCTCTCTTTTCCTCCTTTTCCCAATACAACTTATTTTTGGCCACTCTGCACTGAGCAAAATGACTAGAAGGAAAACCTCACCTCAGAAAAAAGATTCAGAAACAGTCCTCTCTCCCACAGAGTTACAAAATCTGGATTACAATTCAATGTCAGAAAGCCAATTCAGAAGCACTATTATACAGCTACTGGTGGCTCTAGAAAAAAGCATGAAGGACTCAAGAGACTTCAGGACTGCAGAATTTAGATCCAATCAGGCAGAAATTAAAAATCAGTTGAATGAGATGCAATCCAAGCGAGAAGTCCTAACGACGAGGCTTAACGAGGTGGAAGAACGAGTGAGTGACATAGAAGACAAGTTGATGGCAAAGAGGGAAACTGAGGAAAAAGAGACAGACAATGAAGAGACCATGAAGACAGCTTAAGGGAAATAAACGACAGCCTGAGGAAGAAAAACCTACGTTTAATTGGGGTTCCCGAGGGAGCCGAAAGGGACAGAGGGCCAGAATACGTATTTGAACAAATCCTAGCTAAAAACTTTCCCAATCTGGGAAGGGAAACAGGCATTCAAATCCATGAAATAGAGAGATCCCCCCCTAAAATCAATAAAAACCGTTCAACACCTCGACATTTAATAGTGAAGCTTGCAAATTCCAAAGATAAGGAGAAGATCCTTAAAGCAGCAAGAGAAAAAAAGTCCCTGACTTTTATGGGGAGGAGTATTAGGGTAACAGCAGACCTCTCCACAGAGACCTGGCAGGCCAGGAAGCGCTGGCAGGATTTATTCAGGGTCCTAAATGAGAAGAACATGCAACCCAGGATACTTTATCCAGCAAGGCTCTGATTCAAAATGGAAGGAGAGATAAAGAGCTCCCAGGACAGGCAGGAACTGAAAGAATATGTGACCTCCAAACCAGCTCTGCAAGAAATTTTCAGGGGGACTCTTAAAATTCCCCTTTAAGAAGAGGTAGAGTGGAACAATCCACAAAAACAAGGACTGAATAGATATCATGGTGACACTAAACTCATATCTGTCAATAGTAACTCTGAACCTGAACGGGCTTAATGATGCCATCAAAAGGCGCAGGGTTTCAGACTGGATAAAAAAGCAGGACCCATCTATTTGCTGTCTACAAGAGACTCATTTTAGACAGAAGGACACCTACAGCCTGAAAATAAAAGGTTGGAGAACCATTTACCATTCAAATGGTCCTCAAAAGAAAGCAGGGGTAGCCATCCTCATATCAGATAAATTAAAATTTACCCCGAAGACGATAGTGAGAGATGAAGAGGGACACTATCTCATACTCAAAGGATCTATCCAACAAGAGGACTTAACAATCCTCAATATACATGCCGCGAATTTGGGAGATACCAAATATTTAAACCAATTAATAACCAAACTGAAGAAATACTTAGATAATAATACACTTATACTTGGTGACTTGAATCTAGCTCTTTCTACCCTTGATAGGTCTTCTAAGCACAACATCTCCAAAGAAACGAGAGCTTTAAATGATACACTGGACCAGATGGATTTCACAGATATCTACAGAACGTGACATCCAAATTCAACTGAAAACACATTCTTCTCAAGGGCACATGGAACTTTCTCCAGAATAGACCACATACTGGGTCACAAATGGGTCTGAACCAATACCAAAAGATCGGGATAGTCCCCTGTATATTCTCAGACCATAATGCCTTGAAATTAGAACTTAATCACAAAAAGAAGTTTGGAAGGACTTCAAACACGTGCAGGTTAAGGACCATCCTGCTAAAAGATGAAAAGGTCAACCAGGAAATTAAGGAAGAATTGAAAAGATTCATGGCAACTAATGAGAATGAAGATACAACCTTTCAAAATCTTTGGGATACAGCAAAAGCAGTCGTGAGGGGGAAATACATCGCAATACAAGCATCCATTCAAAAACTGGAAAGAACTCAAATACAAAAGCTCACCTTACACATAAAGGAGCTAGAGAAAAAGCGGCAAATGGATCCCACCCCCAGTAGAAGAGGAGAGTTAATTAAAATTCGAGCAGAACTAAATGAAATCGAGACCAAAAGAACTGTGGAACAGATCAACAGAACCAGGAGTTGGTTCTTTCAAAGAATTAATAAGATAGATAAACCATTAGCCAACCTTATCAAAAAGAAGAGAGAGAAGACTCAAATTAATAAAATCATGAATGAGAAAGGAGAGATTACTACCAACACCAAGGAAATACAAACGATCTTAAAAACATATTATGAACAGCTGTACGCCAATAAATTAGGAAATCTAGAAGAAATGGACGCATTCCTGGAAAGCCACAAACTACCAAAACTGGAGCAGGAAGAAATAGAAAACCTGAACAGGCCAGTAACCAGGGAGGAATTGAAGTAGTCATCAAAAACCTCCCAAGACACAAGAGTCCAATATCCCTTATGAACATGGTGCAAAAATTCTCAACAAGATACTAGCCAATAGGATCCAACAACACATAAAGAAATTTATTCACCATGACCAAGTAGGATTTATCCCCGTGACACAAGGCTGGTTCAACACTCGTAAAACAATCAGTGTGATTCATCATATCAGCAAGAGAAAAACCAAGAACCATAGGATCCTCTCATTAGATGCAGAGAAAGCATTTGAAAAAACACAGCATCCATTCCTGATCAAAACAGTTCAGCGTGTTGGGATAGAGGGAACTTTCCTCAATATCTTAAGAAGTCAAACTCTCCCTCTTTGCCGATGACATGATACTCTACATAGAAAACCCAAAAACCTCCACCCCAAGATTGCTAGAACTCATACAGCAATTTGGTAGCGTGGCAGGATACAAAATCAGTGCCCAGAAATCAATGGCATTTCTATACACAAGCAATGAGACTGAATAAAGAGAAATTAAGGAGTCAATCCCATTTACAATTGCACCCAAAAGCATAAGATACCTAGGAAAAAACCTAACCAAAGAGGTAAAGGATCTATACCCTAAAAACTATATAACACTTCTGAAAGAAATTGAGGAAGACACAAAGAGATGAAAAAATATTCCATGCTCATGGATTGGCAGAATTAATACTGTGAAAATGTCAATGTTACCCAGGGCAATCCCTATCAAAATATCATGGACTACCTTCAGAGAGTTACAACAAATTATTTTAAGATTTGTGTGGAATCAGAAAAGACCCCAAATAGCCAGGGGAATTTTTAAAAAAGAAAAAAAGAAAACCATAGCTGGGGGCATCACAATGCCATATTTCAGGTTGTACTACAAAGCTGTGGTCATCAAGACAGTGTGGTACTGGCACAAAAACAGACACATAGATCAATGGAACAGAGTAGAGAACCCAGAAGTGGACCCTGAACTTTATGGTGAACTAATATTCGATAAAGGAGGAAAGACTATCCATTGGAAGAAAGACAGTCTCCTCAATAAATGGTGCTGGGAAAATTGGACATCCACATGCAGAAGAATGAAACTGGACCACTCTCTTTCACCATACACAAAGATAAACTCAAAATGGATGAGAGATCTAAATGTGAGACAAGATTCCATCAAAATCCTAGAGGAGAACACAGGAAACACCCTTTTTGAACTTGGCCACAGTAACTTCTTGCAAGATACATCCACAAAGGCAAAAGAAACAAAAGCAAAAATGAACTATTGGGACTTCATCAAGATAAGAAGCTTTTGCACAGCAAAGGATACAGTCAACAAAACTAAAAGACAACCTACAGAATGGGTAAGATATTTGCAAATGACATATCAGATAAAGGGCTAGTTTCCAAAATCTATAAAGAACTTATTAAACTCTACAGCAAAGAAACAAACAATCCAATCATGAAATGGGCAAAATACATGAAGAGAAATCTCACAGTGGAAGACATGGACATGGCCCACATGCACATGAGAAAATGCTCTGCATCACTTGCCATCAGGGAAATACAAATCACAACCACAATGAGGTACCACCTCACACCAGTGAGAATGGGGAAAATTAACAAGGCAGGAAACAACAAATATTAGAGAGGATGCGGAGAAAAGGGAACCCTCTTACCCTGTTGGTGGGAATGTGAACTGGTGCAGCCACTCTGGAAAACTATGTGGAGGTTCCTCAAAGAGTTAAAAATAGACCTGCCCTATGACCCAGCAATTGCACTGTTGGGGATTTACCCCAAAGATTCAGACGCAATGAAACGGCGGGACACCTGCACCCAAATGTTTCTATCAGCAATGGCCACAATAGCCAATCTGTGGAAGGAGCCTCGGTGTCCATCGAAAGATGAATGGATAAAGAAGATGTGGTTTAGGGGGGGAGGGGCAAGATGGTGGCAGAGCAGGGTCTCCAAATCACCTGTCCTCAACAAATTACCTAGAAAACCATCCAATCATCCTGAAAATCTACGAATTCGGCCTGAGATTTAAAGAGAGACCAGCTGGAACGCTACAGTGAGAAGAGTTCGCGCTTCTATCAAGGTAGGAAGACGGGGAAAAAGAAATAAAGACACAAAAGGCCTCCAAGGGGGAGGGGCCCCGCGAGGAGCTGGGCTGAGGCCGGGGCGAGTGTCCCCAGGACAGGAGAGCCCCGTCCTGGAGGAGCAGGAGCTGCACCAACCTTCCGCGCGGAAAGGGGCCCGCAGGGAGTTAGAGCAGGACCCAGGAGGGCGGGGATGCCCTCGGACTCCCTGGGACACTCACAGACACCTGCGCCCAGGGAGAGCTCGCGGAGCTCCCTAAGGGCTGCAGCGCGCATGGCGGACCCGGAGCAGCTCGGAGGGGCTCGGGCTGCGGCTCCACGGAGGGGGCTGCGGGGCTCCGGGAACAGCTCGGAGGGGCTCGGGCGGTGGCTCCGCGGAGGGGGCTGCGGGGCGGGAGCGCGAATCCAACAGCGCAGGCCCCGGAGCACAGGGCACCGGGACACAGCCCAGATCCGGCCTCCCCCGGGACAGGCAGAGGCCAGGAGGGCCCAGGACAGCAAGGACGCTCCTGCCTGGAACTGAGCAGATCAGCGGCCCCGCCCGGGAGCCCCCAGGCCCTGCAGCCGGAGAGCCCCGGAGCTACTGCGGGAGCTGACGCCAGGGTCCCAGAGCTGCCCCCGCCACTGTGGCTTCCTCCCGGGGCCTCACCGGGTAAACACCCCCACTGAGCCCTGCACCAGGCAGGGGCAGAGCAGCTCCCCCAAGTGCTAACACCTGAGAATCAGCACAGCATGCCCCTCCCCCAGAAGACCAGAGACACGGACCAGTTCCAAGGGAAGTCAAGGGACTTAAAGTATACAGAATCGGAAGATACTCCCCCGTGTTTTCGTTTTTGTTTTTGTTTTTTTTGTTTTTGTTTTTTGTTTTTGTTTTTGTTTTGTGCTTTTTTTTCTTTCTTTCTTCTTGATTTTGGATTGCTTCCCCCACCCCACCACACCCCACCCTTTTTTTTTCTCCTTTCTTTCTTTTTCTTTCTCTTTTTCTTCTCTTTTTCCCCTTTTTTTTCCTTCTTTCTCTTTTTTCTTTTTCTCTATTCTTTCCTTCTCTCTCTTTTTCTCCTTTTCCAAATACAACTTGTTTTTGGCCACTCTGCACTGAGCAAAATGACTAGAAGGAAAACCTCACCTCAAAAAAAAGAATCAGAAACAGCCCTCTCTCCCACAGAGTTACAAAATCTGGATTACAATTCAATGTCAGAAAGCCAATTCAGAAGCACTATTATACAGCTACTGGTGGCTCTAGAAAAAACCATAAAGGAATCAAGAGACTTCATGACTGCAGAATTTAGATCCAATCAGGCAGAAATTAAAAATCAATTAAATGAGATGCAATCCAAGCTAGAAGTCCTAACGACGAGGCTTGACGAGGTGGAAGAACGAGTGAGTGACATAGAAGACAAGTTGATGGCAAAGAGGGAAACTGAGGAAAAAAGAGACAATCAATTAAAAGATCATGAGGATAGATTAAGGGAAACAAATGACAGCCTGAGGAAGAAAAACCTACGTTTAATTGGGGTTCCTGAGGGCGCCGAAAGGGACAGAGGGCCAGAATATGTATTTGAAGAAATCCTAGCTGAAAACATTCCTAATCTGGGAAGGGAAACAGGCATTCAGATCCAGGAAATAGAGAGATCCCCCCCTAAAATCAACAAAAACCGTTCAACACCTCGACATTTAATAGTGAAGCTTGCAAATTCCAAAGATAAGGAGAAGATCCTTAAAGCAGCAAGAGAAAAAAAGTCCCTGACTTTTATGGGGTGGAATATTAGGGTAACAGCAGACCTCTCCACAGCGACCTGGCAGGCCAGAAAGGGCTGGCAGGATATATTCAGGGTCCTAAATGAAAAGAACATGCAACCAAGAATACTATATCCAGCAAGGCTTTCATTCAAAATGGAAGGAGACATAAAGAGCTTCCAAGACAGGCAGCAACTGAAAGAATATGTATCCTCCAAACGAGCTCTGCAAGAAATTTTAAGGGGGACTCTTAAAATTCCCCTTTAAGAAGAAGTTCAGTGGAACAATCCACAAAAACAAGGACTGAATAGATATGATGACACTAAACTCATATCTATCAATAGTAACTCTGAACGTGAACGGGCCGAATGACCCCATCAAAAGGCGCAGGGTTTCAGACTGGATAAAAAAGCAGGACCCATCTATTTGCTGTCTACAAGAGACTCATTTTAGACAGAAGGACACCTACAACCTGAAAATAAAAGGTTGGAGAACCATTTACCATTCAAATGGTCCTCAAAAGAAAGCAGGGGTTGCCATCCTTATATCAGATAAATTAAAGTTTACCCCAAAGACTATAGTGAGAGATGAAGAGGGACACTATCTCATACTCAAAGGATCTATCCAACAAGAGGACTTAACAATCCTCAATACATATGCACCGAATGTGGGAGCTGCCAAATATTTAAACCAGTTAATAACCAAACTGAAGAAATACTTTGATAATAATACACTTATACTTGGTGACTTCAATCTAGCTCTTTCTACCCTCGATAGGTCTTCTAAGCACAACATATCCAAAGAAACGAGAGCTTTAAATGATACATTGGACCAGATGGATTTCACAGATATCTACAGAACTTTACATCCAAACTCAACTGAATACACATTCTTCTCAAGTGCACATGGAACTTTCTCCAGAATAGACCACATACTGGGTCACAAATCGGGTCTGAACCGATACCAAAAGATCGGGATAGTCCCCTGTATATTCTCAGACCATAATGCCTTGAAATTAGAACTTAATCACAACAAGAAGTTTGGAAGGACCACAAACACGTGGAGGTTAAGGACCATCCTGCTAAACGATGAAAAGGTCAACCAGGAAATTAAGGAAGAATTAAAAAGATTCATGGAAACTAATGAGAATGAAGATGCAACCGTTCAAAATCTTTGGGATGCAGCAAAAGCAGTCCTGAGGGGGAAATACATCGCAATACAAGCATCCATTCAAAAACTGGAAAGAACTCAAATACAAAAGCTCACCTTACACATAAAGGAACTAGAGAAAAAGCAGCAAATAGACCCCACCCCCAGCAGAAGAAGACAGTTAATTAAAATTCGAGCAGAACTCAATGATATCGAGACCAAAAGAACTGTGGAACAGATCAACAGAACCAGGAGTTGGTTCTTTAAAAGAATTAATAAGATAGATAAACCATTAGCCAACCTTATTAAAAAGAAGAGAGAGAAGACTCAAATTAATAAAATCATGAATGAGAAAGGAGAGATTACTACCAACACCAAGGAAATACAAACGATTTTAAAAACATATTATGAACAGCTGTACGCCAATAAATTAGGAAATCTAGAAGAAATGGACGCATTCCTGGAAAGCCACAAACTACCAAAACTGGAGCAGGAAGAAAGAGAAAACCTGAACAGGCCAATAACCAGGGAGGAAATTGAAGCAGTCATCAAAAACCTCCCAAGACACAAGAGTCCAGGGCCAGATTGCTTCCCAGGGGAATTCTATCAAACGTTTAAAGAAGAAATCATACCTATTCTACAAAAGCTGTTTGGAAAGATAGAAAGAGATGGAGTACTTCCAAATTCGTTCTATGAGGCCAGCATCACCTTAATTCCGAAACCAGACAAAGACCCCACCAAAAAGGAGAATTACAGACCAATATCCCTGATGAACATGGATGCAAAAATTCTCAACAAGATACTAGCCAATAGGATCCAACAACACATTAAGAAAATTATTCACCATGACCAAGTAGGATTTATCCCTGGGATACAAGGCTGGTTCAACACTCGTAAAACCATCAATGTGATTCATCATATCAGCAAGAGAAAAACCAAGAACCATATGATACTCTCATTAGATGCAGAGAAAGCATTTGACAAAATACAGCATCCATTCCTGATCAAAACCCTTCAGAGTGTTGGGATAGAGGGAACTTTCCTCGACATCTTAAAAGCCATTTACGAAAAGCCCACAGCAAACATCATTCTCAATGGAGAAGCACTGGGAGCCTTTCCCGTAAGATCAGGAACAAGACAAGGATGTCCACTCTCACCACTGCTGTTCAACATAGTTCTGGAAGTCCTCGCCTCAGCAATCAGACAACAAAAGGACATAAAAGGCATTCAAATTGGCAAAGAAGAAGTCAAACTCTCCCTCTTCGCCGATGACATGATACTCTACATAGAAAACCCAAAAGCCTCCACCCCAAGATTGCTAGAACTCATACAGCAATTTGGTAGTGTGGCAGGATACAAAATCAATGCCCAGAAATCAATGGCATTTCTATACACTAACAATGAGACTGAAGAAAGAGAAATTAAGGAGTCAATCCCATTGACAATTGCACCCAAAAGCATAAGATACCTAGGAATAAACCTAACCAAAGAGGTAAAAGATCTATACCCTAAAAACTATAGAACACTTCTGAAAGAAATTGAGGAAGACACAAAGAGATGGAAAAATATTCCATGCTCATGGATTGGCAGAATTAATATTGTAAAAATGTCAATGTTACCCAGGGCAATTTATACGTTTAATGCAATCCCTATCAAAATAGCATGGACTTTCTTCAGAGAGTTAGAACAAATTATTTTAAGATTTGTGTGGAATCAGAAAAGACCCCGAATAGCCAGGGGAATTTTAAAAAAGAAAACCATAGCTGGGGGCATCACAATGCCAGATTTCAGGTTGTACTACAAAGCTGTGGTCATCAAGACAGTGTGGTACTGGCACAAAAACAGACACATAGATCAATGGAACAGAATAGAGAATCCAGAAGTGGATCCTGAAATGTACGGTCATCTAATATTCGATAAAGGAGGAAAGACTATCCATTGGAAGAAAGACAGTCTCCTCAATAAATGGTGCTGGGAAAATTGGACATCCACATGCAGAAGAATGAAACTGGACCACTCTCTTTCACCATACATAAAGATAAACTCAAAATGGATGAGAGATCTAAATGTGAGACAAGAGTCCATCAAAATCCTAGAGGAGAACACAGGCAACACCCTCTTCGAACTCGGCCACAGTCACTTCTTGCAAGATACATCCACAAAGGCAAAAGAAACAAAAGCAAAAATGAACTATTGGGACTTCATCAAGATAAGAAGCTTTTGTACAGCAAAGGATACAGTCAACAAAACTAAAAGACAACCTACAGAATGGGAGAAGATATTTGCAAATGACATATCAGATAAAGGGCTAGTTTCCAAAATCTATAAAGAACTTATTAAACTCAACAGCAAAGAAACAAACAATCCAATCATGAAATGGGCAAAATACATGAAGAGAAATCTCACAGAGGAAGACATAGACATGGCAACATGCACATGAGAAAATGCTCTACATCACTTGCCATCAGGGAAATACAAATTAAAACCACAATGAGATACCACCTCACACCGGTGAGAATGGGGAAAATTAACAAGGCAGGAAACCACAAATGTTGGAGAAGATGCGGAGAAAAGGGAACCCTCTTACACTGTTGGTGGGAATGTGAACTGGTGCAGCCACTGTGGAAAACTGTGTGGAGGTTCCTCAAAGAGTTAAAAATAGACCTGCCCAAGACCCAGCAATTGCACTGTTGGGGATTTACCCCAAAGATTCAGATGCAATGAAACGTCGGGACACCTGCACCCCGATGTTTCTATCAGCAATGGCCACAATAGCCAAACTGTGGAAGGAGCCTCGGTGTCCATCGAAAGATGAATGGATAAAGAAGATGTGGTTTATGTATACAATGGAATATTACTCAGCAATTAGAAACGACAAATACCCACCATTTGCTTCAACGTGGATGGAACTGGAGGGTATTATGCTGAGTGAAGTAAGTCAATCGCAGAAGGACAAACAGTGTATGTTCTCATTCATTTGGGGAATATGAATAATAGTGAAAGGGAATATAAAGGAAGGGAAAAGAAATGTTGGGAAATATCACGAAGGGAGACAGAACATAAAGACTCCTAACTCGGGGAAACGAACTAGGGGTGGTGGAAGGGGAGGAGGGCGGGTGCTGGTGGGGAAGGGTGACGGGCACTGAGGTGGACACTTGACGGGATGAGCACTGGGTGTTTTTCTGTATGTTGGTAAATTGAACACCAATAAAAATTAATTAAAAAAAAGATGTGGTTTATGTATACAATGGAATATTACTCAGCCATTAAAAACAACAAATACCCACCATTTGCTTCGATGTGGATGGAACTGGAGGGTATTATGCTGAGTGCAGTAAGTCAATAGGAGAAGGACAAACTGTGTATGTTCTCATTCATTTGGGGAATATAAATAATAGTGAAAGGGAATATAATGGAAGGAAGAAGAAATGTGTGGAAAATATCAGGAAGGGAGACAGAAGATAAAGACTCCTACCTCTGGGAAACGAACTAGGGGTCGTGGAAGGGGAGGAGGGCGGAGGGTGGGGTGGAATGGGTGATGGGCACTGAGGGGGACAGTTGACGGGATGAGCACTGGGTGTTATCTATATGTTGGTAAATTGAACACCAATAAAATTTAATTTATTTAAAAAAATAAATAAAAGTCAAGGTTTTTTTTTTTTTTTTTGAGTGAATGATTAGTTTTATTTTTTTTTTGTTTTTTTTTGGTTTTTTTTGGTTTTTTTTTTTTGTTTTTTTTTTAAATTAACTTTTATTGGTGTTTAATTTACCAACATACAGAAAAACACCCAGTGCTCATCCCGTCAAGTGTCCACCTCAGAAGATGTGGTTTATGTATACAATGGAATATTACTCAGCAATTAGAAACGACAAATACCCACCATTTGCTTCAACGTGGATGGAACTGGAGGGTATTATGCTGAGTGAAATAAGTCAATCGGAGAAGGACAAACAGTGTATGTTCTCATTCATTTGGGGAATATGAATAAAAGTCAAGGTTTTGATGAATATCACACTTGGAAGCCAATAAAATGGTCTGAAGGGAAAAACAATAAAGTTCTTTATATATTTGAGATACCAAACTTTTATCAAATATGTCTTTTGAAAATATCTTCTGTCATTCTGTAGGTTGTCTTTTAATTTTGTCATTTCCTTCACTGTGAAAAAGTTGTTTTTGTTGTTTTTTTATGAAGCCCGAAAAGTTTATTTTTACTTTTGTTTCCCATGCCTTAGGGGACAGGTCAAGGAAAAAGTTGTTATGACCACTGTAAAAAATAGTTATATATTTCTGCTCTAATCTGTATTATTCCCTTTCTTCTGTAGGCCTCATTTGTTGTTCTTGTTCTAGCTCCCTTAGGTGTAAGGTTAGGTTGTTCATTTGAGATTTTTCTTGCTTCTTAAAGATTATTATGTCTAATACAAGTATTGCTACTCAGGCTTTCTTTTGTTTTTTTTCTTTTTTTCTTTTTTTAAGATTTTGTTTATTTATTCATGAGAGAGAGAGAGAGAGGTAGAGACAGAGGGGGAAGCAGGCCTCATTCAGGGAGCCTGAAGTGGGACTCGATCCCAGGGCTCCAGGATCAGGCCCTGGGCGGAAGGTGGCATTAAACTCCTGAGCCACTCAGGCTGCCCTTCAGGCTTCCTTTTGGCAACCATTTGTATAAAACATGTTTCTCCACCTCATCACTTTCACTCTGCAGGTGACTTTAGATCTTAAATGATTGTCTTATAGGGGCACCTGGGTGGTTTACTGGTTGAGCATCCGCCTTTGGCTCAGGCTGTCATCCCGGGGCCCTGGGATCGACTCCCGCATGGAGATACCTGCAGGGAGCCTACTTCCCTTTCTGTGTCTCTGCCTCTCTCTCTCTGTGTCTCATGAATAAATAAATAAAATATATTAAAATAAATAAAATAAAATGAGTCTCTTGTAGGCAGAATATGGATGGGTCTTGGGTTTTTTTTTTTTTTTAGGCTGATATTTTTTTGTTTTTTTCTATTTTTTATAATAAATTTATTTTTTATTGGTGTTCAATTTGCCAACATACAGAATAACACCCAGTGCTCATCCCGTCAAATGCACCTCTTAGTGCCCGTCACCCATTCACCCCCATATAATGTTTGTCCTTCTCTGATTGCCTCATTTCACTCAGCATAATACCCTCCAGTTCCATCCACGTTGAAGCAAATGGTGGGTATTTGTCATTTCTAGTGGCTGAGTAATATTCCATTGTATACATCAACCACATCTGCTTTATCCATTCATCTTTCGATGGACACCGAGGCTCCTTTCACAGTTTGGCTATTGTGGACATGTTGGCTGTGTTTTAGAAGGTATTAACTTCCACCAATGTAAAATAAAACGAAGGGACTCCTGAGTGGCTCAGCGGTTGAGCACCTCCCCCTGGATCAGGGCGTGATTCCACGGTCTCAAGCCTCTTCCTCTGCCCAGCCCCTCCGAGCTGCTCCCGGGTCCAGCTGTGTGCACGCTGCAGCCTTTCAGGGAGCTCGGCGCATCTCCCAGGGCGCAGTTCCTCTGTTAGTGTCCCAGGGAGCCCGAGGGCATCCCCGCCTTTCTGGGGATCCTGCTCCAATTCCCCGGGAGGCCTTTCCGCGGGGAAGGTTGGTGCAGCTCCTGCTCCTCCGGGACGGGGCTCTCCTGTCCTGGGGACACTCGCCCAGGCCTCAGCCCGGCTCCCCGCAGGGCGCCTTCCCCTTGGAGACCTTTTGTTTCTTTTTTCTTTTTCCCGGTCTTCCTACCTTGATAGAAGCACGAACTCTTTTACTGTAGCATTCTTGCTGTTCTCTCCTTAAATCAGGCCGAATTCATAGATTTTCAGAATGATTTGAAGGTTATCTAGGTAATTTGGTGGGGACAGGTGACTTGGGGACCCTACTCTTCCGCCATCTTGCCCCTCCCTCCGTTTTTTTTTTTCTAATTTTTATTTATTTATGATAGTCACAGAGAGAGAGAGAGAGAGAGGCAGAGACACAGGCAGAGGGAGAAGCAGGCTCCATGCACCGGGAGCCCGACGTAGGATTCGATCCTGGGTCTCCAGGATCGCGCCCTGGGCCAAAGGCAGGCGCTAAACCGCTGCGCCACCCAGGGATCCCCGTTTTTTTTTTTTTAATCCATTCTGTCACCCTATATCTTTTGATTGGAGTGTTTAGTACATATACATTCAAAGTAATTACTGATAGATATACATTTACTGTAATTTCATTATTTCTTTTGTGGTTCTTATTGAAGATTTGAAGGTTTTCTCTGATCTCTTGTCTTTTGCTCTTTCATGGCTTGCTGTTTTTCTTTCATGATATGTTTGGATTTTTCCTCTTTAATTTTGCATATTTATTAGTGGCTTTGATATATAGTTACCACTAGGTTTGTATATAATCTCTTCTGTATATAGAAGTCTATATGAAGTTGATTGTCATTTAAGTTTCAACCCATTCTTTTCCCTTCTCTCTCTCTCTCTCCATGTTTTAGGTATACGCTATTATAGTTTTAATCTTCTTTGTGAGTTTCTTGACTTTTTATAGAAATATTCATCTTTACCACTTTTGTGTTTCCCACCTTGATACTGTCCCTTTCGTTCTTTCCTTTCCACTCAAATTGTCCCCTTTAAATTTTCTGGCAGGGATAGTTTAGTGGTCATAAACTCCTTTAGTATTCATTTGTCTGATAATTTTTGTTACCTCTCATTCTATTCTGAATTATAGCATTACTGGATATTCTTGGATGCAGAATTTTAACATTTAGAACTTTGAATATGTCATGACACTCCCTTCTGCCTTGGAAAATCACCTGATAGCTTTATCAGTTTTCTCTTGTAAGTTACTGTCTTTTATGTCTTGCTGCTTTTATTTTATTTTTTAATTATCACTATATTTTCCCAACTTAATTACAATATCTTGGCTTAGTATATGTTTTTGTTGTTGTTTTGTTTGTTTTTTTAATTTAAATGTGAGTTCTGTGTGGCTCCTGAATAGGTATATCTTTTTCTTTCCCAGCATAAGGATGCTTTAGCTATTACTTCTTCAAATACACTTTCTCTCCTCTGTTCCTCTCTTCTCCCGGGGCATCTATAATATAAAATTTATCATGTTTGGTGAAGTCACTGAGACCCCTAGGTTCATTCCCTTTTTTCATTATTTTTCTGCTCTTTTGTTCAGCTTGATGACTTTCCATTACTATGTCTTCTAGGTCATTAATTTGTCCCTCTGTGTCTTCTGGCCTACCGTTCATTCCATCAGGTATGTTTCTCATTTCGTTTATTGAGTTCTTTTATCTGCTATGTTATTCTTTAAAACAAGGTCTCATGGGTTTCACTCTTTTCTCCTTATGATCATTACTTTAAATTATTTATTAGTCATATTACTTACTTCTGTTTTCCTTAGATCTCTGTCTTTGGACTTGTCCTGTTATTTCAGTTGGGATGCATTTCTCTGTATTTTCACTCTGTGTAAGTCTTTGTGCCTGTTTCTTTGTGTTACAAAGTCAGCTACATCTCCCATTCCTAAGTTAGATGGCCTTATAAAGAAGAAGTCCTATAGTGTCCTGCCAAATAGTGTCCCCTGTTTCCCAAGGCCTAGCCCTTACAGGAGTGTCTCCAGTATGTGCTACATGTGATCTACTGTTTTATCATGGCTGCTTTATCCTTCAGAACAGGCATAAACAGAGGCTCTCATCAATCCTGTGCAGTGTTTGGTTCCTGGCCTGAATGTGGCTCATTTTAAGTAGGTGTCCTCTCCTCAGGCTGTTAAATGACAACTTTTGCCACTGCTGCTGGAACTAAGGCTCTGCCAACCTACATTGAGAGACACAATGTGAACAGAGTTTTGGGCCCGTCTTCTGGTTGAGGGAGCATGGTGTACTAGGACTGAGGCAAGTGTGATTGGGTGGGCAATTCCACTGGAGTGTGGGGGGCATCACTTGGTGTAAGCAATTTAAATAGTATCTGTGCTGATCTGCTTCCCACAGGTAGCTATGTGCTCGTGCTGAGGGACAGGGGAAGGAAATATCACTGGCCAGTTCTTTTGTGGAACATTCCAACTTTCTATCGAAAAAGGATTCTTCTGCCATTTTAATATTTCAAAAATAAATAGGGGAAAATAAAACAAAATGTATCTGTCTCAAGAGAACCTTGGTTTATATAGAAAATGAGATTATGGTTATGTCTCAACAGTGTTTGAATTAAAGCAGAATGTGACTTTCATTCTGGAAAGCCAGGCTCAGAAAACAGTTTCCCATAGTTTTAAATATAATTAAGGGAGAAGGCTTTTGGAAGAATAGAATGAAGATGAAAAACAGAGGCAAAATTTGTCCAGCTTTTAAAGAGAAACTAGGGGAACTATCTTCACTAACAGAGAGGTAAGTTTGGCCTTGAGATTTGAAAAAGGATGACTAAGATGAAAGATGCTGCAGAGCCCAAGTGGTATGAATTGATGACAAGATGACTTACCTACCTTCTTTTCTGATTTATCATGGATTTCCTGTGTGATATGCTGTATAAATCAGAAAAGCTAGAGTAAAATAGACACAGAAAAATATGTGTATACCTGAAAAATCACACAAATGTCTGGCCTTATTTCTGCACAATCAACACATTTGTTCCTATACAAAGACAGTTTATATTTAGTTTTCATTTGTTTTACACTTGGCATACTGCTAGATAATTTTCTTCAATTTTTTTTTCTTTTTGAAACTGCATCTTTCTTCCTCAACTTTACAGCAAGGGTCATACCTATGATTTCTTTGATAGCCTTCACATATTCTATCTAGCATAGCATTTTGTGCACATACTAGAAGCCTCAAATGTGCTAGAGGAGTACCTCAATACAACAATGAAAGACAGTTGTAAACTCTTTTGTGTTTTGTTCAGCTGCCAAAATGTAGGGCCTAAAGCTAAATGACATGTTTTATATTAATAAAGTTGCAGCCTTGTCAGCAAGTACTTCAAATGAAAACTGTCTCTTCCCATAACAGGATTGTCAGGGAGATTAATTTACGATTTCCAATTGCTTCCTGATAGTAACTGAAGTATTGTAATTTCTGTCTGTACTACTATCATAGAATTTATGAGGGCTTTCCACCTTACTATGTAGGTTCATAAAGCTATCTCATTTTAAGAAAATGCTTCTTCAGACATAATGATAGAAGGTTATTTAGGGATATTCTGATAACTACTTCATCCAGAAAAGGCCCCCATTGCAGAGCTGAAGGGCAAATCTAGAATTGTGTGCAGGTTTTGGATAAAAGATCTTGAGTATCTAATTTCAGAAGATTTTCATCATTGGCTTTCATCATTGGTTGTATATAATTAGTACTGTTCCATATAGCATACAAGATTGAAAATATAATAAGACAGATGTCTTGAAGGGAAGAAAAATATTCTTTTTTTTTGAAGAAAAATATTCTTAAAAAGGAAAGTTTTGTATTCATAATATTGTATAAATAAAAGTACATTGTAAAGTTCTTTGAAACGGTGTAATAAAAAACCCATTTCTTCAAATCATAAATACAATTCCTTTATTATCCATAAAGATAGATAAATGATAATGATAAAGATAGATGATAGATAGATAGATGATAGATAGATAGATAGATAGATAGATAGATAGATAGATAGATATAGAGAGGGCCAGTTCAAATAGGTTTTTGGATCAGTAGCCTATGAAGTGCAAAATTTCGGGATTTTGTTGGATGGAAGAACCTTTGGTAACTCCATTCAATTGCATCATAAGTATTATCCCAACTACTTTTATGGTTATTGTCTTTTTACCAGTTATGATGTACAGATTGGTGTATTATGTCTCTAATCTATTCAAATATCTATAGTATGTTTACTATTATTTATTATCTTGTATATACTTGAATTTCATTAAGTGTTCATGAGTTTCCTTCCTGCAGAGTTTAAGGAAATGAGCAGTCAAGAAGAAATCTCTGATAATTAGCTTGGAGCCTGTCTGTCTGATGGAGGCCATTAGCAAGGAAAATGAGAAGCAATCAATGAAAGGACTTCTGTCTCAACAACACACAGAAAGTAAGTGACAAGATTTAAAAAAAACTAAACCTAACAACCAACATTCAAAAACCTCTATCCATTTCAATGAAATATAAATTCAAAATTCTATATAAATTACAATGTTTGCAGAAGCATTGACTATAAGTCTTTATATAGATGACATTGTTATTACTTTATAAATATGCATATATATTTATAGATGTATGAAAACAGATAGATATACATTTAAACTAACCACATTGGCCAAAGGAAAAAGAGAGTTTGAAAGATCCAGCTAGCAAAGAGGCAAAGAAAATGAGCACAAACTTTGCTTGCTCTAATTCAGTGCTGTTGGAAAGCAGTACATAAGGATAAAATTCCATTTGAAGGTATGATATATCATAGAACATCAGGCAATCATGCACCTATACAGTAATGATGGTAATAATCCAATATTAATAATTTTACACTTAAATTCACAGCAATTGATTTATGGTTTAAAAAATGTACTCATGATAACCATTAGACAAATTCAGTACACCAAGAGTGGGGAAAATTAAACCTCATTATTTTAAAACAAATATAAAGCATAAAGATATAAGACTGAAAAAAGGGAAAACAAGATTCTGGACCCCGAGAAGGAAAATGAAATAATTATACAAGAAAACAAAGCTGAATTATTTTGGTTATGTTAAATATATTTGAGATTGTTAATTAATAGTTTGGTTAATACAAATGAATGATATATGATTGCATTGAACCCCATCTCATTCTGAGAAATAACAAGTAAAAGAGAATAAAAATTATGTTTAACCAAAAGAACCAAGGAATGCTTTTTCCTGTTTAACCAGAAGAACCAAGGAATGGGGATTTTGGGGAACACTCTCTTTCACTGAACATAAGATTGTGAATGAGTTAGGAGCCACAATTTATTGGAAAATAATGCAAGTTGCATTTCAAGAACCATTTAAAGAATATAAGTGGTGTGATATATGTATTTCAAAGGCTGGCTGTTTTTATTCATTCAGAATATTGTATCTTGATTTAGGTAATACATGATAAAAAGTGAAGGAAACTACGAGCTCTTCAACTCAGAGATAAAAGCTTATACATTATGATTTATTGTCCTGATTCTTTACTCACCCATGTTCACAATTACTTTTCCTCTTCATCCCTTTCTAAACTTCCACACCCCACTTTACAAATTTCCACTTAATAATTTACCTGTCAGGATTGCTGCCGAAATATGATGATTTCATTGATTTTTGCCCACCATTCATTTATTCAACAAATATTTATTTAGCAGAATACACGTATAAAATATAATGCTGTGAGCTGGAGATATAATGATGAACAAAAGTAGACAACATTCTTTACCCTCATAGAGCTGACCTTCTATTCGGGAATAAAAGTATGAATTTTAAAAAATTTAAAAATACATGATGAGATACATATTATCAGTGTGGATGTTTGTAAATATTTCTTCTCCGGATATAGACATAGAAAAGGAAATCATTAAATGTGTATCAAGAAAGAAGCAACCAGAATGGCTTAAGAACCACACTTCCTACATTCACAAGGAATTGTGTACCACTCCAGTAATTTATATGTTGGCTGCGTGCTGACTGTGTAGAACTGCCTATATTATGGGGAAGAGATCAAGAGACCAACATGTTTAAGTAGAATTGCATGATTATAAGGTAAATTATGTTGGCTTAGAAACCAATAAAATTCTAGGAATTTATAAGTAGTAGATATTCTAAGAGGATAGCAGAATTTAATTAGAGTTGTTTTGGATAGAATATATGGATTTATCTCCTCCCCTAAAGACTACAATTCTTTATTAGATGTTGTTTATATTAATAACCACTGGTCTATAAACTCAGATTATAGAATATACCATAGAGTAAAAGTGCAGCATACTATTCAAGTGTACAACAGTGGGAAGAAAGTTAATTTGAGAATCCAGGAAAGCTTCTCTGAGGAAGGAATTTTAAAATGAGAGATGGGTGACTAGAAGTCACACAAGTAAATGTTAAGCTCTGTGAAGGGGTGGGTTCTCAGCAGAAAAGGTGGCCCAGTATTAAGATAGATGGTTTATGATCCAGGATTATTGTACAGACATTGCTCTTTCAATACTTACATAAATAAGAGGCAAGGTTTAGGATTTCTGAATGGCTGACAACTGGAACTAAACTCTGCAAAAACCTAGGTGTTCACATTTCTGTAAAACAGTCATTAAAACATCTCCAAAGGCAAAAGAAACAAAGCAAAAATGAACTATTGGGACTTCATCAAGATAAGAAGCTTTTGCACAGCAAAGGATACAGTCAACAAAACTAAAAGACAACCTACAGAATGGGAGAAGATATTTGCAAATGACATATCAGATAAAGGGCTAGTTTCCAAGATCTATAAAGAACTTCTTAAACTCAACACCAAAGAAACAAACAATCCAATCATGAAATGGGCAAAAGACATGAAGAGAAATCTCACAGAGGAAGACATGGACATGGCCAACAAGCACATGAGAAAATGCTCTGCATCACTTGCCATCAGGGAAATACAAATCAAAACCACAATGAGATACCACCTCACACCAGTGAGAATGGGGAAAATTAACAAGGCAGGAAACCACAAATGTTGGAGAGGATGCGGAGAAAAGGGAACCCTCTTACACTGTTGGTGGGAATGTGAACTGGTGCAGCCACTCTGGAAAACTGTGTGGAGGTTCCTCAAAGAGTTAAAAATAGACCTGCCCTACGACCCAGCAATTGCACTGTTGGGGATTTACCCCAAAGATTCAGATGCAATGAAACGTCGGGACACCTGCACCCCGATGTTTCTATCAGCAATGGCCACAATAGCCAAACTGTGGAAGGAGCCTCGGTGTCCATCGAAAGATGAATGGATAAAGAAGATGTGGTTTATGTATACAATGGAATATTACTCAGCAATTAGAAATGACAAATAGCCACTATTTGCTTCAACGTGGATGGAACTGGAGGGTATTATGCTGAGTGAAATAAGTCAATCGGAGAAGGACAAACAGTGTATGTTCTCATTCATTTGGGGAATATGAATAATAGTGAAAGGGAATATAAAGGAAGGGAGAAGAAATGTTGGGAAATATCAGGAAGGGAGACAGAACATAAAGACTCCTAACTCGGGGAAACGAACTAGGGGTGGTGGAAGGGGAGGAGGGCGGGTGTTGGAGGGGAATGGGTGACGGGCACTGAGGTGGACACTTGACGGGATGAGCACTGGGTGTTTTTCTGTATGTTGGTAAATTGAACACCAATAAAAATTAATTAAAAAAAATAAAAATAAAACATCTCCATTGGCCGAGAGACTCAGTAAGAAAGTTGGTTATCTTGAAAGTGTTATGAAAAAGATTCACTGCAAGGAATCAGAATCCCAAGCCACTGCCAGATGCAGAAAAAAAAAATGTATAATTCATATGGTACAAGGATAATGAAAATCTCAATCCAATAAGTTACTATAAAAGAAGCTTTGGAAACATTGAGACCCATAGACACTCCACAGAAATAAATATGAAACTGCTTAAAGGAAGTCTGCACAATCCATGGCATAGAAGAATCCCTGCAGAAATAATCACTCTCTGGGGTGCCTGGGTAGCTCAGGTGGTTAAGTGTCTGCCTTTCGCTCATGTCATGATCCTGGGCTCCTGGAATTGAGCCCTGAGTTGGACTTGCTGCTCAGCGGGGAGTCTGCTTCTCCCACTTCCTCTGACGCTCTCCCTGCTTGTGCTCTCTTTCTCTCAAATAAATAAAGAAAATATTTTTAAAAATTTACTTTGAGGGATCCCTGGGTGGCGCAGCGGTTTGGCGCCTGCCTTTGGCCCGGGGCGCGATCCTGGAGACCCGGGATCGAGTCCCACGTCGGGCTCCTGGTGCATGGAGCCTGCTTCTCCCTCTGCCTGTGTCTCTGCCTCTCTCTCTATCTCTCTGTGTGTGATTATCATAAATGAATAAAAATTAAAAAAAAAAATTTACTTTGAAAATGAGATTACAGTTAAAATTTCATACCACAAAAGGAAGCAAACCACCATGAGAGAGTGAGCAAGTAAAAAATAAAAACATAAGAAGTAACACGTTGTAAACTATATAGATAATAGAAAAATTGAAAGAGTATTTAAAGTAAGTTTTTTTAAGGTGATCAAGTTAAAGGAAAGACTAGATACCATTAAGGCAAGTTCAGGACACCACAGAAAAAATGACAAATAATCAAATAGTAAGTTTTGAAATAAAAATACAGTCATTTGAATAAAGAACTTGAGAGAAATAAAAACATAAATTTAAAAAGACAGTGAAATAGAACATAGTCTGAGGAACTTAGTTGGATTACAGCATAGATCATTAAAGAAACAGTAGATATTAAAGAGAAATCCAAACAATGTGGAGGATAATATAGAAAAATCTAATCAAGTGTTATCTAATCAGTGTTCCAGGAGAGAATTAAAAAGATCAAGAGATTGTTTCAGCCTCTCAGGTCTCAATGAGACCCAGTGATTCTCCAGAGTGGGAGACAAGCCAATTTGGAAGCAGACTGAATCCAGCTTCATTCAACATTACCACCAGTTACTTGATAATGACAGAACCCACCTAGGGACAATTTATATTGACGCATCCTGCCTTACGTCATCCTGCCTTCCATCCTGTGAAGGACAGCAGTTCCAGGATAAAGCTGTCATTGTGAAGTGGTCTAGAACTCCATTCCAGAAAATCCAGCAGAGCATCACTGTGCAGGACCATCATCCCACACCAGATAGCTGCATCATCAGCATGATTGTGGGCCAGTTCAAAGCTGATGAAAACTCTATAATGAGGTTCCACCAGATGTTCCTATTAAAGAACATCAACAATGGTTGGGTTCTCACCAATGACATGTTCAGGCTTGTTTGCACAACTTTGGCTCATCTCCCAGCCAGGAACTCAGGATGTTTCCACTTCCTTCCTCTTTCCAATACTATTCACACTCCTCCATATGCTCCAAATATACACAAATGAGCAGGGCCATGGTAGGAGTGGATGCAGTGCTCTGCTCTTACCAAGGTATTGTGCATAATGTTTGGATGCTAGACTAGTTGCATATGACAGAAGTTTGTGTAGTATCACCTTAAACCTTTGAAAGACTTAAGTAATGCAAAAGAATTTAAATAAAAAATTGAAATGTAAACAAAACAACAAAAAAACTGTGACAAAATCCCATTCACCAGCTTTTTGGACATGCTGCCTGTCAACAACTATGTGGACATTAAAAGTATACATAGATTTCAATCTTCCAAGTGTGTATTCTCTATTCTTGCAGATCTCTTGATGTCACCTTTAGAATACAAGTAGACAGCATGCAGGAAAAACATGCTTTACTACAAATAAGGACACAAGATAACATTTTATTGTCCTTGCCGAAAGATCTATCTACAGGAGAACATATAATTAGATGGCCCTGGAAATGGCAAATAATTTCACAGTGTATTAGGTTTTCACACCTGTGGGAAATAGGTATAGAACAGGACTTAAACATCACCCCATTTCTTCACCCCACTCCATCAGAAACAAAAGTATACAGCCCCAATAAAAACTGACACTATCCTAATTGCCTTATGTAGCATTGTAATGCACCCACTATCATTTTTGGGTTTGCTGCAATATGTAACAGAATGGAAGCAAACAATTTCATACTGTAAACCTGGAGCTTAAGCTTAGCTGGGGGTTGTGGTATCCCAGAGTAACACCACTACCTGCACTCTATTTAACAATCATGACCTACCTTCTTTGGTGCCTACTTAACATCTTACTCTTTGTCCTTAGATTCTTCATGGGAAACAGGCTTGCCTATTGGGCCCTGATTATGGCTTCTATACAGAAAAAGACTTACTCTTGGGTGTGTAGTGAACTTCCTTTATCAGCAAATACTAGCCCCCATGGTGAATTCAAGCTATCAATCTTACCATTTCAAAATGCTTCTACATTTTTTATAACACCACAATGCCCCTACCCTGAATCATGTGTATTCCTTAGATATCTGGATTCTGTACTCCCCTCCTGGGAAGACACGAAGAGGAAAATTTTCTAATTGATAAAGACACAAATAAATAAGACTCTGCAAAGCGAACAAACAAATAAAGATGAGAAAGAGAAAGCTTTCCAAAAATAATTGGTTGGAGATTTTCCAGAATTGAGGAAAGACAAAACTTCTTAGTCTTAAGGAATATACTAGGTACAGAAGAAAATGCAAAGTTACAAGTCTACATTTAGACTCATCAAGTGGTAAAAACAAAAAGTATCAAAGACAAAGGGAAAAATCTTAATTCCTACCAGAGAGAAAAGATTAATTATCTACAATTGAATTATAATCACACTTACATAAGACTTATCATTAGCAACAATAAATGTCAGAAGTAAATGAAACAATGTCTTCAAAGTTCTGACAGAACATAACTATGGACGTAAATTATCAACTAATTTAAAGTACCATTTAAGAATAAGACTGAAATAAATTTTCATACCTACAAGATTTCAGGGCTTACTACTACAGAGTATACATCAGTATGAAAGAAATGAAGGGTTGGGATACAGGGACAATGGTGAAGAAGGAAATAGGTAAATTGTATTGGTAAATTTGAACAAGTAATGGGTCACTCTAAATGAAAAGTAATAATCAATTTAGGTAATAATGAGTACTGGAGAATTTTTTTAAAATGGGCACCTAAAATGCTAGATAGCAATAGTATAGAAGTGCTAAATATTTGAATGAAAGTATTCTAAAATCTTTGTAGGAAAGAGGATATAGACACTAATTATAATTTAGGTTAAGTACAATTGTTAAAATGTAAAGGAAACTACTAAAATACTATAAATATAAATTCCAAACAACTAGGGGAAGGGGAAATATATGAAATATGTGATAAAATCTGATCAATTCAATGATGACAAGAAAGGATTTAGTAGAAATGACTCCAATTATGTAATAATCATGACTAATGAAATTATTGGGGGTGGGGAAATATGGCAGAGGAGTAGGGTCCCCAAGTCACCAATCCCCACCAACTTACCTAGAAACTTTCAAATCATCCTGAAAACCTACGAATTCAACCTGAGATTTAAAGAGAGAGCAGTTAGAATGCTGCAGAGAGGTGTTTGCAATTCTAACAAGTACAGCTCCTTTTTACCCACTCTGCACTGAGCAAAATGACTAGAAAGAAGAACTCACCACAAAAGAAAGAATCAGAAACAGTACTCTCTGCCACAGAGTTACAGAATTTGGATTACACTTCGATGTCAGAAAGCCAATTCAGAAGCACAGTTAAAAAGCTATTGGTGGCTCTGGAAAAAAGCATAAAGGATTCAAGAGACTTCATGACTGCAGAATTTATATATAATTGGGCCAAAATTAAAAATCAATTAAATGAGATGCAATGCAAACTGGAGGTCCTAACGATGAGGGTTAGTGAGGTAGAAGAACGAGTGAGTGAAATAGAAGACAAGTTGGTGGCAAAGAAGAAAGCTGAGGAAACAAGAGAAAAACAATTAAAAGACCATGCGGAAAGGTTAAGAGAAATAAATGACAGCCTCAGAAGGAAAAATCTATGTGTAATTGGGGTTCCAAGGGCACCAAGAGGGACAGAGGATGAGAAAGCATATTTGAACAAATCATAGCTGAGAATTTCCCTATTTGGGGGAAGGAAACAGCCATTCAGACCCAGGAAATAGATTCCCCCCTAAAATCAATAAAAACCATTCAATACCTCGACATTTAATAGTGAAACTTGCAAATTCCAAAGATAGAAAATCCTTAAAGCAGCAAGAGACAAGGGATCACTAACTTATATGTGTATAACTATTACATTAACAACAGACCTCTCCACAGAGACCTGGCAGGCCAGAAAGGGCTGGCATGATATATTCAATGACTAAATGAGAATAACATGCAGCCAAGAATACTTGATCCACCAAGGATCTCATTCAGAATAGGAGAGATAAAGAGCTTCCAAGATAGGCAGAAACTGAAAGAATATGTGATCACCAAACTAGCTCTGCAAGACATATTAAGGGGGACTTTGTAAAAGAAAGAGGAAGCCCAAAGAAATAATCCACAAAAACAGGGACTGAATATGTATTATGATGACACTAAATTCATGTCTTTCAATAGTAACTCTGAAAGTGAATGGGCTTAATGATCCTATCAAAAGATGCAGGGTTACAGACTGGATAAAAAAGCAATACCCATCTATTTTATTTCTACAAGAGACTCATTTTAGACCTAAGGATACATACAGCCTGAAAAGGAAAGGTTGAATAATGGTTTACCATTCAAATGATCCTCAAAAGAAAGCAGGAGTGGCAATCCTCATATCAGATAAATTAGAGTGTATCCCAAAGACTGTAGTAAGAGATGAATAGGGACATTATATCATACTTAAAGTATCTATCCAACAAGAGGACCTACAAAAAAGAATATTTATGCCCCTAATGTGGGACCTGCCAAGCATATCAATCAATTAATCACCAAAGTAAAGACATATTAGATAATAATACATTAATACTGGGAGACTTCAACATGGTACTTTCTGCAAATGAAAGATATTCTAGGCACAAGGCTCCAAGGAAACAAGAGCTTTAAATGGTACAGTGGGCCAGATGGATTTCACAGATATTTACAGAACTTTATATCCAAATGCAACTGAATACATATTATTCTCAAGTTCACATGGAACTTTCTCCAGAATACACCACATACTGGGTCACAAATCAGGTCTCAACCAATACCAAAAGATTGGGATTGTCCCCTGTATATTTTCAAACCATAAGGCTTTAAAACTTGAACTCAATCACAAGAAGAAATTTGGAAGAGACTCAAACACATGGAGATTAAAGAGCATCCTGCTAAAAGATGGAAGGGTCAACAGGTAATTAAATAAAAATTCAAAAGATTCATGGAAACTAATGAGAATGAAGACACAATTCAAAACATTTGGGATACAGCAAAGCAGTCCTAAGAAAGAAATACAATTGCAATACAAGCATCCTTCAAAAAATTGGAAAAAACTCAAATACACAAGCTAATCTCACACCTAAGGGAACTGGAGGAAGAAGAGTAAGTAAACCTATACCAAGCAGAAGAAGACAGTTAATAAAGATTCGAACATAACTAAGAGAAATAGAGGCCAAAAGAACTCTAGAACAGATCAACAAAACCTGGAGTCTGTTCTTTCAAAGAATTAATAAGATAGATAAACCATTAGCAGCCTTATTAAAAACAAAAGAGATAAGACTCAAATTAATAAAATCATGAATGGAAAAGGAGATATCAACACCAAAACCAAGGAAATACAGTGATTTTAAAAACATATTATGCACAGCTATATGTCAATAAGCATACTAGAAGAAATGTATGCATTTCTGGAGATCCACAAACTACCAAAACTGGAACAGGAAGAAATAGAAAACCTGAAAAGACCAATAACCAGGGATTAAATTGAAGCAGTCATCAAAAACATCCCAAGACAAAAAAGTCCAGGGCCAGATGGCTTTCCAGGGGAATTCTATCAAACGTTTCAAGAAGAAGCAATACCTATTCTACTAAAGCTCTTCGGAAACATAGAAAGAGATGGAATTCTTCCAAACGCATTCTATGAGGCCAGCATCACCTTAATTCCAAAACCAGACAAAGGCCCCACCAAAAAGGAGAATTATAGACCAATATCCCTGAAAAACACAGATGCAAAAATTCTCAACAAGATACTAGCCAATAGGATCCAACAACAATACATTAATAAGATTATTCACCAATACATTAATACGATTATTCACCATGATCAAGTGGAATTTATCCCCAGGATGCAAGGCTGGTTTAACACTCATGAAGCAATCAACATGATAAATCATATCAACAAGAAAAAAAAAAAACAAGAACCATATGATCCTCTCAAAGATGCAGAGAAAGCATTTGACAAGATAGAGCATCCTTTCCTGATCAAAACTCTTCAGAGTGTAGGGATAGAGGGAACATTCCTCAGCATCTTAAAAACCATTTACAAAAATCACACAGCAAGTATCATTCTCAATGGGGAAACACTGGGAGTCTTTCCCCTAAGATCAGGAACACTACAGGGATGTCCACCTACACCACTGCTATCCAAAATACTAATAGAAGTCCTAGCCTCAGCAATCAGGCAACAAAAGGAAATAAAAGGCATTCAAATTGACACAGAGGAAGTCAAACTCTCTCTCTTCACAGATGACATGATACTCTACTTACAAAACCCAAAAGACTCCACCCCAAGTTTGCTAAAACTCATACAGCAATTTGGCAGTGTGTCAGGATACAAAATCAATGCCCAGAAGTCAGTGGAATTTCTACACACTAGCAAGAAGACTGAAGAAAGAGAAATTAAGGAGTGAATCCCATTTACAATCTCACCTAAAAGCATAAGATACCTAGGAATAAACCTAACCAAAGAGGTAAAGGATCTATACTCTAAAAACTACAGAACACTTCTGAAAGTAATTGAGGAAGACACAAAGAGATGGAAAGATATTCCATGCTCATGGATTGGCAGAATTAATATTGTGAAAATGTCAATGTTACCCAGGGCAATTTACACATTTAATGCAATCCCTATCAAAATACCATGGACTTTCTTCATAGAGTTGGAACAAATCATCTTAAGATTTGTGTGAATCAGAAAAGACCCTGAATAGCCAGGGGAATTTTGAAAAAGAACTACTAGAGCCGGGGGCACCAGAATGCGAGATTTCAAGTTGTACTACTAAGCTCTGATCATCAAGAGAATGTGGTACTGGCACAAAAATAAACACATACATCAATGGAACAGAATAGAGAACCCAGAGATTGGCTCTCAACTCTATAGTGAACTAATATTCGACAAAGCAGGAAAGACTATCCACTGGAAGAAGGACAGTCTCTTCAATAAGTGGCTCTGAGAAAATTGGAAAGCCTCGTGCAGAAGAATTAAACTAGACCATTCTCTTATACCATACACAAAGTTAAACTCAAAATGTATGAAAGGTCATAATTTGAGGCAAGGATCCATCAAAATCCTAGAGGAGAACACAGGCCACACCATTTTGAACTTGGCTAAAGCAACTTCTTGCAAGATACATCTATGAAGGCAAGGGAAACAAAAGCAAAAATGAACTATTGGGATTCTATCATGATAAAAGGCTTCTGCACAGCAAAAGAAACTGTCAACAAAACTCAAAGACAACCTACAGAATGGGAGAAGATATTTGCAAATGACATATCAGAGAAAGGGCTAGCATCCAAGATCTATAAAGAACTTATTAAACTCAACAGCAAAGAAAGAAACAATCCAATTATGAAATGGGCAAAAGACATGAAACAAATTTCATATAGAAAGACGTAGACATGTCCAACAAGCACATGAGAAAATGCCTCGCATCACTTGCCATCAGGAAAATAAAAATCAAAACCACAATGAGGTACCACCTCACACCAGTGAGAATGGGGAAAATTAACAAGACAGGAAACATCAAATGTTGGAGGGGATGTGGAAAAAGGGGAACCCTCTTGCCCTGTTCGTGGGAATGTGAACTGATACAGTCACCCTGGAAATCTGTGTGGAGTTTCCTCAAGGAGTTAAAAATAGATCTACCGTACAACCCAGCAATTGTACTGCTGGGGAATTACCCCAAAGATACAGATGCAATGAAATGCCGGAACACCTGAAACCCAATGTTTATAGTAGCAATTTCCACAATAGCCAAACTTGGAAGGAGCCCTGGTGTCCATCGAAAGATGAAGGGATAAAGATGTGATCTGTGTATACAATGGAATATTACTCAGCCATTAGAAATGACAAATACCCACTATTTGCTTCGATGTGGATGGAACTGGAGGGTATTATGCTGAGTGAAATAAGTCAATAGGAGAAGGACAAACATTATATGGTCTCATTCATTTGGGGAATATAAAAAATAGTGAAAGGGAATAAAGGGGAAAGGAGAGAAAAATGAGTGGGAAATATCAGAGAGGGAGACAGAACATGAGAGACACCTAACTCTGGGAAAGGAACAAGGGGTTTTGGAAAGGGAGGTGGGAGGGGGGTTGTGGTGACTGAGTGATGGGCACTGAGGGGGGCACTTGATGGGATGAGCACTGAGTGTTATGCTATATGTTGGCACATCGAACTCCAATTAAAATATACAAAAAATGACTTAAATTTATTAAATAATATATTATTTATATTGTGCCATTAAAAGACTGGTAGAAATACAACCTATATGTTAATGAAGATAGACTGACAAAATATGAAGATACACCACAATAATATTAACAGCATTAACCAATAGCAAATCAATGCATAAGATGGAACACTATACAGTACAGTTCATAAGACTACTATCTCTACATCTTTCCATCTTAACCCATGTAAATGCAGAACTATGATGACAAATTTTAGGAAATATTTATTTATTTATTTATTTATTTATTTATTTATTTATTTATGAGAGAGATTGCATATGCAAGTGGGAGAAGCGACAGAGAGAATATCCAAGCCAACTCCTGATGAGTTGGGGAGAGATCCAGATGACATGGGGCTCAATCTCATTAGCCATGACATCCAGAACTGAGCTCAATCCATGAGTCATATGTGTAATCTACTGCGCTACACAGGTGCCCTATGATGATTAGTTTTTGAAATACAAAATTATTTTGCAGTGTTGTGCCATTTACGTAAGCTTTACATTTCAAAATATTTTATTTTATTCATGGAAATGCAAAGTATATATGTGGTATTTATAAAATGTGGATTAAGGATGTTTATAGTGGCAACAAATGTAATGCAATTTATTTTTACTTTTAATTTTTTTTTATCATGATAAGTGTACTCCTTAATCCCTATATCCTATTAAACCCATTCCACTGCCCACTTCCCTTTTGGTAACTATTAATTTGTTCTCTGTAAAGAGTCTCTTAGTCTGCCTCTACCTCTCTTTTATATATCTTAACTCATTTGTTTTATTTCTCAAGTTCCACATATGAGTAAGATCATATGGTATCTGTCTTTTCCTGATTGACTTATTTTGCTTAGCATTACAGTCACTAGATCCATCCATGTTGCAAACAGCAAGATTTCATTCTTTTTTAATGGTTGAGTAATATTCTGTTCTCTCTTTGAATGAATAGATAGATAGATAGATAGATAGATGAACTGCTTCCATAGTTTGGCTATTATAAATAATGCCGCAATAAACATAGGGGTACATTTATCTCTTTAATTAGTGTTTTTGTAGTTTGGGGATAAATTCCCAGTAGTGCAATTACTGGTTCATAGGATGGTTCTATGTTTAACTTTATTGAGGAAACGCCATACTGTTTTCCACAACTGTGTACTTGTTTGTATTCCCATCAATAGTTCAAGATGGCTACTTTTTCTGATTTACTTCTTAAAGATATAAAAAAATACATCAAATTAAGATGATATTATAATATTAATATTTATTCAGAATTTAATATTACTGAGGGATTGTTCTAAGCACTTTATATCTACTAAATTATTTAATCTGACCCTGTGAGATTGATATTCTTAATTTTGTGTATTGGATACCCAGGGGTTCATTTTATTATACTCTATCATTTTTATGTTTGAAATATTTAATAATAATAACAATATAAAATAAAATGTTCTGGGTGTTTAGGGGATCACTGGCAATTTTTCAGACTATAATTTCAAGGGATAGAATTTAGGCCAAAGAAAATAATGATAAATTATAACAGACTTAACTCACTTAAAAAGTTCTACAGTGCATTTCTTCCCTCCTCCAGACATGCAATTTAGGTTTACAAAAGCATAATTTCTAAGCATAAAGGGTATGTTTGTTATTTTATTTTCATCTCCACATGACTTTCAATAGTGGGCTCAAAATCAAACTGGTTTCAATAGATGCCGATTAATACAAAAGAGAAGCAGGTGATATATTTTAAGCACTATATAAGCAGATTAGAGGCTATTTTTTGAGATCTGTTATTTGAAAAGTCAATTCCTCTACTTTTTTCTCATTTTCAAATATGATGTAATAATCTAGTGCATGTTCTCTTTCATTGCTGAGGAAAATGCTGTAGATCCACTTGCAGTAAAATATCAAATTGAAGGTGTTTCTTAAAAAGCAGTATGACACATATTAATGCCCATTAAAAATACAAAAATATGATGATCGTCCCCATGCATTTACAATATGCCTGGATGGTTTGGGGTCCCATGTGGTAGAGATACAAGTACAGCAAAGGTGGATAAATATTGTCCTCAAAAAGCTTTATCAAGCACCTTATAAAAGGCATCTTACCATGTGCTTTTTAATGTACACTTTACCAAATTGAACTCAGGAATTAGAATTTGGTCTGATAGAATTCGAAATACTTTGTTTTGGCAAGATCAGCATATTGGTATTTCTGCTAATTCTTCATCACAAATACCATTTTTGAAAGTCTCAAACAATAATACTTAACACATTGTGAAGCAATGAAAGAACACAGGCATTAGTATACCAGATTCTTGAGCTAACTACTTCTCTCAAAGTCTCTAGTTTTCTTGTTTGGAAAACTAGAGGGCATTAAACTACATCATCTTGAAGATTTTTTTCCCTATATCTCTCCAGGAGAATGATTTTTAAAAGCCTGAATCTGCATAGTAAAATGTAACATAAATTTTAAAGACCTAACAAAATTTTATTTAAAAAATTGTTGAAGATTACATAAAAATAAGGCAGCAGAACCAGTATTTTTCAAGAAGTAACACTGGTAGAGTGCCTCATGGCACAGTCAGTTAAGCATTAATTAGACTCTTGGTTTCAGACAAGTCTTGATCTTAGGGTCTTGAGATTAAGCCCCATGTTGGCTACGCTCAGCACAGAGTCTCTTTAAGTTTCTCTCTCTCTCTCCCTCGCTCCTCCACCCCTCCACACACACTCTCTCTCTTGTCCCTCAAATAAAGAAATAAATCTTTTTTAAAAAGGAAGTAACAGTGAAGAAGCTAGGTTATTGAAATTCTTTTCTTTAATAATAAATTTATTTTTTATTGGTGATCAATTTGCCAACATACAGAATAACACCCAGTGCTCATCCCATCAAGTCCCCTCCCTCAGTGCCCGTTACCCATTCACCCCCACCCCCCACCGTCCTGCCCTTCCACCACCCCTAGTTCCTTTCCTAGAGTTAGGAATCTTCATGTTCTGTCTCCCTTTCTGATATTTCCTACACATTTCTTCTCCCTTCCCTTCTATTCCCTTTCACTATTATTTATATTCCCGAAATGAATGAGACCATATAATGTTTGTCCTTCTCCGATTGACTTACTTCACTCAGCATAATACCCTCCAGTTCCATCCACGTCGAAGCAAATGGTGGGTATTTGTCATTTCTAATGGCTGAGGAATATTCCATTGTATGCATAGACCACATCTTCTTTATCCATTCAACTTTCGATGGACACCGAGGCTCCTTCCACAGTTGGCTATTGTGGACATTGCTGCTATAAACATTGGGTTGCAGGCATTCTGGCGTTTCTTTCTTTTTTTTTTTTTATTTATGATAGTCACAGAGGGAGAGAGAGAGAGAGAGAGAGAGAAAGAGAGAGAGAGAGAGAGAGAGAGGGAGGCAGAGACACAGGCAGAGGGAGAAGCAGGCTCCATGCACCGGGAGCCTGACACGGGATTCGATCCCAGGTCTCCAGGATCGCGCCCTGGGCCAAAGGCAGGCGCCAAACCACTGCGCCACCCAGGGATCCCCGTTCCGGCGTTTCATTGCATCTGCATCTTTGGGGTAAATCCCCAGCAGTGCAAAACCGATGCTGGGTCGTAGGACAGGTCTATTTTTAACTCTTTGAGGAACCTCAACACAGTTTTCCAGAGTGGCTGCACCATTTCATTCCCACCAACAATGTAAGAGGGTTCCCTTTTCTCCGCATCCTCTCCAACATTTGTTGTTTCCTGCCTTGTTAATTTTCCCCATTCTCACTGGTGTGAGGTGGTACCTCATTGTGGTTTTGATTTGTATTTCCCTGATGGCAAGTGATGCAGAGCATTTTGTCATGTGCATGTTGGCCATGTCTATGTCTTCCTCTGTGAGATTTCTGTTCATGTCTTTTGCTCATTTCATGATTGGATTGTTTGTTTCTTCGGTGTTGAGTTTAATAAGTTCTTTATAGATCTTGGATACTAGCCCTTTATCTGATACGTCATTTGCGAATATCTTCTCCCATTCTGTAGGTTGTCTTTTAGTTTTGTTGACTGTATCCTTTGCTGTACAAAAGCTTCTTATCTTGATGAAGTCCCAATAGTTCATTTTTGCTTTTGTTTCTCTTGCCTTCGCAGATGTATCTTGCAAGAAGTTGCTTTAGCCAAGTTCAAAAAGGGTGTTTCCTGTGTTCTCCTCTAGGATTTTGATGAATCTTGTCTCCCATTTAGATCTTTCATCCATTTTGAGTTTATCTTTGTGTATGGTGCAAGAGAGTGTTCTAGTTTCATTCTTCTTCATGTGGACGTCTAATTTTCCCAGCACCATTTATTGAAGAGACTGTCTTTCAGTGGATAGTTTTTCCTCCTTTACTGAATATTAGTTGACCATAAAGTTGAAGGTCCACCTCTAGGTTCTCTATTCTGTTCCATTGATCTATGTGTCTGTTTTTGTGCCAGTACCACACTGTCTTGAAATTCTTAATTTGGAGATTTGGAGAACGTGCATTTCATATAACCCTAATAAAATGTTTTTGGTTACTACTATGATAAATTTCAGATTCTGGATAACATGAGGGGATGCTGGAGATTTGTGTTGTGCATGTAGAATCTATTGGGTTGAATAAATAATTTGATTAATAATGAATATGTAAGAGTAGTACCTGCACTATTTCAAACATCAATCAATGGCTTGATTAATGATTTCAGAGGGATAGAAAGGAAAGTTTGTAAAAAAGGAAGTCTGAATATATTTTAGCCCTAAAACAAATAATGTGTGGCTCAGTTATCCAAATATATTGATAGTTATTTAGAAAATACGATCATGCCTCTTTCCTTCTTGGAGATTTATTCTGCCTTGGAGTTCCCCATGCTTCCTGTAGAAGTAATAATCCCCTCTTCTGTGTGGGTACTTTAAAGATAACAAATCAAATAGTTAATTTTATTTACACATCCACTAGATAAAGTAGACACACATTTCCTCATTTCACAGATGTAGAAATATAAATTTAGAGAGATTAAGTGCTCTGGTAAGTGGTAAAACCAGGATAAGAACCTAGGTCAGCATGTCTCTATACATTAAATTGCTTCCTATGGTGTCATCATGCCCTAACTCTTTCTAATAAAACTGTTTTACTCACGTTAACAAACATTACCTTTTATTTTTTTACAAAAGGTATGTCTCTTTTGCATAATGTAAGTTGCATTTTTTTATTTTCTATTTTTTTATTTTTTTATTTTTTTATTTATTTGTTATTGGTGTTCAATTTGCCAACATATAGAATAACACCCACTGCTCATTCCATAAAGTGGCCCCCTAAGTGCTTGTCACCCAGTCACCCCCACCCCCCGCCCACCTCCCTTTCTAGTTTGTTCGTTTCCCAGAGTTAGGAGTCTCTCATGTTCTGTCTCCCTTTCTGATATTTCCTACACATTTCTTCTCCCTTCCCTTATATTCCCTTTCACTATTATTTATATTCCGCAAATGAATGAGAACATATAATGTTTGTCCTTCTCTGACTGACTTATTTCACTCAGCATAATACCCTCCAGCTCGATCCACATCGAAGCAAATGGTAGGTATTTGTCGTTTCTAATGGCTGAGTAATATTCCATTGTATACAGAGACCACATCTTCTTTATCCATTCATCTTTCGATGGACACCGAGGCTCCTTCCAAGTTTGGCTATTGTGGCCATTGCTGCTATAAACACCGGGTTCAAGTGTCCCGGCGAACAAACATTACCTTTCAGAGTGATGGCAATATATATTTTTTATCGGGTGACACAAATTCCATATTCTTTTTGTAGGAGAATTGGTGTTTTATTCAGCTTTTTCTTCTATATTTTCTCTATTTGGACTGCCTTCAGAAAAAAATGTGGTCTCTTCTTGTTAGGTCATATGATAAACCTAGAGAGAATGGCTCTCAGAGGTGGATGGATGAAAGTTATTCAGAACTGTCTGTGACTGGGTGGACAAGTCTAAATGATTTGGGGGAATGATAGCAAGCAGTTTTAATTGTCAGATCCTCTTGATTTTGATTGTCCTCACTCCTGAATGTATCTCTCAACTGATTCCAATTGCAGAGGAAGAATGGGGTGCTTTTACTGGGCCCACTAGAACACCAACACTGGCCTTAATTTAATTATTAATTTTACTTTTTTAAAAATATTTTATTTATGAATTAGAGAGCAAGAGAGAGAGCATGAGCAGGAGGAGGAAGAGCAGAGGGAGAGGGAACAGCAGACTCCCCACTAAGCGGAGAGACCGATGAGGGAGGGGTGGATTCCAGGGTCACTGAGATCATGAATTGAGCCAAAGACAGACACTTAACAGACAGAGCCACACAGGTGCTCTTTAATGATTAATTGCCATGACTATCTCTATTGTGAATATAATATTGAGTACTTCAAAAAGATGATTAAGACACATTATTATAGACTATTAATAAGAAATATACACAATTTTAATATCAAGTATCTCTGATCCAAATAACAGTATTCTTCTTCCTGTTTACTATTTCTCACAATCCCATAGAAAGTGCTAAAAGTCCAAGGAAATTTTCTTTTAAATATATGGTTTCTGGATGACTAGCGGCTGGCTAGTGGTTAGACTTCCCTAAAACCTAAACTTCTGATAGATTAACTGGCATTTATGTGACATGTCAAGGCAGATCTAGCAGCTGAAAATGCAGGGAATGCTAGCATAATGGACAATTGCCATAAAGGAGGACTGGTGGGAAGCTGCAAAGATATGTGGGTAATACCTGATACAAAAACAAAATTATGTAAAGATAACTTAATACATAAAGATGATTCCAGGCAGTCTAGTTGTGCAACTCAAAAGGGGTTTAGATTGATTGAGATTGAGCCTAGAGACTGAAGTAAATAATAGAGTAAGGCATACCTTGGCTAGACTCTAAGTTAGTGACTTAGGCATGGAAAAAAGACAAGATTAAACTCATAGAAGGCAGAGTGTTGGCTAAAGGAATAGAGGAAAAGGTCAGTTAAAACTAAGGTATAAGGTTGGGTGACAAGTCTGACTTGTTGGTCACTTAGCTATACATTAAATGTTCTATGTGTGTTATATTATGCATAAATGGACTATACTAGTTAGTAGAATCTGATTCATGGCTGAGCCTGAAAATCAGATTTACATTGTCCTAGCTTTGAGGACTAGAGCAAGAAGCCAGGAAAATTATTACCCCAATGTCTAGGGCAATGAGTATTGGTGAATACTAGTAGAGAAATAGTGTCATGATATGGAGGGGAAAACGGCCTGGATTAGCAAACAGAAAACCTGAACTCTAAACCTGGCTCTGCTGATAACTAGTTGGATAATCTTGGACACTTACTTTTCCTCCCTGAGATTTATTTTTCTCATATATATACTGAGAGATTTGGACTATATAGATGTCTTTTCATTCTTACAATTTATCATTCTATGATAAATGACATTTATTTATTCCATGTTTTTTTTTTAAATTCAAGGCAGACATTCTGAGTTGCATAACTGACTCTGAGAACAGACCATGCTTATACAACCAAACCAAAATCTGGACTTTTATTTTTTCAATTGATTACATCCTACAAATAACCATTAAAAGTAACATTCTTGTTTTTACTTCTTTGTCCATCCCCTCTTTTTTGCCAAGATTAAAATGAGGTCACTAAATAGCCATAGGCAGTATAAAATGAGTTTTTGCGGATGCCTGGGTGGCTCAGTGGTTGCGTGTCTGTCTTCAGCTCATGTCATGATCCTGGGGTCCCTGGATAAAGTTCCACATCAGGCTCCCTGCTGGGAGTCTGCTTCTCCCTCTGCCTGTGTCTCTGCCTCTCTCTCTGTGTCTCTCATGAATAAATAAAATCTTTTAAAAAATGAGATTTGTTTTTTTTCAGTTTTATTTTACAATGAAATAAGCACTTCATATTTCATAGAAAATAATGCTAATACTTGGCATAGACTATATCTGCATTTATATGAGTGGGTAATCGTTAAGCCGTTTTTTGTATACTTTACTAAGAAATACTTCCCTTTCCCTCTGAATTTCATCCAAACTACTATGGTTTTGTCTCTTGTTAGATCTGCAAATTTGATTTAGTAATGCTTAAAGGATGAAATATGTCTGGTGTTTCCATCTTCCAAGTATGGGAAATATGGATGCATTTGTATTTTGGTTTCCTTTTAATGTTATATGCTAGTTAGTTTGGAAAGATTTGCTGGCCAACAATGTTCTTATGTGGCAGAATTGCATCTGATGGATAATACTATCCATGCCTCATTTGACAGTGTTTCACAGTTTATAGCATCATATTGACTATGTGATAATGTTCCCTTGGTAAGCCTTGAGATTTCTTGACTCAGGATGACAAGAAAATAACAAGAAAGATACATACCCTTAAATATTTCTGGGTTTCTGTTAAATTACTTTATTTCTCACTTTTAAAAGTATTTAATCATCCCATAACTATCTAGCCTCTTCTAACCTTTAGACACTTTGGTTTAAAAGCTAGCACTTGAGTTTTATTTTGGAATATATGTCTCAGTTAAAATCCATCAACACAATTATTCCTTGACTCTTCTTTCTAATATTGTGAGAAACTAAATGAGTCAATTAAAACTATAGGATTGAGTCCTTATTTCATTTTGGTTGTAAAGGAATCATTTTTCAAAGTCAATAGTATAGAATACAAGGACTATAAGAAAATAAATAAAAGAAAATGCATTCTAACAGAGTTTATACTAGTTAATATTTTCATTTTAAGTTCTTTGAAGGGCGCTTTAAAATGTATTTAACTATTATTAGACTAATGCCTTATCTCACCTGTTGATAAATTTTGTAAGTTTGATATGGAACATAGCTTTGATATATATAGCTATATGGCTTCTGTCATCTTTTATTTAATTGTAAGTTTCTCAACTATTTTTAAAAAAGATTTTATTTATTTAATCATGAGACAGACAGAGAGAGAGGGACAGAGACACAGGCAGAGGGAGAAGCAGGCTCCATGCAGGGAGCCCGACATGGACTCTATCCTGGGTCTCCAGGATCAGACCCTGGGCGGAAGGTGGCGCTAAACCGCTGAGCTACCCGGGCTGCCCATCTCAACTCTTATGCAACTATAAAAGTGTTTATCCAACCATTTGTTGACAAGAATAGCAATCCCAAAACTTTAATTATTCATTACTATGAGACTTTATCAAAATGTTTCTACAAATACGTGCAGGTTTATATAAGATATATCCAGAAATGGCAGTGAGTCCTTAAATTATTACTAGTGCAGAAGAGATGTGAATGGAAATTGTGTGATTAGGAGAGGAATTTTATAACATATTACTTATATATCTTTAATTCATAGCATTAAGGCTTATGAAGTTACTATGAATTGGTCTCAGTAATGGATGGTAATTAGATTTTCTTTATATCTTGAAGCTGTTACTAATATAGTGACAATTTTTGGTCAAATGAGTTTTAACACTGTTTTTATTTCCATGAAACTATAATATTGGTTTTGGCTTTCATTTATTTGCTGTACATATAATACCATGAGGCAGTGTGGCATGGATTGGTGTACATGAATGAGGCATTTGATACATATTTGTCATATGAATGTATGTAAGATAGTGTGCCTTCTCTTAAGGAGTTTACAGTATCATGAGTAAGATAGGAACACAGAAAATTGTGAAGGGAAGGGAGAAGAAATGGGTAGGAAATATCAGAAAGGGAGACAGAACATGAAGATTTCTAACTCTGGGAAACAAACTAGGGGTGGTGGAAGGGGAGGAGGGTGGGGGGTGGGGGTGAATGGGTGACGGTCACTGAGGGGGGCACTTGATGGGATGAGCACTGGGTGTTATTCTGTATGTTGGCAAATTGAACACCAATAAAAAATAAATTTATTATTATTGAAAAAAAGAAAATTGTGACACAGGATAGTATGCAAAAACATTAAAGAGGCCCCTGATAAATACTTAGGTTGTCATTAAAAGTTTTATGTAGAAAGTGTTTTTAAGTGGATAAATGAAGGATGAGTAGAGATTTGCTGGCTAATGGCAGTAGGATGGCATAGGGGAGAGATGAAAAAGAGACAAAAGGAACAGTATGCATTCTTAAAATATAGTGAGATCTTGGTGCATTTGAGGACCTCCTAAAGTAAGTATGGTCAACTTGATAATCAGTAATGTGCAATGCATGTAAACATATTCAGGCTTTTTTTCATTCTTAACCTATTTCTAGTTTAATCTGACCTCCAGCAGCCAGTATCATGAACAATAACAAAGCTAGTTAAGAGAGAATATACCATGGCTAAATCCTTCCTGGTTGGTAATAAGTTAGCTGTATCTTCACATCATCTTGTCACCTCCATTGCTTTAGAGGAAGAGAGAAGAATAGTGAAGAAACTGGGGAAGGTGAACATTTTAATAAATAAATACATACATATAGAAAGTAAGGCAATGATAACCAGTGATCTTTATAGAATATTACAGTCAATTCAGTACCTTCATTTATTTTATTTCATTTTGACTTTACAGTAACTCTGAAGGATAGGAGAGGATAAGTATGCAACACAGAGTCCAGGGTACTTTCTCAAAAGCACACATGAGGAATCAAGCCAGATCTTCTGGTAAGGATTCTTTCTATTACAAAACATTATCTCTCTCAATTTCTCTAAAGCAGATGAACAAACCATCATAATGTTTGGTTACTTGTCCTTTCCTGTTATCTTTCCCATAGGGAAATAAATTGATAATTTCCCATGTAATCTATTACTGAGTATATGTGAATTGGAAACAGACTATTATAAGCAACAACAATATCTACTGTAGGCCAAGAATTGGGTCAGAGTTTCAGGTCAGGTGCTGAGAAGGTTATATGAAAAGGAAGAAAAATGGAGTTATTAAACACATATGGAACAACTAGAGAATAATCAATCATGCGATACTAAATGAACCTGCAGTAGAAATCAAACCCTGTACTGAAAAAAAAATTAAGCTGTGAAAAGGCGGTCAGTTAATTCACATATGGTTTAGATACCAATAAACAGTTTTGGAGTAAGTACACTGATTTGTTGTCCATAGAAAATAAAAATAGCCACATTTCTAAGTAAAGAAAAAAGAAAATGTCAAATTTTAATGTCAGCAAGACACAATTATAAAATAATTATGCTTAAAGGAAAATCAGTTTATCTAATTTATTTGTAAAATTTGGATCATTTTAGTCTCTCCCAAGCAACATATGGTGCTATCTCAAGGCAATTCTTCTAGCCTACCAGAAATCATCATTGATTAAAATTATTGCATTACAATCTATGGGAACATTTTGTTCTATGAGAAACAGAAAATATCTAAAGTTATTCAAAAAAAATAAAATGGCTAACCAATTATTAGTGGTGGATTTGTCAGTTCAGTTTAAAATGGGTGACACATAGGATGTGTTATGATTTATAAGTAAAACAAAATTTTTTTAAAAAGTAAGGTCATGAGGTACACACATGGGAAGTGATGGAGACATTTGCTGCTAGTAACAATATTGAAAATTTATTCAATCCACGAGAAGCAATGCAATCCCAAATATACCAGCTTTTTAGATAATATTGTTTGTTTGTTTTAATTAGCTGTGATATAAGTTAAGGTGACCCAGGGCATCTTCCTAGCATCAAAGGATCCCAGATTCTATTTATGTTGTAAATGGCAGAGTTGCTGCCATTGCCACCCAACTGTCCCTGAAGGAATGAATGGTTTGAGTGAGTGAAGGCAGCTCTGAAAGAGCATGCAAAGTGTGACATTATCTGTTGACTGTTTGGAGATGACTTTATACCTCTGGGACACATCAACCTCAGGTTCACTCTTATTGTTCTGCCACTGTTCTTAAAATGGACAAGAACAAGCCTACCAGATATTCATAAAAATTCCCCCCCACCCCCACCCATGCTGAGGTCACATTTCCCTACCCATGAGTCTATGGATAATGGAACCTGCTTTACATAGCCTAGGCCAGTAGCTTTCAAACTTGTTTTTATTTTGGTCTATGGTAGGAAATACATTTTACATAATGACTCTATAAACATACATACACATAGTAAAAAATATTTTAGTGTAACTACCTTTTACTATTTGCAATGCTTGCTGATATTTTCTTTTCTTTTTTTTTTTTTTACATTTCTAGTTGCAGCCCATTTAGTTTGTAACAAGACTCACTAATATATTTCCACTTGCAGTTTACAAAACATTGGTCTAGGAAGCTCTCATTCTGGTAGGTCTACTGTTTACAATTTGTTTATTCACTAGGAAATGAGGCAAAATCTTAAGCAGTTATGAATTAAAGGTGTGAAGGTTGAAGTAAAGGTATTATTTTAAAGTGCACTTTATAAACTCTAAAATACCGTATTTGTTATTTTTCTTTGACTTTGCTAAAAATTGTGTGTCCTAAATGTCCAATTAGGGATGATGATTTTACAGGGATCATGAATTACCACCACACATATATTTTAGCTTCAAATTCTGTCATTTGGCCATGCAAAAAAGTTAATATATATAATCCATTGAAACACATGACATCTATTATGCAATACAAAGATATTTGGAAGATTAAAATTAACTGAAATATATTAATGGTCATATGAATCCACAAAATAAGGTATTGCCTATTAGAAAAATGAGTAGCTTATTTAACAGACATGCAAATGATGATCTTGCGTGGCAGTTTGTTTTGTTGCCTCAAATAGCAATGATAAATTAATTTCACATTACCTTGACATTAAAAGTATATAGATGAACATATTTATCAACACTGTGTCTGCAAATCTCATGAAAAATCAAGGAAAATAATATATTCTGAAACTATGTTATTGCTTATAATTTTAGTGCTTATGGGGGGGGCTCATCTTTTTAAATTTTATTTTCCCTTACATCCACAAGAGTTTTATTCTGGTTGTTTGTTGTTTTATTTAAAAAACAAATTGTGGTACAAATAGTAAAGAGTCTAGTTCAAAATAAATAATAAATACCATGATAAATAACACACAGTAGGAGATTGTAAATGTTTAGTAACTAGATAGTCATATTTAGACTAAATAATTCTGATTCTTGGCCTTTTCTTTTTGTATTATATGTTTACTCTTCCCCATGATATGAAAAAAAAAGTAAACTTTTGTTAAGTATAACTAGATAAGCAGTTTTCCCAAAGGGGTAAAATTTGACTGACTATTTCTTGTTGCAATGCTTTCAAATTTCCTGGCTGCTCTCTTCCCTTGTGTCATGCTCAATCTTATTGCATGCATTTATTTTAGAAGACTATAACATAATATAACATGACTGATGAAAGTGAACATGATTCATTACTATATTTCACACCAGCCTAGAAAAATTTGATTAGATGTGGTTAGAAAAACTTTTTCCAGTGGTACCTTTCTCTGGTCTTTTACTTTGAATATGCATTAGTCTCTAGGAAATAACTTCAAAGTTTCTACAAAAAACAACACAATACAGAGCTTGCTATGTTAAAATATTTTACATATTTATTTAAGAGTTTTTTCTTTTCTTGTAGAAGGAGACTTTGAAGTTGTATTTTTTTCCATTACTGTTATAAATGCAAGATCAAAGGTTCAAATTATGACCTTTGGGGATGTAGTTTTTTATTACATAATTAATACACAAAGCTATTATATGGACATCATCTTAATTTATCTCAAACATATTTTCTCTAAGTTCCAAAGCTCGAGTTCTTTTCTTGAGAAACCACATTCAGGAATATTTTTACCAGGGACAACTGGGTGGCTTAGCGGTTGAGCGTCTATCTTTGGGCGTGATCCCTGGGTATGGGTATCAAGTCCCCTATCAGGCTCCCTGCGAGGAGCCTGCTTCTCCCTCTGCCTACGTCTCTTCTCTCTCTCTCTCTCTCCCTCTCTGTGTGTCTCTCATGAATAAATAAATAAAATCTTTTTTTAGAAAAGGAATATTTTTACCAGATCTATGCAATGGACTAAAGGTCAAGTAAAGTATAGAATTATTTGGCTTAAGTAAATTAAGCTATATGGTGATCCAAGTAACACAGAAAACTGCCATTAGGACTTCCTTTTTCCTGAAGATGAGCTTTTTCTATGCCTGATATATTGAAGAGATATGCTGCATACTATATGCATACTAATGTATTGGAACAATTCAAACTTTTTAGCTGGATGATAGTAGATTTTGAAGGAAAAGCTGAAGAAACTTCCTCACACTAACCAGGTATCCTTACAATAAAGATCCAATTTATAATTGGATCTCAGATTTTGACTGCCTGAGGCCAAATAATAATAAATGATTTAACTTTGTTGCTACTCTTTTGCTTATGAGAGTAGCCTATAGACTCAACTTGAGACAAAGCAGACTAGACTACAGAAAAATGTTGAACCCTGTAAATGAATTTTGAGATGATTTCTTTCAAATCAGTTAAAATAGTGTTCAAGGTCCAGCATGTCAAGTGTGGTTAAGTGTGGAATCATTATGGAGGAGCATGCATTCTGTCAAAATTATTGATTTGGTTTATGTATGCACATGGTATGAATTTCCCTTGACAATTTCCAAACTAATTTATCATAAGTTTAGCATATCATCTGTTAAACTGATCTAAAATTTAGTTATTATTTAAAATATTCTGCCTTATCCATTCAGGCTATAAAAAATTTGGTAAGCAAGACAAACAAATTTGCAGTTTACTCAGTACATGGAACTTTTTCTACAGCTCCTTTAAGAAATAATTCTAGTTAAATTTACCTTAGGGCACTGTCCAAGTTATTCTATCCAATATGGATTCTCTTTAACATACTTTATGTTTACTCATTTTCCCAACTTGCAATCATTCTTCCTCTTTTATACATTGTAAATGTTATTCACCTTTTAGAAACTAACCCTATTTTCCCGTTCTAGTATCAATAATTTCAGTTAATAATTTTATTCACAATAACTAGCATGAAAGAAACTTGGAATGCACAGAAAATGAAAATTATGAGGCCGATCCAAAAAAGCAAGTGACATAAAGATTAATAGTTACTATATTTGATGTTTATATGAGTCATAAGTTTCATCACTATTATTTCTCTAGCTTAGTTTTATTAACATCTTTTGAGCAACAGGACATTTTATCCTAATTCATACTTTTTTTTTCCAATTGAAGGCTATAAAAGCTTATTTTTATGCAACAAAGTAGTGCTTTGCGATTTTGCACTTTCCCTAATAGGGACTTTCAATCTTTTTAATATTATTTTTGTCTACCACCACACTAAAGAAAGATGAATAATTTCTTCTGAATCGAAGGAATATTCACACAATACCTCAAACAACCCTTCATTGCATAGTGAGCCAAAAATATTGCAAAGATGAAGAATACAATTTAATGTTATGATGACATTTTACTGACTTGTCCCTTTCTTGCATAGATTAGTCAATAAAGTACAACGAGTAAAAGGAAGACAGAAGATAATCTCAGATGTCTCACCACCTAATATGCTTCCCTCAATGAACCAGTCACGTTATTCATAGAAGAGCATGATTGGCTAGCTGATCTGTGAATCAAGAGTATAAAACACCAATAGAATATAGTTCTGGCTTTGTATGCATATAAGTGATAAAATATACTTCCAAAAAGAGGTATTATAAACCAGTGATTGATAAATTAATTTCAGTTTACAGAGTTATATTGGAAAAAATAAGTAGCATTTGTGAAGGGATTAAAAAATACTCAAAACAATTTTTAACAATGTATAATTGTAATAATATCATGACTACAGTAATATGATATTTCATTTGTCAGAGCAGCTCCAATAATAGTGCTATTCACTTGGTGAATCTTAGGCATGTTGTCACTATTTATTTATAATAGTTTAATGCCCTGACTCTCCTTTCCTGTATTCAAACAAGACAAAGTATCTTTATGTTACAAGAAATATATGATCATTATTTGGTTGGGCTGACAAAATTGTCTATAAGACGGTGCTCATTTAGTAAGAGAAACGGTGTATTTTACAGGTTAATCAAAATTTTGCAACATAAAAGCTTGCCATGGGATACTTGTGGGTGACACAGTTTTAGGTCCTTTTTTCAAAGTAGTAACTATTGTTCCTCATTGGAGCTGACTGAACTGAAAGAAAAGGTATTTTTAGATTCTTAGCCTTTTGTCCTTCTTTCCACCAAAACAGCTCTAAATCTTTTAGAACAAATATGTCCTAAATATCAAAGTAATCATCATTGTCATCATTATTATTTTAATTAATGTATTTCTAAATTTGCATCCTTCCTTATTGTTCCTTTGGAGTATATTTCCACATGAGTCAATGTAACTTGTCAATAGACAACAATACAAATATCAATAGAAAAATGTATACCTGGACTCCTTAGGTAAATCACTTAAAACCTGATATAGTTTTAACATACTGGCTGATGGGGGTCAACTGAAAGATTTAAAAAGCTATTTTCCTATTTATAAATTATATTATTTACATAACCCTCAAGATAATATTTCAAAGTATATATTATATATGGCAGTTATATTTATCTCCATAACACAACTGAAGAAAATGATAAGAAAGGAATTTTGTGACTTTCCAATGGAATCACAGCAACTCAGTTACAAAGATTTGCCTGGATTTATTTACCATAATTGCCTATATTTGTAGCAAAACTTACCTGCATTAAAATTCCCAAATTCTGTTTTATAAAACACATCTAAATATTTTATAAATTTGCTATATTGGAACTCAGTTTACATTGCCTTTTTTATTACATGAATACAACTCAGCCTTGTTATACATCTTTGAATACATAATAGACTACATTACTATTTCCCCAAAACATAACAATAAGTTGTAAATACTATTTCGGGACAGATATTCTGTAATATAGGTATTAAATCTGTCTTTCAATATCAACATTTTCTCATTGAACAGGACATACAGACTTAGATTCAAAATCAGGAGATGCAAGGGAGTGTCTTCTCCATCTAGTAGCCAAAACAATATTTCATACACCTTGAATTCATGTATTTTTTAAAGAAAATTTAGAAAACAAGTTGTAATTAAAGCAAATTAAAACAAAACTAATAATAGTTTTTAAACCAGGAATAATAGTTTTTTAAAATGTTGGAATCACCCTCTGGGCACTGGTGGGACACTTGACGGGATGAGCACTGGGTGTTATACTATATGTTGGCAAATCAAACTCCAATAAAAATATACATAAAAAATAACAAAAATAATAAAATGCTGGCTTCATACACAGTGTCTTAGTTATACTTCCTACTGCTTTGGGTTATCCCACATTTGATTCTGCCATTCCCTGTTATCTGTCCATTTATTTTGAAAGAGTAAGACAAGTACTTTTCCAAACATTAACTTAAGTTACCCCAAGCAAGAAAAATCACCTTAACAAATGAAAGATGAATGAACTTATCAAAACATTATACATTGCTTCCAATCACTAAATAGTAAGTGACGTTTCTTCATCATGAAGAAAAATATCTCACTATGACAAATTACTTCTTATTTTCTATAAATTGTGGCCTTTTGGATTTGTTAAGGACGTCAGAGGTTGGAAGCCTCATTATTTTCTTCTGTCCTTTATGTTCTCAAAATGGCTCTAAATATTCACCTCTCAGTGTCTGGAATCTGATTGGCAAATATGAGAAAAGATGGTTGTCTATTTTAAACATATGGAGGACTAAGGAATGGTTAAGAAAATCATATATGTGAAGGACAAAAAAATTAATTTCATTTGGACCGAATTGTTTGAGCTCTTTATTTTATTATTATAAAATTATCAACTTTATCCTACATTTTCATCTTTTTCCTTCAATCTTAAAAATATGCATCAATTTATTTCCTGTCTTGTGGTTTAGAATGCTATATGTAAGTTATGAAAAATACATAATTGTTTTTTTGCTGATAGCATTACATAAATTTCAAACCATAGTAAAGAAAAATTAATAAAGTGAAATGATTCATTAGCCATTCCTTACCACTTTAACCTCCTTTGTCACTCCCTAGTTTTTGAATGAGGGATATGAAACATGAAGTACTAAACCTAATATCAGGTCAACATGACTTATTTTATAAAGATACTTTTACCAAAACTTTTTTGCATAAATACAAGTGGCAGTCCCATGGCTTTGTAAATATTTATTTGCTCCATTTCTGGATAACTTAGGTTTTCCCTAGATGTCTGTTGGCATTAGCCAATTGATATCAGATTGCTTTTACCCTTGTAACTTGTGTCTTCAACCTCATTTTTACCAGCTACAATCAGAAAATAAATGTTTGCTTTGAAATGGTTTTCTGGTTTGTGTTCCCCTTCACTCCCTAGGTCAATGTTTTTTTCCAATGTGACTGGTATTCCTTTGCTGCTTTTCTTCTAACATAGGCATTGACTAATATTTGTTATTATTTTTAATTTTTATTTTTTAAGTAGGCTCCACACCCAGCATGGAACCCAAAGTGGGGCTTGAACTCATGACCATGAGACCAAGACCTGAGCCTACATCAAGAGTTGGATACTTAACTGACTGAGCCGCCCAAGTGCCCCATGTTATTTCTTTTTATAAAATTTTAACTATTCCATGTGCATTATTTTTACAACCCTGATTTCATTGAAAAGTGGAAATAAAATATTTATCACATAGTCCTTGGTAATAGTATTTTTCAAAAAATTTCAGCTACTATATAAATAATATTATTTACCCTTGTTGTATTCCTTTGCAGTTATCTTAAGGGTGTGATTTTTCCATTTTTGTAATTATTTTAGGAATTAGGCATTGAAAAAGTAGTGTGGGCCTCAGTCCATTAAGTTTCTGCTTTCAGCTCAGGTCATGATCCCAGGATTCTGGGATCCAATCCGGAGCTGGGCTCCCTGATCAGCAGGGAGTCTGCTTCTCCCTCTGCCCCTCCCCATGGTTAGTGATCTCTCTTTCATGTTCTCTCTCTCTCTCTCTCTCTCTCTCAAATAAATAGATAAAATCTTAAGAAAATAAAAGACTGGTGTGATTTAAAATTAGTCAAAATGACTAAATGTGTAACCACTTTAAAGAATGGCAAAATAAAACAAAGCAAAATAAAATATTTAACAATTGGCACTGGAGAAGATCCAGAGAGGGAAGATTAAAACAAGCAAAAGGGGGAATGATTTCTCAGAATATTTACAAGCATCCCAAACTGGCAGCCAGTTGCATCAATTGGGTCTGAAAAAAACTATTTTGTTACTTTGTTTGGTGCTAGGCTGTTTAAAAATGAACAAATATAACACTTTCAAATGAGACATGTGCTTTTTGATCATCACAGATCCATATCTATCCTTTGGCTACCTGTCTATTTTATTCAACATAATGCTTCACATGTTTGAATATTGTAATCATGCACTTCTTTTGGGAAAATATTTCCGTTCTTCATAGGAATTATGTTAATTCTCATTATTATATAGGTCATATTCTTTTGGACATATTATTGTTTCTTCATGTCCCTCTTAAAATATTTTTGAAAAAACTCCCCTCTTAAAATCTTACAAGAAGAAGTGGAGATGATCACTGGGTAGCAATTAGTGCTGTTCAGTGAATATTATCATTATCCTTAGAGCATATGAAAGTATTCTATTTCCTTAACCCCTTGGAATTTTGACCATGTAGCTTACTTATCTTGACCAATAAATTGCCAATGTTAATAACTTCTGACACTTCAAAGCAAAAGATTCAAAGCCAGCATATAATGCAACATGATCTCTCTTTACCCTTTTCCATAATGACCAGAATTATTGTAGACTGGTTGCTCCATCAGTCTGGATCCCAGAGTAAGGACAAGACTAGACAGCCCACACAAACCACTGTATATGTATAATATGGGCAAGAGATAAAAATGTATCAGTTTAATTATTTTTACTTAGATTGTTGTTAGTTACTACAACATAATGTAGTAGATATTGATTAATGAAGATATTATTAAAGAGGTGTGGTGTCGCTTTCACATACACACACACACATGCTAAAATATGTGGCAGTGACTTAGAATTTAACTGGCAGGCTGTAAGAAACAGTTAGTGGAAGTTTGAAAGATGAAGAGCCATGTTATTCAATGGCACACTATTAGTAAAATGGCTACTTGTGACTCCTTGGAAAGCACGTCATATCCAACTTAGCACTTGACTAAACTGAGAACCTGGGTCTACAGGAGTTCTTTTAGAGTTTGGGGCCATGGGACCTGAGCTGGCACTATAGTGGGCTGAGAGCCTGGGGCCATAGGAACTGGCCTGGCACTTGGGTGTGCCAGGAGCTTGGGGATGTGAGAGTTAACCTAGTGCTGAAAAAGGCCAGAACCTGGGCCTGTGAGGGTCTGGCCTGGTGCTGGTGCAGACCTGGTCCTGGAGTTTGTGGAAAAGTCAAGCTCACTTCCCTTTCTTTCTCCTATAAGAAGGGTGTGTCTCTTCATGATGGGCTACCAAAGTTTGGTGGAGGAGTGATGAGGTAATATGAAACTATTTTTTCTACTCTCTTAACTGCATCTTTTCTTATTTCTATGCAAAAGTTAAAATTGATAATGCTTTAAATTATTTAAAAACATTTAAATAATTTTTGTAAATTTGAATCAAACCTTAGTTTTAACTATAATTCTGCATGTTAAAACTTTTCCACTGATTAAGTTAGCACCCAGTGAATTCCTTTAATTGACAAAATGACTCAGTAAAAAGAAATTAAATATTTGAGTCTTCTACCACAGTCTTACTGGCACCAAGTCTCTTAAATTATGTTAACAGATAGATGCATGGGAGCAAGAAGGTGAAGCTATATAATAAATCTAAAGAGACTATCTAGAAAATACCTATGGGTGTAACCATCAGCACATGTACCTGACTAGAATCAACTATATAATAAGTCTTTTCAGTTTTAAAGAGCATCAGTGCCAAAGAAACTATGCAGAATTGTTTGTGACTTCAGAATAATCCAGCTTATCCTAACTGAAAATTGCCTCAAATTTTTTCTGAATCTTGTAGAGTAGAATAAAACAAAGTGATTGTCCCTCTTTTCATGAACTTCATGTCTATTAATGTTAGTTAAATTTTATATGAATAATAGTAAACATATTATTAAGTATTATTTATTAAATATAAATATATTTATTATTGATTTCACATAGGGTGGAAATATAAAAAGAATAAAAAAGGATCCAAGTAAACTCCAGAGCTTCTGATCCATGAGGAGTTATTAAGAATTCTGAATGTTTGATCAGTCTATCAATAGTAATGACATTACAAGCACAGAAAAATGTGGGGGTCCTATTTTCTAATAACCTGACAATATACTGCAGGAGAAAACAGAAGAAAATCTTTGTGAACTGGAGTTAAAGATTTCTTAGATATAACACAGAGGTCATGAATTACAAAAATATATATAAATGATAAATTAGATACCATCAGTATTAAAAATTTTTGCTCTTTGAAAGACTTTTGAAAATGGAAAGAGAATTCACAGGCTGGAAATATTATTTGCAACACACATACCTGAGACAAACGTATCCATTATATAAAAGAACTCTAATAAGTCAATAAGAAGGAATCAAACACCACCACAATAAAAGAGATTAGAACAGACAATTTATCAAAGGATATAGGTGGATGTCAAATAAGCACACATAAAGATGCTCAATTACTCAATGGGGAAATGCAAATTAAAACCCCAATGAAATATTGTATACTGACTGGAGTGATTAAGGATAAAAACAACTGACATTATGAAGTGTTGGTGAATGTGCATAACAATTTGAATTCTCATACATTAGTGATGGGAATGCAAAAGTGAACTACTTTAGAAACATTTTGGCAGTATTTTATAACAAAAAAGTTACATAAGCCAAATGAACCAATAATGTAACCCCTAGTTAGTATGAAGTGAAATACAAGCATATGTCTATACAAAGAGATGTACGATGTTTCTATCAACTTTATTCATACGTCAAACCTGGAAACAACCTCAAAGTACATCATCTGGTACATTGAATAATATATTGTAGTATACTCATACAATGGAATACTAAGAAATTAAAGGATATGAACTACAGCAACATGGATGAATCTCAAATGCATTATGATAACTGAAAGAGGTCAACTCAAAAAATTCCATACTACATGATTCAATTTATAGGACATTTGGGAAAAGATGAAGCCATAGGGGCCATAAACAGCTGTTGTTAAGAGTGGAAGGTAACAAGTGAGGATTTACTGCAAAATAATTATTTTGGAGGTGATAGAAATATTTAATATCACTATTATAGTAGTTACACGTCAAATATGTTTGTCAAAACTTATTATAACTAAAAATATAAATTTTACAAAAGAATCAAATAAATCTAGCTTTAAAAATAGTCTAAGTAGGGGGCAGGGCAAGATGGTGGAAGAGTAGGGTCCCCCAAGTCACCTGTCCCCACCAAATTACCTAGATAACATTCAAATCATCCTGAAAACCTACGAATTCGGCCTGAGATTTAAAGAGAGAACATCTGGAATGCTACAGTGAGAAGAGTTCACGCTTCTATCAAGGTAGGAAGACGGGGGAAAAGAAATAAAGAAACAAAAGGCCTCCAAGGGTGAGGGGCCCCGCGAGGAGCCGGGCTAAGGCCGGGGTGAGTGCCCCCAGGACAGGAACCCCGCCCCAGAGAAGCAGGAGCTTCACCAATCTTCCCAGTAGGAAAGTCACTCCCAGGAAGTTGGAGCAGGATCCCAGGAGGGGCGGGGATGCCCTCAGGCTCCCTGGGACACTAACAGAGCACCTGTGCTCCTGGGAGAGCCTGCCACATCCTGCAGCCAAGCTCCCTAAAGGGCTGCAGCGCGCATGGCTGGACCCAGGAGCAGGTCGGAGGCAGCTCAGGAGGCGGCTCAGCACGGCTGTGCGGCCCCGGGGGCAGCTCCAAGGGGGCTCGAGCAGAGGCTCCCGGCAGAAGGGGCTGCGGGGCCGGGAGCAATTCCAACAGTGCAGGCCCGGGAGACCAGTGCGCCGGGATCATAGCAGAAGATCCGGCACTCTCCCATGGGACAGGCAGAGGCCAGGAGGGTACAGGACAGCAAGGACACTCCAGGCGGCCCTGAGCTGTGCAGATCAGTGGCCCTGCCCTGGAGCATAGAGGCCCCTGCAGAGCTCCAATAGTTACTGTGGGAGCTGACTCCAGGGCTGATGGGCTGTCCCCACCACTGTTGTTGTTCCTCCTGTTGCCTCACAGGATAAACAACCCCCACTGAGCTTCAGAGTGGCCTCACAGGATAAACAGGATAAACAACTTTCACTGAGCCGAGCACCAGGCAGGGGGCAGAGCAGCTCCGCCATGGGTGCTGACACCTGAGAATCAGCACAGCATGCCCCTCCCTCAGAAGAACAGCTAGACCGACAGAGGAAAAACAAATTATTGACCAAGCAGCACTGGAAAGTTCCAGGGGAATTCGAGGGATTTACAGTATACAGAATCAGAGGATACTCCCCCTTGTTTTTTGTGTTCTGTTTGCTCCCCCCATTTTTGTTCTTTTCTTCCCATTTTTTCCTTCCTTTTTTTCTTTTCTTCTTTCTCTTCACTCTTTTTCTCCTTTTCCCAATACAACTTGTTTTTGGCCACTTTGCACTGAGCAAAATGACTAGAAGGAAAAACTCACTTCAAAAGAAAGAATCAGAAACAGTCCTCTCTCCCACAGAGTTACAAAATTTGGATTACAATTCAATGTCAGAAAGCCAATTCAGAAGCACTATTATAAAGCTACCGGTGGCTCTAGAAAAAAGCATAAAGGACTCAAGAGACTTCATGACTGCAGAATTTAGATCTAATCAGGCAGAAATTAAAAATCAATTGAATGAGATGCATTCCAAACTAGAGGTCCTAACGATGGGGGTTAATGAGGTAGAAGAACGAGTGAGTGACATAGAAGAGAAGTTGATAGCAAAGAGGGAAACTGAGGAAAAAAGAGACAAACAATTAAAAGACCATGAGGATAGATTAAGGGAAATAAATGCCTCAGGAAGAAAACTCTACATTTAATTGGGGTCCCGGAGGGCACAGAAATGGACAGAGGTCCAGAATATGTAATTGAACAAATCATAGCTGAAAACTTTCCTAATCTGGGAAGGGAAACAGGCATTCAGATCCAGGAAATAGAGAGATCTCCTCTTAAAATCAATAAAAACCGCTCAACAGCAAGGCATTTAATAGTGAAGCTTGCAAATTCCAAAGATAAAGAGAGGATCCTTAAAGCAGCAGGAGACAAGAAATATCTAACTTTAATGGGAATAAATATTAGATCAACAGCAGACCTCTCCACAGAGACCCGGCAGGCCAAAAAGAGCTGGCAGGATATATTCAGGGTCCTAAATGAGAAGAACATGCAGCCAAGAATACTTTATCCAGCAAAGCTCTCATTCAGAAGAGAAGGAGAGATAAAGAGCTTCCAAGATAAGCAGAAACTGAAAGAATATGTGACCACCAAACAGGCTCTGCAAGAAATATTAAAGAGGACCCTGTAAAAGAAAGAGGAAGTCCAAGGAAACAATCCACAAAAAACAGGGACTGAATAGGTATCTTGATGACACTAAACTCATGTCTTTCAATAGTAACTCTGCACATGAATGGGCTTAATGACCCCATCAAAAGGCACATGGTGTCAGACTGGATAAAAAAGCAAGACCCATCTATTTGCTGTCTACAAGAGACTCATTTTAGACAGAAGGACACCTACAGCCTGAAAATAAAAGGTTGGAGAACCATTTACCATTCAAATGTTCCTCAAAGAAAGCAGGGTTAGCCATCCTTATATCAGATAAACTAAAGTTTATCCCAAAGACTGTAGTGAGAGATGAAGAAGTACACTATATCATACTTAAAGGATCTATCCAACAAGAGGACTTAACAATCATCAATATATATGCCCCGAATGTGGGAGCTGCCAAGAATATCAATCAATTAATAACTAATGTTAAGCCATACTTAGATAATAATACACTTATACTTGGTGACTTCAATGTAGCGCTTCTACAATCGATAGGTCTTCTAAGCACAACATCTCCAAAGGAACAAGAGCTTTAAATGATACTCTGGACCAGATGGATTTCACATATATTTACAGAACTTCACACCCAAATGCAACTGAAAACACATTCTTCTCAAGTGCACATGGAACTTTCTCCAAACATACTGGGTCACAAATAAGGTGTTAACCGATACCAAAAGATTGGGATCATACCCTGCATATTTTCAGACCATAATGCTTTCAAATTAGAAATAAATCACAAGAAGAAGTTTGGAAGGATTTCAAACACATAGAGGTTAAGGGCCATCCTGCTAAAAGATGAAAGGGCCAACCAGGAAACTAGAGAAGAATTAAAAAAAATTCATGGAAACTAATGAGAATGAAGATACAACCATTCAAAATCTTTGGGATACAGCAAAAGCAGTTCTGAGGGGGAAATACATCGCAAAACAAGCATCCATCCAAAAAACTAGAAAAAAACTCAAATACAAAAGTTAACCTTTCACCTAAAGGAGCTAGAGAAAAAAACGGCAAATAGATCCTACACCAGCAGAAGAAGAGAGTTAATAAAGATTCAAGCAGAACTCAACGAAATCTAGACCAGAAGAACTGTGGAACAGATCAACAAAACTAGGAGTTGGTTTTTTGAAAGAATTAATAAGATGATACACCCTTAGCCAGCCTTATTAAAAATAAGAGAGAGAAGACTCAGATTAATAAAATCATGAATGAGAAAGGAGAGATCACTAACAACACCAAGGAAATACAAACGATTTTAAAAACATATTATGAGCAGCTATACGCCAATAAATTAGCCAATCTAGAAGAAATGGATGCATTTCTGGAAAACCACAAACTACCAAAACTGGAACAGGAAGAAGTAGAAAACCTGAACAGGCCAATAACCAGGGAGGAAATTGAAGCAGTCATCAAAAACCTCCCAAGACACAAAAGTCCAGGGCTAGATGGCTGCCCTGGGGAATTCTATCAAACGTTTAAAGAAAAAACCATACCTATTCTACTAAAGCTGTTCGGAAAGATAGAAAGAGATGGAGTACTTCCAAATTTGTTCTATGAGGCCAGCATCACCTTAATTCCAAAACCAAAGACCCCACCAAAAAGGAGAATTATAGACGAATATCCCTGATGAACATGGATGCAAAAATGTGTGGGAAATATCAGGAAGGGAGACAGAACATAAAGACTCCTAACTCTGGGAAATGAACTAGGGGTGGTGGAAGGGGAGGAGGGCGGGGGGTGAGGGGGAATGGGTGACGGGCACTGAGGGGGACACTTGACAGGATGAGCACTGGGTGTTTTTCTGTATGTTGGTAAATTGAACACCAATAAAAATTAATTTATTAAAAAAATTCTCAACAAGATACTAGCCAATAGGATACAACAATCCATTAAGAATATTATTCACCATGACCAAGTGGGATGTATCCCCAGGAAGCAAGGCTGGTTAAATACTCGTAAAGCAAACAATGTGATTCATCATATCAGCAAGAGAAAAAACAAGAACCATAGGATCCTCTCAATAGATGCAGAGAAAGCATTTGACAAAATACAGCATCCATTCCTGATCAAAACTCTTCAGAGTGTAGGGATAGAGGTAACAGTCCTCAGCATCTTAAAAGCCTTCTATGAAAAGCCCACAGCAAATATCATTCTCAATGGGGAAGCACTGGGAGGCTTTCCGCTAAGAGCAGGAACAAGACAGGGATATCCACTCTCACCACTGCTATTCAACATAGTACTGGAAGTCCTCGCCTCAGCAAGCAGACAACAAAAAGACATTAAGGGCATTCAAATTGGCAAAGAAGAAGTCAAACTCTCCCTCTTTGCAGATGCCATGATACTCTACATAGAAAACCCAAAAGACTCCACCCCAAGATTGCTAGAACTCATAGAGCAATTTGGTACCGTGGCAGGATACAAAATCAATGCCCAGAAATCAATGGCATTTCTATACACTAACAATGAGATTGAAGAAAGAGAAATTAAGGAGTCAATCCCATTTACAATTGCACCCAAAAGCATAAGATACCTAGGAATAAACCTAACCAAAGAGGTAAAGGATCTATACCCTAAAAACTACAGAACACTTCTGAAAGTAATTGAGGAAGACACAAAGAGATGGACAAATATTCCATCTCATGGATTGGCAGAAGTACTATTGTGAAAATGTCAATGTTACCCAGGGCAATTTACACGTTTAATGCAATCCCTATCAAAATACCATGGACTTTCTTCAGAGAGTTGGAAAAAATTATTTTAAGATTTGTGTGGAAGCAGAAAAGCCAGGGGAATATTAAAAAAGTAAATCATAGCTTGGAACATCACAAAGCCAGATTTCAGGTTGTACTACAAAGCTGTGGTCATCAAGACAGTGTGGTACTGTCACAAAAACAGACATATAGATCAATGGAACAGAATAGAGAATCCAGAAGTGAACCCTCAACTCTATGGTCAACTAATATTTGACAAAGCAGGAAAGACCATCCACTGGAAGAAAGACAGTCTCTTCAATAAATGGTGCTGGGAAAATTGGACATCCACATGCAGAAGAATGAAAATAGACCACTCTCTTGCACCGTAGGCAAAGATACACTCAAAATGGATGAAAGATCTAAATGTGATACATGATTCCATCAAAATCCTAGAGGAGAACACAGGCAACACCCTTTTTGAACTTGGCCACAGTAACTTTTTGCAAGATACATCCATGAAGTCAAGAGAAACAAAAGCAAAAATGAACTATTGGGACTTCCTCAAGATAATTAGCTTTTGCACAGCAAAGGATACAGTCAACAAAACTAAAAGACAACCTACAGAATGGGAGAAGATATTTGTAAATGACGTATCAGAAAAAAGGGCTAGTATCCAAGATCTATAAAGAACTTATTAAACTCAATAGCAAAGAAACAAACAATCCAATCATGAAATGGGCAAAAGACATGAACAGAAATCTCACAGAGGAAGACGTAGACATGGCCAACATGCACATGAGAAAATGCCTCGCAGCACTGGCCATCAGGGAAATACAAATCAAAACCACAATGAGGTACCACCTCACACCAGTGAGAATGGGGAAAATTAACAAGGCAGGAAACAACAAATGTTGGAGAGGATGCGGAGAAAAGGGAATCCTCTTATATTGTTGGTGGGAATGTGAACTGGTGCAGCCACTCTGGAAAATTGTGTGGAGGTTCCTCAAAGAGTTAAAAATAGACCTGCCCTACGACCCAGCAAATGCACTGCTGGGGATTTACCCCAAAGATACAGATGCAGTGAAATGCTGGGACACCTGCACCCCTATGTTTATAGCAGCAATGTCCACAATCACCAAACTGTGGAAGGAGCCTTGGTGTCCATTGAAAGATGAATGGATAAAGAAGATGTGGTTTTTGTATACAATGGAATATTACTCAGCCATTAGAAATGACAAATACCCACCATTTGCTTCGATGTGGATGGAACTGGAGGGTATTATGCTGAGTGAAATATGTCGATCAGGGAAGAACAAACATTATATAGTCTCATTCATTTGCGGAATATAAAAATAGTGAAAGGGAATCAAGGGGAAAAGAGAAAAAGGAGTGGGAAATATCAGAAAGGGTGATAGAGGGGATCCCTGGGTGGCGCAGCGGTTTGGCGCCTGCCTTTGGCCCAGGGCGTGATCCTGGAGACCCGGGATCGAATCCCACATCAGGCTCCCGGCGCATGGAGCCTGCTTCTCCCTCCGCCTGTGTCTCTGCCTCTCTCTTTCTCTCTGTATGACTATCATAAATAAATAAAATTAAAAAAAAAAAAAAGAAAGGGTGATAGAACATGGGAGACTCCTGACTCTGGGAAATGAACTAGGAGTGGTAGAAAGGGAGGTGGGCAGAGGTTGGGCATGACTGTGTGATGGGCATTGAGGGGGGCACTTGATGGGATGAGCACTGGGTGTTATTCTATATGTTGGCAAATTGAACACCAATAAAAAAATAAATTTATAAAAAATGGTCTAATTAAATTTATTTAGATCTATGATGTGTCATTAAGAAGTTCTGAATGTTGGTTGCCATCTTATTGTGGATATTTAATGTGCTACAATTGACCAGAAAACATAGTGCCTTATACAACTCCAGGGTACATCATGTCTCCCTCCCCACTCCCTACTTCTCTTCCATATTTCATTCACTTTACAAATATCTTTTGGGTGCACACTATTTTCAAAGCATTGACTTAAGCTCTAAGGATATGGCAGCAAGCCAAAAGATAAAATTCTTGCCCTTATGTTACATATATTATAGGAAAATTATACTTAATAAGACATCTATGAATGACCATTACATGAATCCATTTCTGGTGCAAATTTTAAAATCTCAATTTTTATATTTGAAACAAAACTGCACATTTCCATCGAAGAAAGAACATAGAAATAATCATTCCCAGCAACTCTAGGTTGCTCATTATACTCCAGAATTATATTTTTAAATTAAATATAGAAGACATTTTCAATCTTACATGGTACATACTTATCTGATGACTTGTGCTTATCTCCTTCAATGAATTTGAAAAAATCTAGGCAGTTTGCTTCTATTAGGCATAAGTATAGACATTACCTGAGGTAGCTATTAGTAGAAAAGTGTTATTCTTAATTAAAACATCATTGCTGGGGGGAGGGGCAAGATGGCGGAGGTGTAGGGTCTCCAGGTCACCTGTCCTCAGCAAATTACCTAGAAAACCATCCAATCATCCTGAAAACCTACGAATTCGGCCTGAGATTTAAAGAGAGACCAGCTGGAACGCTACAGTGAGAAGAGTTCGCGCTTCTATCAAGGTAGGAAGACGGGGAAAAAGAAATAAAGAAACAAAAGGCCTCCAAGGGGGAGGGGCCCCGCGAGGAGCCGGGCTGAGGCCGGGGCGAGTGTCCCCAGGACAGGAGAGCCCCGTCCCGGAGGAGCAGGAGCTGCACCAACCTTCCCCGCGGAAAGGGGCTCCCCGGGAATTGGAGCAGGATCCCCAGAAAGGCGGGGACGCCCTCGGGCTCTCTGGGACAGTAACAGAGGAACTGCGCCCCGGGAGATGCGCCGAGCTCCCTAAGGGCTGCAGCGCTCGGCGGGGCCCGGAGCAGCTCGGAGGGGCTCGGGCGGCGGCTCCGCGGAGGGGGCTGCGGGGCTGCGGAGCTGCGGGGCTCCGGGAACAGCTCAGCGGCGGCGGCTCGGGCGGAGGAAGAAGCTCCGCGCGGAGGGGGCTGCGCGGCTCCGGGAACAGCTCGGAGGGGCTCGGGCGGCGGCTCCGCGGAGGGGGCTGCGCGGCTCCGGGAACAGCTCAGCGGCGGCGGCTCGCGCAGAGGAAGAAGCTCCGCGCGGAGGGGGCTGCGCGGCTCCGGGAACAGCTCGGAGAGGCTCGGGCGGCGGCTCCGCGGAGGGGGCTGCACCACCGGGAGCGCGAATCCAACAGCGCAGGCCCCGGAGCACAGGGCGCCGGGACACAGCCCAGGATCCGGCCTCCCCCGGGACAGGCAGAGGCCGGGAGGGCCCAGGACAGCAAGGACGCTCCTGCCTGGAACTGAGCAGATCAGCGGCCCCGCCCCGGAGCCCCCAGGCCCTGCAGAAGGAGAGCCCCGGAGCTACTGCGGGGGCTGGATCCAGGGTCCCAGAGCTGCCCCCGCCACTGTGGCTTCCTCCCGGGGCCTCACGGGGTGAACAACCCCCACCGAGCCCTGCACCAGGCAGGGGCAGAGCAGCTCCCCCAAGTGCCAACACCTGAGAATCAGCACAGCAGGCCCCTCCCCCAGAAGACCAGCGAGACGGACCAGTTCCAAGGGAAGTCAAGGGACTTAAACTACACAGAATCGGAAGATACTCCCCCGTGGTTTTTTTTTGTTTTTTGTTTTTTTGTTTTTGTTTTTGTTTTTGTTTTTTTTGTTTTGTTTTGTTTTGTGCTTTTTTTTCTCTCTTTCTTCTTGATTTCTGATTGCTTCCCCCACCCCCCCTTTTTTCTTTTTTCTCCTTTCTTTCTTTTTCTTTCTTTTTCTTCTCTTTTTCCCCTATTTTTTTCTTCTTTCTCTTTTTTCTTTTTCTCTTTTCGTTCCTTCTCTCTCTTTTTCTCCTTTTCCCAATACAACTTGTTTTTGGCCACTCTGCACTGAGCAAAATGACTAGAAGGAAAACCCCTCAAAAAAAAGAATCAGAAACAGCCCACTCTCCCACAGAGTTACAAAATATGGATTACAATTCAATGTCAGAAAGCCAATTCAGAAGCACTATTTTACAGCTACTGGTGGCTCTAGAAAAAACCATAAAGGACTCAAGAGACTTCATGACTGCAGAATTTAGATCTAATCAGGCAGAAATTAAAAATCAATTAAATGAGATGCAATCTAAGCTAGAAGTCCTAACGACGAGGCTTGACGAGGTGGAAGAACGAGTGAGTGACATAGAAGACAAGTTGATGGCAAAGAGGGAAACTGAGGAAAAAAGAGACAGGCAATTAAAAGACCATGAGGATAGATTAAGGGAAATAAATGATAGCCTGAGGAAGAAAAACCTACGTTTAATTGGGGTTCCCGAGGGCGCGGAAAGGGCCAGAGGGCCAGAATATGTATTTGAACAAATCCTAGCTGAAAACTTTCCGAATCTGGGAAGGGAAACAGGCATTCAGATCCAGGAAATAGAGAGATCCCCCCCTAAAATCAACAAAAACCGTTCAACACCTCGACATTTAATAGTGAAGCTTGCAAATTCCAAAGATAAGGAGAAGATCCTTAAAGCAGCAAGAGAAAAAAAGTCCCTGACTTTTATGGGGAGGAATATTAGGGTAACAGCAGACCTCTCCACAGAGACCTGGCAGGCCAGAAAGGGCTGGCAGGATATATTCAGGGTCCTAAATGAAAAGAACATGCAACCAAGAATACTTTACCCCGCAAGGCTTTCATTCAAAATGGAAGGAGAGATAAAGAGCTTCCAAGACAGGCAGGAACTGAAAGAATATGTAACCTCCAAACCAGCTCTGCAAGAAATTTTAAGGGGGACTCTTAAAATTCCCCTTTAAGAAGAAGTTCAGTGGAACAATCCACAAAAACAAGGACTGAATAGATATGATGACACTAAACTCATATCTATCAATAGTAACTCTGAATGTGAACGGGCTTAATGACCCCATCAAAAGGCGCAGGGTTTCAGACTGGATAAAAAAGCAGGACCCATCTATTTGCTGTCTACAAGAGACTCATTTTAGACAGAAGGACACCTACAACCTGAAAATAAAAGGTTGGAGAACCATTTACCATTCAAATGGTCCTCAAAAGAAAGCAGGGGTTGCCATCCTTATATCAGATAAATTAAAATTTACCCCGAAGACTATAGTGAGAGATGAAGAGGGATACTATCTCATACTCAAAGGATCTATCCAACAAGAGGACTTAACACTCCTCAATATATATGCCCCAAATGTGGCAGCTGCCAAATATTTAAACCAATTAATAACCAAACTCAAGAAATACCTTGATAATAATACACTTATACTTGGTGACTTCAATCTAGCTCTTTCTACCCTGGATAGGTCTTCTAAGCACAATATCTCCAAAGAAACGAGAGCTTTAAATGATACACTGGACCAGATGGATTTCACAGATATCTACAGAACTTTACATCCAAACTCAACTGAATACACATTCTTCTCAAGTGCACATGGAACTTTCTCCAGAATAGACCACATACTGGGTCACAAATCGGGTCTGAACCGATACCAAAAGATCGGGATAGTCCCCTGTATATTCTCAGACCATAATGCCTTGAAATTAGAACTTAATCACAACAAGAAATATGGAAGGACCACAAACACGTGGAGGTTAAGGACCATCCTGCTAAAAGATGAAAAGGTCAACCAGGAAATTAAGGAAGAATTAAAAAGATTCATGGAAACTAATGAAAATGAAGATACAACCGTTCAAAATCTTTGGGATGCAGCAAAAGCAGTCCTGAGGGGGAAATACATCGCAATACAAGCATACATTCAAAAACTGGAAAGATCTCAAATTCAAAAGCTCACCTTACACATAAAGGAACTAGAGAAAAAGCAACAAATAGACCCCACCCCCAGCAGAAGAAGAGAGTTAATTAAAATTCGAGCAGAACTCAATGATATCGAGACCAAAAGAACTGTGGAACAGATCAACAGAACCAGGAGTTGGTTCTTTGAAAGAATTAATAAGATAGATAAACCATTAGCCAACCTTATTAAAAAGAAGAGAGAGAAGACTCAAATTAATAAAATCATGAATGAGAAAGGGGACATCACTACCAACACCAAGGAAATACAAATGATTTTAAAAACATATTATGAACAGCTGTATGCCAATAAATTAGGAAATCTAGAAGAAATGGACGCATTCCTGGAAAGCCACAAACTACCAAAACTGGAGCAGGAAGAAATAGAAAACCTGAACAGGCCAATAACCAGGGAGGAAATTGAAGCAGTCATCAAAAACCTCCCAAGACACAAGAGTCCAGGGCCAGATGGCTTCCCAGGGGAATTCTATCAAACGTTTAAAGAAGAAATCATACCTATTCTACTAAAGCTGTTTGGAAAGATAGAAAGAGATGGAGTACTTCCAAATTCGTTCTATGAGGCCAGCATCACCTTAATTCCGAAACCAGACAAAGACCCCACCAAAAAGGAGAATTACAGACCAATATCCCTGATGAACATGGATGCAAAAATTCTCAACAAGATACTAGCCAATAGGATCCAACAACACATTAAGAAAATTATTCACCATGACCAAGTAGGATTTATCCCTGGGACACAAGGCTGGTTCAACACTCGTAAAACCATCAATGTGATTCATCATATCAGCAAGAGAAAAACCAAGAACCATATGATACTCTCATTAGATGCAGAGAAAGCATTTGACAAAATACAGCATCCATTCCTGATCAAAACCCTTCAGAGTGTTGGGATAGAGGGAACTTTCCTCGACATCTTAAAAGCCATCTACGAAAAGCCCACAGCAAATATCATTCTCAATGGGGAAGCACTGGGAGCCTTTCCCCTAAGATCAGGAACAAGACAAGGATGTCCACTCTCACCACTGATGTTCAACATAGTTCTGGAAGTCCTCGCCTCAGCAATCAGACAACAAAAAGACATTAAAGGCATTCAAATTGGCAAAGAAGAAGTCAAACTCTCCCTCTTCGCCGATGACAAGATACTCTACATAGAAAACCCAAAAGCCTCCACCCCCAGATTGCTAGAACTCATACAGCAATTTGGTAGCGTGGCAGGATACAAAATCAATGCCCAGAAATCAATGGCATTTCTATACACTAACAATGAGACTGAAGAAAGAGAAATTAAGGAGTCAATCCCATTTACAATTGCACCCAAAAGCATAAGATACCTAGGAATAAACCTAACCAAAGAGGTAAAAGATCTATACCCTAAAAACTATAGAACACTTCTGAAAGAAATTGAGGAAGACACAAAGAGATGGAAAAATATTCCATGCTCATGGATTGGCAGAATTAATATTGTAAAAATGTCAATGTTACCCAGGGCAATTTATACGTTTAATGCAATCCCTATCAAAATACCATGGACTTTCTTCAGAGAGTTAGAACAAATTATTTTAAGATTTGTGTGGAATCAGAAAAGACCCCGAATAGCCAGGGGAATTTTAAAAAAGAAAACCTTAGCTGGGGGCATCACAATGCCAGATTTCAGGTTGTATTACAAAGCTGTGGTCATCAAGACAGTGTGGTACTGGCACAAAAACAGACACATAGATCAATGGAACAGAATAGAGAACCCAGAAGTGGACCCTGAAATGTACGGCCATCTAATATTCGATAAAGGAGGAAAGACTATCCATTGGAAGAAAGACAGTCTCTTCAATAAATGGTGCTGGGAAAATTGGACATCCACATGCAGAAGAATGAAACTGGACCACTCTCTTTCACCATACACAAAGATAAACTCAAAATGGATGAGAGATCTAAATGTGAGACAAGATTCCATCAAAATCCTAGAGGAGAACACAGGCAACACCCTTTTTGAACTTGGCCACAGTAACTTCTTGCAAGATACATCCACGAAGGCAAAAGAAACAAAAGCAAAAATGAACTATTGGGACTTCATCAAGATAAGAAGCTTTTGCACAGCAAAGGATACAGTCAACAAAACTAAAAGACAACCTACAGAATTGGAGAAGATATTTGCAAATGACATATCAGATAAAGGGCTAGTTTCCAAAATCTATAAAGAACTTATTAAACTCAACACCAAAGAAACAAACAATCCAATCATGAAATGGGCAAAAGACATGAAGAGAAATCTCACAGAGGAAGACATGGACATGGCCAACATGCACATGAGAAAATGCTCTGCATCACTTGCCATCAGGGAAATACAAATCAAAACCACAATGAGATACCACCTCACACCAGTGAGAATGGGGAAAATTAACAAGGCAGGAAACAACAAATGTTGGAGAGGATGCGGAGAAAAGGGAACCCTCTTACACTGTTGGTGGGAATGTGAACTGGTGCAGCCACTCTGGAAAACTGTGTGGAGGTTCCTCAAAGAGTTAAAAATAGACCTGCCCTACGACCCAGCAATTGCACTGTTGGGGATTTACCCCAAAGATTCAGATGCAATGAAACGTCGGGACACCTGCACCCCGATGTTTCTATCAGCAATGGCCACAATAGCCAAACTGTGGAAGGAGCCTCGGTGTCCATCGAAAGATGAATGGATAAAGAAGATGTGGTTTATGTATACAATGGAATATTACTCAGCAATTAGAAACGACAAATACCCACCATTTGCTTCAACGTGGATGGAACTGGAGGGTATTATGCTGAGTGAAATAAGTCAATCGGAGAAGGACAAACAGTGTATGTTCTCATTCATTTGGGGAATATGAATAATAGTGAAAGGGAATATAAAGGAAGGGAAAAGAAATGTTGGGAAATATCAGGAAGGGAGACAGAACATAAAGACTCCTAACTCGGGGAAACGAACTAGGGGTGGTGGAAGGGGAGGAGGGCGGGTGTTGGAGGGGAATGGGTGACGGGCACTGAGGTGGACACTTGACGGGACGAGCACTGGGTGTTTTTCTGTATGTTGGTAAATTAAACACCAATAAAAGTTAAAAAAAAATAAAAAAAAAAAAAAAATAAAACATCATTGCTTTGACCTTCTCCATTTCAAGATGATTTCTTTTTTTTTTTTTATTTTATGATAGTCACAGAGAGAGAGAGAGAGGCAGAGACACAGGCAGAGGGAGAAGCAGGCTCCATGCACCAGGAGCCCGATGTGGGATTCGATCCCGGGTCTCCAGGATCGCGCCCTGGGCCAAAGGCAGGCGCTAAACCGCTGCGCCACCCAGGGATCCCTTCAAGATGATTTCTTTCTTTAAAAGCCTTTTTGCATCCAATTCAGAAACTATATTTACTTTCATTTTCTTTTGAGGAAGTTTAGTTCCCACAATAGTGAAAAAGTGAAATAACCTAAGAACCCATAGAATGTAAATGAAATACTTCCTTACAGTATATTATCAATTTACTCTACCTTTCTTAAGTAGAATTTTAAAAGTATTAATAAAAGAGAGGACATCACACAATAACTTAGGTGAAGTGTGCATTTCTTTCATCCATGTAAGTATATACATTAGAACAATAGGGAAGACTAAGGTATGAGAAGACAGAAAGAGATTTATAACAGAAAAAAACACCTTCAACTCTCCACTGAAACACTCGACAATCTATAAAAAAATTAAAATCCATTAAAAAATGGTTGACAATCTGTTGCCATAATTAAAAACTGTCACTACTTATAATGCTAATGACAAAGATTGTGGAAAGAATTAGTGAGTTATTTATGAAATATGACATATTTTTTTTACAAAGACAAGAAGTTCATTTTGTTTTGATTTTCTGTAAATGCCACCTGTATTCAGAACCCCAGGGTAGGTGCCAACCAGATAATTGGATAGCCATTCCTTTGTCATGGTGATTATTGTCTGCATTCTATCATATCTCTATCTTCTATCTATCTATCTATCTATCTATCTATCTATCTATCTATCTATCATCTATCTATCTATCCATCTACCTATCTTCTATCTATATATCTATATATCCATCTATCTACCTTTCCATCCATTTATTTATCTATCCAATCAATCTGTCCATCCATCTATCTATCCATCTATCCATTTGGTAAACTTTAATTCCCAGAACACTTTGGAGGCTCCTTAGAAAAGATTATATGTGATGCTCTTGGAAAAGCAGCACCCAAAAGTTTAAAAGTCCTAAAACGTAAAATGGAAATGGAAGAGCTTATGTGGGGCAGCCCTGGTGGCTCAGCAGTTTAGTGCCGCCTTCAGCCCAGGGTGTGATACTGGAGACCCAGGATCGAGTCCCACGTCAGGCTCCCTGCATGGAGCCTGCTTCCCCCTCTGCCTGTGTCTCTGCCTCTCTCTCTACCTGTGTCTTTCATGAATAAATAAATAAAATATTAAAAAAATACTTTCAGAAAAAAAGGAAGAGCTTATGTGGAGTATGCATATCAAAACTGTGTTTTGTGTTCAAGAACAAATTAGAAAAAAATGATTTAATTCCTATCTGGATTTATTTTTTTCATCCATAACATATTTTAGTGGGTTTTTAATTATAATATAAGCTGCAGAAAAGCACATATTGATCTATTTTTGTCTACTTCTGTATCTTTAGTATTAAGAACAATGCCTGTCACAATGAGATAATCAATATCAAATGACTAAAGAAATATTTCCATACGCAGACAGTCCTTGATTTAAATGATTCAACTTACATTTTTTTTTACTTCATGATAGTGTGACAGTGATTACATTCAGTAGAAATCGAACTTTGACTTTTGAATTTTAATCTTTTTGTCTGAGTGAGCAATGCACTGTATGGTGTTTTCTTTTGATGCTGAGCGGATACAGCAAGCCTCAACTGCTAATCAGCTATGAGACCATGAGGATAAACAACCCATATACTTAAAACTGTTCCATACTTATACAACCATTCTATTTTTCACTTTTGCTAGAGTATACAGTAAATTACATGAGTAATTCAACACTTTATTATAGAATAGGCTTTATTTTAGATGATTTTCCCAAATTACAGGCTAATGTAAGGAAAAGTTCTGCACACTTTTAAGAGGCTAGGCTAAACTATGATGTTAGCTAGGATAGGTGTATTTAATGCATTTGACTTATGACATTTTCAAGTTATGGGGTTTATTGGAATGCAACTCCCTTGTAAATCAAGAAAGATCTATACTATTACACTAAAATCATAATGAAATCTACATCTGTAGTTTGTCTGTTTCTAGCCTCTACTGGAATCCAATTTTCTTCAGAGAAAGGCTGAAGTCTTAGTTGTCTTTAAACACCAAAGGACAAAAACAAAACAAAACAAAACACCAAAGGACACAAGACAGGGCCTGGTGCATAAATGAATGTTTTTTGAGTTAATGAAAAATGTGTATTAAAAAGGAATGATGGGATCCCTGGGTGGCGCAGCAGTTTGGCGCCTGCCTTTGGCCCGGGGTGCAATCCTGGAGACCCGGGATCGAATCCCACGTCGGGCTCCCGGTGCATGGAGCCTGCTTCTCCCTCTGCCTATGTCTCTGCTTCTCTCTCTCTCACTGTGTGCCTATCATAAATAAATAAAATTAAAAAAAAAAATTTAAAAAAAAAAAAATAAGGGATCCCTGGGTGGCGCAGCAGTTTGGCGCCTGCCTTTGGCCCGGGGTGCAATCCTGGAGACCCGGGATCGAATCCCACGTCGGGCTCCCGGTGCATGGAGCCTGCTTCTCCCTCTGCCTATGTCTCTGCTTCTCTCTCTCTCACTGTGTGCCTATCATAAATAAATAAAATTTAAAAAAAAAATTTAAAAAAAAAAATAAAAAGGAATGATAAGAATATGGCAAGATATAGGATGTACAGTAAATAAAAGTTATTTCAATTTATTCTTGTGCCATTTTATGATTAAAAAATAATCATCATAATTGTCAGTAATTGATAATTATCATTGAATCCTTAATAGGTCTAATTGTATTGATTTTATTATCTCATTTAATCTTTAAAACACAAATGCATTAGGTAATATTATTAGCATTATTTTAGATATGAGAAATCTAAATTAACCTAAGAGTGTAGTTCTTCATAGCAGTTCATATTTCCCCAAATAATTTCAAACCTTACCATTTGTGCCTCATATTTTTAAGTCATATACCTAATACATAAATTCCATAATATAAGAACATTTTTTCTTTATTCACCATTGTATTACCAAACCCTATAACACTGCTTTATCACAATAAATGCTCAAGATTTCTTGAATGAATTGTATTAGATAATTTGAGCTATAAGCCTTGAGTTTAGTAAGGAAGATGAAATTTTAAATGCATATTTGGAAATAACCAGTATACATGTTACTTGAAGCTTTTTTATTAATATATTCAACACATATTTAATTGAGTCCTTAACTCTATGTTTGTCATTGACCCTGGGGACATAGAAGTGAACAAAAATGTTAATGCCTCTTGGTTTCAGTGGCATACAGTTTAGTAGGAATAGATAGATGACCAGTAGAATATGTATAGTGAAATCAGAGGAGAAGGTTGACAACTAAATAATTGCAAGAATACCAAGAGTAGGCGGAAAACCTGGAGTTCCTTGTGCCAGGATCCAAGGGATAAGAGAATTACAAAAATAATGATGAAACAACAATATCACAAGCTGTAGATACGTCAAATAAAAACTGGAAAAAAGGGATCCCTGGGTGGCGCAGTGGTTTGGCGCCTGCCTTTGGCCCAGGGCGCGATCCTGGAGGCCCGGGATCGAATCCCACATCGGGCTCCTGGCACGAAGCCTGCTTCTCCCTCTGCCTGTGTCTCTGCCTCTCTCTCTCTCTCTCTCTCTCTCTGTGACTATCATAAATAAAAAAAAATAAAAATAAAACTGGAAAAAAAACAAGTTTTCATAATTAAGTCATAGTCTGAAACATTGGCTTCAATGGCAATATGAGAACCAGGTCTCCATAAACTCTATTATTCAAGTTGATTATAATCAGAATCTTCAGTATTGAATAAGGGAATTTTGAATGAATAAATAAATGATTGAATTCACAGGCAGTATCACCTTATCTATCTAGCATCACGTTCAATCACACATAGTATGAAACTTAGAGGTTTAAAAAAAAAAACTTAGAGGTTTAAATTAAGTACTATGATATTTTCCATCTGTGTCTTTGTTCATGGTGTCTCAACCACATGAAATGACAGTTTCAACTTTTTTTATCCATAGCCTACCCCCTTTCCATAATGCAATTCATTTACTTCCTTCTTCATTAAAACTTCAATTAATTTGTATTTAAACTCAATTAGCCAACATATATTACATCATTAGTTTCAGATGCAGTTTTTAATAATTCATCAACTGTATACAAAAACTTCAATTATTATAGTTCAAAACTATCCTCCCTTCTTTGATTTCTTATATAGCACTTAGAGGCTGTGCTAAAAATTCTCATACTTGATCAAGTGCCTGTTCTTATCTGTATTTTCTCCTCAACAAGATGGATAACTTTTAGAGAACTAGATGCAATTAAGCACATGGCAATTATGTGCTTAAGACAGATCTAATATCTTGATTTGTAAACATATTTAATAAATTTGATTTTAACATTGAGATAAATTTAAATGTGAAAGTTCCATTTGTAAATCATTTAGAACCATTGACTTTTGTCCTTATTTTTTCCATTTCCCCAAATATTTTTTCTAATTTTCTAGAAGGATTCTCTTGTGTAGAAATAAACAAGAAATTAAAATATAGTGTGGATGACTGACTCACTTGATAAATAAACCTTGTTGTCTAATTGAAATTGATTTAGTGAGTCCTGAAAATGTTGCCTTTTGTTTTGCTGAAAATTAAATGTAGTGTTAATTGCTGATATCTTCTGGATTTGGTGGGCTTGCCTATATTAACATGTGGTTATGCAAACAGAGATGAAGTGGGAATTTGAAATACTGAATAAGCATAAGTAATAATAATAATTTCTTGGTATTCTTCTTTGCCTTACAAAGTTAACCAACTGAATTTTTTTTTCATTATTATCAGTAAACACATTCAGGGTTTCTAAATTCCCATTATTCAGAGTCCAACAGAAGTCTTAGCAGGAGACAATGACATAAACATTAAGCCATTTCAACAGCTAGTTCTTAAAAGAATCCTATCTAGAACTATGTTACATTTTAGCTTTCACATGTAGCTTTACCAATTCATGACTTTTGGAGGTCAGCCTTAACCAAATTCTGGCTGTTCTCTATGAGTTTACCAGAACTTGAGATGAGTAGGGATTAGGTGAATCAAGCACAAAGGAGATGACTTTTTGAATAGAACAAGATATAACACCTGGGTTCTTTTTTTTAGTTTCATATTCTCTTTCTACTTCGGCAGCACATATACTAAAATTGGAACGATACAGAGAAGATTAGCATGGCCCCTGCGCAAGGATGACACGCAAATTCGTGAAGCGTTCCATATTTTTAATGACAGCCTGAGGAAGAAAAACCTACGTTTAATTGGGGTTCCCGAGGGCGCCGAAAGGGCCAGAGGGACAGAATATGTATTTGAACAAATCCTAGCTGAAAACTTTCCGAATCTGGGAAGGGAAACAGGCATTCAGATCCAGGAAATAGAGAGATACCCCCTAAAATCAACCAAAACCGTTCAACACCAACCCCCCTTTCTTCCCAGCACTTTGAATTGTATGTCTCTTTTTTTTGTCTTTTCCTCCTTTTTTTAAAAAAAAGATTTTTATCCATTTATTCATGAAAGAGAGAGAGAGAGACAAAGACAAAGACAGAGACACAGGCAGAGGGAGAAGCAGGCTCCATACAGGGAGCCCGATGTGGGACTCGATCCTGGGTCTCCAGGATCAGGCCCTGGACTGAATGCGGCGCCAAATCGCTGAGCCATCCAGGCTGCCCCCTCTTTTCCCCTCTCTTAATTCTATTTCCCCAAGTAACAAATGGGAAGTGATATGAGCGACTCTATTTGTATTCTTCTGTGCCAACCATGAAGCTAAATTTATGCATGCTCTCATGTGTGTGTGCATGCACAGTAAGAATAACTTTTGTGTCATTAACATGTGTGAGACACAAGAACAAAAGCTTTCACCTGGAGTCTCAAGTCATCTTCCCAAACAAACCTATGCAGTGGCTTCTATCACTACCTCTGTTTTCCTATGAGATTAAATGGCCTGCCTGTAGTCACACAGCTAGCTAATAATGGACAGAGTCACAATTCTAAGCCAGTAGGGATGGTTTGGGGAATTCAATAGAACTACACCCACACCTGGGTAACTCCAAATGAATGCCCTTAATGACTGCACTATACTGGTTTGTGTAATTTTCCTGATTTGACCAGGTTGCCATGTATGTATGTATGTGTGTTTTATTTAAATTCCTGTTAGCACACAGTGCAATATTAGTTTTATATGTACAATATGGTGATCACCATAGTGCTCACCACAAGTGATTTCTTAATTTCCATCACCTAGTTAACCTATCCCTTCACCCACCTCCTCTCTTGTAACCATCATTTTGTTCTCTGTAGTTAAGAGCCTATTTCTTGGTTTACTATTCTCTTTCCATTCCCTTTGCACCAAGCTGCCATTTAGATTTTTACCCAATGGATTGATAAAATGTGGGACAGTGTAGGTCTGTGCCTCACTATTAACTAATTTTTTTTAATATTGGTAAGTGCTCTGGACCATCAGGATTCTAATCTTTGTCAACTTATAAATATCCCATATCATTGTGCTGTGCTGAGTTCTTACCCAGTCCACACATGGTAAGAACCTAAGCAGTCTAGCTAAGACTCTAGATCTAGCAGAGACAATGGTCTGTCCCTAGGGTATTAACACTGATGAATCCTAATTAGTGGAGATTATGTTTTCACTGTAAACTGGAGTTGCCATGCTGACTTGTTGGCCTATAAACAAATTCTGCCTGAGGCCCAGATTTACCAAGAAGCTATGAGCTGACCCAGATAACAACTGTAGTCTGTCTTGTTATTTGTTCAGTCATTCCTTTTTAAGGTAGTAAAAAAATTATTTATTATTTATTGTGTGCCATACACCCCAATAAGCACCTTGCATTTATTATCTTATTTACTGCAAACAATTATCCTAAGAGGCAAGTGCCTTTAATATTCACATTTTATAGATGAGGACACCAGGCTAATAAGCCCGCAATCTGTGATTAAAAGTGAGACTGATTTCAAAGCCTATTTTCTTATCCACCATGCATACTATCTTTAACTTAACCAAATGAGGATATTCTTATTTGCCTTTGACATTTGTGCCAAGGGAAGGATGATATCCCTCAGGTTACCAGTTTGCCTGTTGGCTTGTGAGATCATCAATACCATCGGTATTTTTCTAGAAGTTAACATTTCTTTTCTAGATGGAAGGGAAAATAAGCACTAGCCAGTAACTGTCTTCCTTTTAAATTGTCACCAGAGGTGTGGAGATTTTACTCATAGAATTATGTGATTTTTTTCTGTCATTGTCTTTGGCATTCTTATTTCTTAACATGGGTGATAACCACTGCTTAACTTCTATTTTTTTTATTGGAGTTCAATTTGTCAACATTTAGCATAACACCCAGAGCTCATCCCGCCAAGTGCCCCCCTCAGTGCCCATCACCCAGTCACCCCAAACCCCTGCCAACCTCCCTTTCCACTACCCTTTGTTTGTTTCCCAGAGTTAGCTGTCTCTCATGTTTTGTCACCCTCACTGATATTTTCACTCATTTTCTCTCCTTTGCCCTTTATTCCCTTTCACTATTTTTTATATTCCCCGAATGAATTAAACCATATACTGTTTGTTTTTCTCCAATCAACTTACTTCTCTCAGCATAATACCCTCCAGTTCTATCCACGTTGAAGCAAATGGTGGGTATTTGTCATTTCTAATGGCTGAGTAATATTCCATTGTATATCTAGAGTACATGTTCTTTATCCATTCATCTTTTGATGGACATTGAGGCTCCTTCCACAGTTTGGCTATTGTGGACATTGCTGCTATAAACATTGGGGTGCACGTGTTCTGGCATTTCACTGCATCTGTATCTTTGGGGTAAATCCCCAGCAGTGGGTCATAGGGCAGATCTATTTTTAACTCTTTGACTATAACTATTTTTAACTCTCCACACAGTTTTCCAGAGCGGCTGTACCAGTTCACATTCCCACCAACAGTGCAAGAGGGTTGCCCTCTCTCCACATCCTCTCCAACATTTGTTGTTTCCTGTTTTGTTAATTTTCACCATTCTCACTGGTGTGAGGTGGTATCTCACTGCTTAACTTCTAGATGAAATTCTGAAGGATTCTCACAAGTTGTTTTGTGCTTTGGTTGAGACAAATGGTTTAGAGATAGATGATTAAGCTGATGAAAGAGGAAGTTTGTGTTTCTTTTGTTTCTTCACTGGATATATGCTTAATGCCTTTCAGGAATACAACTAATAATTTTGTAATAATTGATTAAGTTTATTTAGCCTTGTGATGGGTCTCAGATTCAAGAAATACTATGGATCAATAATGTATTATAGAATCTGTATTCTTGATATTGATACAGAGAAGGAAGAAAAACTTACTAATAGTAGAATTTGAAGGAAACTAGTAGTTTTTTGGAATAATTTTTCGGACTGAAATACTTTATAATGGATTTTTAAAAATTCAAGTATAATTAACATACAGTTTTAGTTTCAGGTATACAATATAATGATTCAACAATTCTATACACTACTCAGTTTTTATCATGATAAGTGCACTCCTTGATCCTCTTACATCACCACAGTGCTCACCACAAGTGCATTCCTTAATCCCGTCACCTAGTTAAGGAATCCCTTTACCCACCTCCTCTCTTGTAACCATCATTTTGTTTCTTTAGGTAAATACCCAGTAGTGGAATTCCTGGATTACTGGGTCATATGGTATTTTTACATTTAATTATTTGAGGAATCTCCATACCAATTCCCACAGTGGTTGCATTACTTTGCATTCACACCAACAGTGCACAGGGTTCCTTTTTCTCCACATTCTTGTCAGCACTCATTGTTTCTTGTGTTTTTTATTTTAATAATTCTGACAGGTGTGAGGTGACATCTCACTGTGATTTTGATTTATATTTCCCTGATGATTTGAGGTCTTTGAGGGGGCGGTGTCTTGGAGTATTGTAAGATGGCAAATTATTTCCATTTTCTTTAGAGTATTATAAGGGAAACTCAGACATAGGAAATATTATTTTTTGCCAATACTTATCAAAATTCATTTGAAAGTAATAGGAAGTGTTTTAAAAACCTGTAGTATGTGCTAGAATAAATAATCCTAAAACGTGTATGGAATTACAAAGACCAAGGCAGTCTTGAAAAAAAAAAAAAGAACAAAACTGGAGGTATCACAATTGCAGATTTTAAGATATACTACAAAGGCATGGTAATCAAAACCATATGGCACTGGCACAAAAATAAACACCTAAGTCAATGGAAGAGACTAGAGAGAATTAATTCCATGATTATATGGTCAACTAATCTTTGACAAAGGAGGAAAGAATATGCAAGGGAAAAAGATTGTCTCTTCAAAAAGTTGTTTTGGGAAAACTGGATAGCTACATGCAAAAGAATGAAAGTGGAACATTTTTCACATCATACACAAAAATGAACTCAAAATGGATTAAGAACCTAAATGTGAGACCTGAAACCATAAAAATCCTAAAAGAAAACACAAACAGTAATATATTTTACATTATCCATAAGAGCATATTTCTAGGTATGTCTCCTGAGGCAAGGGATATAAATGTAAAAGTAAACTGTTCTAAAAAATAAAAACCTTCTGCACAGCAAGGAAAACCGTCAACAAGACTAAAAGGCAATCTACTGAATGGTAGAAGATATTTACAAATGACATATCCAATAAAGGGTTAGTATCCAACATATATAAAGAACTTATAAAACTCAATGTCAAAAGCTCCCCAAATAATCCAATTAAAAATGGTTGGCAGACATGAACAGACATTTCTGCAAAGAAGACATACAGATGGCCAAAAGGCACATGAAAAGTTGTTCAACATCACTCATCATCAGAGAAATACAAATCAAAACCACCATGAGCTATTACTTCACACCTGTCAGATTACTAAATCCAAAAACACAAGAAGCAAGTGTTGACAAGAATGTAGAGAAAAAGGAACCCTTGTGGACTGTTGGTGTGAATGCAAACAAGTAGACCTATTGCGGAAAACAGTAGAGGTTCCTCATAGAATAAAAAACAGAAACATCCTATGATCTAGTAATTGCACTCCTGGGTGTTTACCTTAAGTATACAAAAACACTAATTCACAAGAATATAATCATTCCTACATTTATTACATCATTATTTACCATAGCCAAATTATGGAAGCAGCCCAAGTGTCCTCAACTGATGAGTGTTTAAAGAAGATATGGTGTGTGTGTGGGCATGCGTGCGTGCACACACACACACACACACACACACACACACACACACACACACTGGAATATTACTCAGCCATAAACAGGAATGAAATCTTGCCATTTGCAACAACTTGGATAGATCTAGAGAGTACAGTACTAAGTGGAATAAGTCAGGCAGAAAAAGACAAATGCCACATGATTTCACTAATGTGGAATTTAAGAAACAAAACAAATAAAGAAAGAAAAAAGAGACAAACCAAGAAACAGACTCTTAACTGCAGAGAACAAACTGATGGTTACCTAGAGGGGAGGTAGGTGGGGGGATGGGTGAAATAGGTAAAGGGGGTTGAGGGTATACTCATTATGATGAGAACTGAGTAACATATAGAATTGTTGAATCACTATATTGTGTACTTGAAACTACTCTAACACTGTACAAAGAACCTTATAAAACATCATTGTGATTTCCTTTGGAATGTGGCAGGCCATAGTACCCGTGATTAAGAGAAAAGCCCTTAATAGTAGCTTTCTTGTATTGACTGCTTACTATTTGCCTCATCCTCTTTGAGCCTAATGTGTCATTTAATTCTAACATAAAGACTATTTGATAGGTAAAATTGTTTTCAATTTTTCAGACTAAAACAACAATTGTGGTTTATAAAAAAAGTTTTGCTTGCTAATATACACTCAGTTTGTTTCGGATTTGGGTATCAAACCCAAGTCCATCAATATTTAAGCACTTAAGCACATTTTCTTCTTCTCTATCTAAAGTCATCTACAGATTCCTTCTACCTACCCTATATTGCAGTCATACTTCTATCTCCTCTCTTGCCTTCAGCACTTTGTAAGTACTTTTCCTCCCTAACTTTTGACTGGAAAAAGAAAAACTATTAGTGGTAGAACATATACGTAGATGACTTTTTTTCTGTGGAAAGCCTCTTATTTCTCTGAAAGTGTTGGCTACTTGTGCTAATGCTGTCACAAAACATTATGAATTATTTCTTATCACACTCTAAAAATTATTTTTGTTATCTTCTGGATTGTAAACTCCTGAGATACAAGTGCCATATGCAACTTGTTCACTATTGTATCTCCAGGCACTAACAGTTTCTAAAGCATGGCAGGAACTTAAAAATATTAGCTGAGTGAGAGAGCTATATAAAATGTTGACATTCTTCATCATAGTTTGCAATTGTTAATGGCTTTCCTTTTAATGCTATAGAATGTGAGAGCATTTGCATGTGTTCTAACTGTCTTTTTAGATTGAAAGTTTCACGGGGTCACCGATAATACCATTTATATTTTTTATATCCTATCTGCAGAACTGGTGCAAAGTTTTGCATGTAAATGTGTTCAACAATTATTGTTGAGCAATCTGACGATGGAAACATTGAAGAGAAGTTATACATAAGACATGTCAAAATTGATGTCTCATGTAAATCCCTAAATTAATTCAGCATAAAATGGACAATGCTTCATGTTTTCAAGTGCTATTTTAAAAATGGATTTGTTGAGTCATTAAAGAGCGTGAATTTGGAATGAGATAAAGGAGCTATATGGTATAAAAGGAAAAGCACTCAACATTAAGTTTCTTGGATATCAAGAAATGTGTGTTAAGCTCCAAATCTAACCAGGTGTTAACTTGGAAAGGTCATTTCCCTTTACTGTCATTTTAATCTGATAGCCAAATGCATGTTTGTAGACATAAAGTTTTCAGAATTTTACAGCAGCAAGTGGAAGGACATCTTCTTAGTACACAAAATGCTTCATAAATGTTTTGAGATATAAATACTCTTAAATATGTATACTCTTCATTTGAAAAATATAGTTCCTTTAATAAAGTTATTCATCAATTGGTAAAAGATCTTAGCTGGTAGATTCAGTATATAAACATTAGCCTCTGTTGTAGGGAAATATGATAGGGGTTTGGAGGAAGAAGTTCATAAATGAGATGAAAATACACCCTCTTTTCCTATTCAAGAGCCAAAGACAAATAGTTGTACATAGAACTGTTCAATCCTGGATTCTCCAAAGACAATTGTAAAGAAATCTTACCTATTTCAGGCCACTGTTTTTAAGTCACATTATGAACTGAACAATTAGTGCTGTATGATTGGTGATGAATAATTAATAGAGAGAGAAGAGAGAGAAGGTATATATGCATTTGTGTATGTGTGTGTGATAGTAATTTGATCTATACCACATAAGTTTTCTTAGTAGGATTTACTTTGTGTAAGGGATAACATATTTTGTTTAGCATGTTCATGATTTCTAGAGTAAAACGATTTATCCTACCATCTGGAGCTAAGAATAAGATGGCTCATTTGTTGAGTTACTGTTTCTAGAGTCAAAATCTCAAAATGATTGAAATAATTTTTGCATTTTGTGTGTTTCTTTTTAAGTTTATATGTATACTTATTTAAAACAAATCTGTTGAAAGACAATTTAATCTTTTGATAAAGATGTTACTTTCTACCTCTCCACCCCAACAACTGTTCTGTTTCCTCTACTTCATAAAACATTGAATAAATAGCATTCAAAAATATTTTTTATTTTTTTAATTTTTAAAGGTTTTGTTTATTTATTCATAGGACACACACACACACACACACACACACACAGAGAGAGAGAGAAGCAGGCTCCATGCAGGGAGCCTGACATGGGACTCAATCCCAGCTCTCCAGGATCACGCCCTGGGCTGAAGGTGGCGCTAAACCGCTGAGCCACCTGGGTTGCCCCAAAAAGATTTTTTAAATGTATATTACATATGCATAACTATATAATATATAACAATAGCTATATTATCTAGAGTTATATATATTATTATACATAATATAACAAATATGTTTATCTTTATATATTACATATAGTAAATATTGTTATATGTGATAATGCTGTATATGATATTATATATTTTTATATAATCAGTGGGCAGATTAACTTCAGCTCTTACTTCAGCTCTTTTTTACCCAAATTTATATATTCTTAATTAGCATGATTCAAATTATTTCTAGTATCACACTTTTGTATCCATTGCACATCACCAAGCAGGTTCAAACATTCAAAATTATAGAATTGGAAATACATTACATGTACCTACATTATTTAATAAACCAAAAAGTTTAAAATAAATAATTGAAGCCATTTAGTCATTTTTTGCTCATAGAACAATAGTACTAATGCTAAAATCAGCAATACATTTCATTAGGTATTTCATATATTTTTCATCCAAAGAATATGCCTCAAATTTCCATACAAAATTTTTTCACCAAGTGCACAAAATCATATTTTTTGAAAAGCTACTTGCTTTTCAAAGGTGTGTTACCTAAATAGTTAAAGCATACTGGCATTCATAATTAAATTATTTTCCCATTGATCATTTTTATTGCTTCATTTTAAAATTTGTCTTATTATTTATAGGATTCAGTAATTAGCTTCCACTGCTTGATTGCATTATTTGGTAAACAATTTAACAAACTAGAGTACTAGAGCAATAAAATTAAGGTGATTTAGCAATAAAGCAATTCCCTGGATTTAGCTATAGAAAACTATGTTCTATAGATTTTAAACCAGGATTCTCTAATATGGATCTGGGGCATCACAGATTTAGGTATGCCACTTTGAAATGCAAATCATGTAAAATAATGAGTTGATTTTTATTATGCATCTAAAATTTTATTTTATTTATTAATTTTTGTAATGAAAGACGCAGAGAAAGAGGCAGAGACAGGCAGAGGGAGAAGCAGGTTCCATGCAGGGAGCCCGATGTGGGACTTGATTCCGGAACTCCGGGATCACGCCCTGGGCCGAAGGCAGACGCTCAACCGCTAAGCCACCCAGGCGTCCCGCATCTAAAAATTTAAAAAAGAAAGAATATCTATATTTTTCTCATGAATAAGGACCCCTGGAGAGTATAGTTCCCGACACATAAGGCAATAAATAAATGTAGCATTTTTCAAATAGATCTTTAAAGCAACTCACTTAGTTCTCAAACACTCAAATGTACTTTTAGAATTATTTCCCAGAATATTGTAGACAGAGTGTAAATCTAGGTAGATGATTATGAGAGTGAAAAATGCTCAATGATTAAGATGGGATTTGTACATACTAAATAGTGGGGAACATCAGTGTAGCTTACTCGTTAATAAATAGTAAAGGACATTAAATGTTATTCTAGTTATGTTTTAAATTCTACATACATTAAATAATTTAAGCTATATTCATTAAAAAGCTTACTGTTCATCTGATCATCCAACTTAAAGTATTCTAAAATTAAAATTATTAAAATATTCTAAAATATTTAACTGCACTTAAACCCTTACTAATAATTACAGTGTACACATAGGTATTCAGAATGGATAACATATTATGAATTTATCAATCTACCAAAATATACACCAAATATAAATAGATACAAATCTTTATTATAGCCAGATAACTGATTACTGGGAAACCTAGGAACAGAAGTCGATTCAGAGAGAGTTAAGTGTAAGGATATGTCTAGAGTTGTAATCTAATAAGACGTGTTTTGTTTTTTTCTTGTCAGAAATTTATAATAGTTTAATAAGTGTCTAAATCTTATCAACATCACAATTAAAATCCTTAATATTTTGTTTAGTAATGCATTATCCTTGACAAAATTGATCTTATTCACTGGGTATAGATGCAGTATAGGCCCCAAGGATCTAGTTATATAAGTTAGTCCTTCTTAAAGATAATTTTATTTTAAAATTTACCTTTCTGACACATTTGGTACAACTATTACATTGTATACATTTATTTTTCAGACTATGCCTTTTGTGTCTATAGTTTTTTATTGTATTTCTGTGTAAATAATCATTGTAATACATCTATATGCTGATTGACCCATAAAAATTGACATTCTCCAGGATCATGTGGTTTATAATCTTCTCATCCTATATGCTCTACTTCATTGCACCTTCTCTTTTCTGCTGTTTTATTTATTAGTTTTATGCTAATTACTGATAAATATCTACTACCCATGGGCAAACTTTCCTAAAGATTCAGATATAGTTGGTATCTTTTTTTTTTTGTTGTTGGACAAGCAATGCAATGGACTGAATGTTTTCCTATAACGCTTATATGTTAAATGCCTAATCTGAATGTAATGGTATTTAAAGGTGGGCCTTTGAGAAGTAATTAGTTTGAGAGGTTGGAACCCTCATGAATGGGATCAGTCCCCTTATAAAAAGAGGTCATAAAGCAAGCTAGCTTTTTCTACCCTGCAAGGATACAGGAAAAAGATGGTGCTTTGTAAACTAGGAAGAGGGCACTTACTAATAAGAATCTGAGCATGCTGGCACCCTGAACTCAAACTTCCAGTCTCCAGAACTCTGAGAAACAAATGTATATTATTTAAGATATTCAGTCTTTGTAAATTTGTTATAGTAGCCCAAAATGGCTAAAACAGGCACTTAAAATGAGCAAAGCAGCCATTCTGAACTCCCCAATTTGACATTATACTTCATGAAAACAAAGATCATACAATATTCATGTCTATAACCTAGAAACTAGTACAACTTATAATGCCTGTAAGTACTGATAAATATTTATTGAACTGTGTTATATACTGTTCAGATTTGAGCTTCTCACACTGAGATTTCTTTTTAATGTAAACACTTCCTGTATATTATGCCTTTTAACCCTTGGCAAGCTCTGCATTTTCAAATAAATATTTTTCAGCTCTTTTCCTCAAGTCTCCTTCTATAAAATAAATGTTTGGAATATATTATCACTAAAGTTTCTTTCAACACTGACATTCTTGGGTACAAACCAAATACTGTGGGGATTGCTAGGAAAGCTCATACTTGAACACTGAGGATTTGTTAACATTTTTCCCCTTAAATTTCTGTTTCATTTATAACAAGTTTATTTTTATGTATTCTATATATTATACACTCTATCCTTTAAAGTATTTAATTCAATTAATTGTAGTGTTTTCATAGAGTTGAACATTTACCACAATCAAATTAGTACATATCCGTAACTGCTAAGAGAAACCCCTTACCCGGTAGCAATCATTCTTATTTCTCCCTAATACTCTCAACCCCAGCCCTAGGAAACCACTAATCTACTTTCTGGTTTTATACATTTACATATATTTGACATATAATAAAAGTGGTATTGTACACTTTGTGGTATTTTGCAACTGGCTTCTTTCACTTAGCATTAAGTTTTCAAGGTTCATCCATGTTGTAGCATGTCTGTACTTCATTTCTTTTCATTGCTGAGTAATATTCTATTATATGAATAGACTACATTGCATTTTCCCACTATTAGTTAATGGACATCAAGGTTGTTTTTGTATAGACATATGTTTTCATTTCTCTTAGGTATATAACTAAGAGTGATATTGCTGAATCATATAGTTTAAGTGTATAGAATTTCCAGAAACTACTAGACCAGACTGTTTTACAAAGTGCTTAGATAACTTTACATTCCCACTAACATCATATGAAGGTTTCATTCTTCCCTAATACTTGTCTTTTTCAACATAGCCATCCTAGCATGTGTTAAGTAGTATTATGTGTTTTTTATAAGGAATTTCTTGCTGACTAATAATGCTGAACACTTTTTAACACTTATTGGACATTTGTATTGCTCCTTCAGAGAAATGTCTATTCATGTCCTTTGCTTATTTTGTAGTTGGGTTATTAATATTTTTATTATAGTCTTCTGATTATATTTTATATAATTTAAATATAAGTCCATTATCACACATGTGATTTGCAAAATTTTTGTTTATTTTGTGGAAATATACCCATTTCACATTCTTGATGATGTTCCTTATGGCAAGGAGTGCTTTAATTGGTAAGTCCAATTTATTTATTGTTTTTACTTTGTTGTTAACGATCTAGTATCATATTTAGATTCATTGCCTAATCCAAGATCATGCAGAGTTTCACATGTTTCCTTCTAAGAATTTATATTTTTAGACTTTACATTTAGGCCTTTGATTAATTCTGAATTAATTATTTTATATGAGGTGAACTAGACTTTCATCTGTATTCTTTTACAGGTAAATATAGAGTTGTCTTGTCACCATTTGTAATAAATTTTACAAAATGTTATGAAATTCTTTTCCCAATTGAGTTGCCTTGGCATTCTTTTTAAAAATAAATCGGTCACATTTGCTTATTCAAAATGTCAAGTCTTGTGATCTGTTATACAACATAGTGCCTAGAGCTAACAATACTGCATCGTATACTTAAATTTTCTTTGGGTAGATCTTGTGTTAAATTTTCTTAACACATGACTCATACACAGATAATAATAATAGTAATAATAATAAGAGTAATGGAACAGGAGGAAACTTTAGGAGATGATAGATATATCTATAACCCTGATGGTGATAATTTCATGAATTCTCAAACTCATCAAGTAGCATACATTAAATACGTATGACTTTTTGTATGTCAATCATCTATCATTAAAGTGATTGAAAACAAACTAAAGTAATTGGCCATAGGTACATGGTTTTATTTCTGGACTCTCATTTCCATTCCATGTATCTATATATTTATCCATATTCTATGAAAGAATCTGAGAACTACACTGTCTTAGTTACTATTGTTTTGTAGTTAAGTTTTGAAATTGGGAAATGTGAATCTTTCAATGTTGTTCTTATTTTTCATGATTTTTTTCTAGTTTTGGCCCCTTGAATTTCCATATTAATTAAATGACAAATTTGTCAATTTCTGCAAAAAGTCCAACTGGGATTTTTATGTGAATTATATTGAATCCATAGATAAATTTGGGGGTATTGCCATGTTAACAGTATTAAATCTGTTGGTATGTAAACATGGGATATCTTTCTATTTATTTGGTTTCTTTAATTTCTTTCAACAATGTTTTATGGTTTTTGAGAAATGGGTTTTAAACTTTTTTGTTTCAGTCCTAACTATTTTATTCATCTGAAGCTATTGTAACCATTTTTTTTCTAATTTTATTTGAGATTGTTTATTTCATGTGTTAGAAATACAGCTGATTTTTGTTTATTGTTTGTGTATCCTGAAAGCTTGCTGAATTTTTTATTAGCTCTAAGAATTTTGGAGGGGATTTATTGAGATTTTATATACTAAGAAAAACCTCGCTGAAAATAGCTCAGGATTCTGGCTAAAATAGTGACAGGGAGATTCTAAACTCATCTCCTCTCATGGAGGAGATGTAGACTCCTATGTAGACTCACACTGAGTCTACAGCTTTATATGGGATAATTCCACCCATAAAAACCCAACGGCTATCTAAGTGATGACTACACATTAAACATATGAGAAGAAAACCACATCAAAATGGGTAGGTGAGGCTGGGACACAGTCTTGCCATAAGCCTCAACCCAGGTCTGATAACTCACAACTGGGGTGGCGGAGAATCAAAACTCATAGCTTCTACCCGAAGAGTAAGGGTTCAAACCCCATATCAGGTGCCCCTACCTTTAAGACATGCACTTGAGAAACAAGCCCCCAAAATATTTAAAAATTAACAGGACTCACATCCTAAGACGTACAAAATGGTAGCAGTTTGAGAAATGCCTCTTAAGTGAGTCTTAAGCATGCTCAGACCCACCTACCCAGTGCTCAGCTCAGAGGCAGCCAATCATGCCCAGACATAAGGTGAAGGAGTCACTTGCTTATATTAAAACATAGGTCTGAGGGGCAAGCATTTAATTTAATGCACACATTTAGGAGTCTGCCAGAACATTCTCTAAGGATAAAGACTAATAGGTGCTATCTTTGTACTCTCACTTTGTCATGCTCTAGAGCAACACTACCTCCCAGAAGGGAACATTTACACTCATCCAGTGACCCAATCTTTGTGGCTGTTACCTAGGGAATGTTTCTTGATCACCTGGCTATGAAGACTAGGGTAACTTGCATTTTTGGTCTCATGAGGCTGTTAAATTCACTACCACCCAGTAAAGAGTTCATACCCTTGTCTAGTGCCCTGATTTTTGTGACTGCCACCAGGAAACACCTCTACATTGCACTGCCTAATGGCCATGGGGTTTATGCTTATGGGCCCCATAAGACTGTAACTAACAGGGAAAGAGTTCTTAAACAGATACCACCTCCAGAGCATAACAAGAGACAATAGATCCTGGAACTTCCTCTTTCTGTGAAGGATAGTAGTATATTATTAGTATTAGAATATTACTATTCTATATAATATATAGAATATTATATTATATATAATATTAGAATATTAGTATATTATTTTGACTGTTGTCTGAGAGGCAGTGTTCTAATTAAACACACCTCCATGAGCAGAGACCTTGAGGTCGGGTCCCTTATGATCACCCTCTGCCATGCTCCAGAGAACTACTGTCTTCTAGAGCGAGCTTTATATGTCTGGTGCCCAATGTTTGTAGTAGACACTCCTTGGTCACCTGACTCTGATGGCCAGAAGATCTTGCATCCCTGGGTCTCATAGGGCCATGATAATCAGAGGGAAGGCCCATGGAATTCTACCACTGCCAGAACACTAAACAAATAGTGGGCTGAGGCACACTCCACTGTCCCTCAGTCTTTCTGTAAGGTAGGCCACTTTGTTCTGGAGAAATTGACTGAGAGGAAGGCTTTAGGTTTGGCACACATTTAGTGGCCTGTGGAGCTGCTCTCAAGAAATGTAAGCTGTGCTTGGTGCTCTTCTATCATGGTGCTCTTCCTCTGCCTTGTTTCAGTTCACCAGTATTTCCCATAAAGGAGCTTATGTATCCTATGGAGCTCCAATTTTTCTGATTGACATGTAGGGAATACCACCACATCGCCTGGCTCTGGTGACCAGTGGGGCTTATGCTTGCAGTCCCTCAGGATTGTATATATTTGCATAGTTTTAAAAGCTGCTATCTGAGGTCCTGGCTTCTTATCAGCCTGAATTTAGGTGCTGAAATCCTCCTCTTTGGAACACTGAAAGGTCTTGACATATCCTCAACTATTGAGAACTATCAAAAATATAATATATTGTTTGGGCAAGGACAGGGGTTTGAGAAATAAACAAGAGCGGAGGGAGGGCTGAACAGAAAGTTTCATTTTCTATACAAAACTACTCCTTCAAGACAGAACAGTGGTTGTTTCATCTACAGTATAGAAACCAACACAAAGAAGCAAACAAACTGAAGAAACAGAAGAATATGTTCCAAAAGGAAAGGACATGATAAAATCTCAGGAAAAAGTTCGAAAATGACAGTGGAGTAGGAGGATCTGAGGCTTGCTGCTTCCCATGATGACAACTAGATAACTAGCAAATCATCCTAAGTACCCCCAGAAATCGTCCTGAAGACTGGCAGGGAAAAATACACAACTAAAGGTACAGGAGAGACCACATTTAAAAATGTAGGAAGTAGAGGACACAGTTTGAGAGAGAAATAGATCATAGCTGCTGTTGGGGGGGGTAGGGAGTCACAGTCTCAGAGAAGAACAACAGACTGGCATACAGGGAAGCACATGGGGAAAATTAATCGTCATAGCAGTTGGCTTGGAAAGCATGAGGGAAGAATTTCATGATTTGTTACAATAAACAGGGCTGAAAGCCTGGAGTTTTAAAGGTCAGTAAACTTGGCTAGAATAAAGCCTGTAAGATATTGTGTTGCTTTGGGAGAGAAGGCAGGGAAACAGCCCCCCAGACATCCAGGGTGGAAACAGAAGTCTGTGGAATGCCTGGGGCACATAGTTGAGAGGTTATTTACTCATCTGGGAGAATTTTCCATAGAGGCAGCATGCATGGAAAACCCCTTGAGGAACAGAATTGGCAAGTGCCATTTCTCTCCCCCAACCCTCAGGTTCAGAATAGGAACACTTGTGAGAACCAGAACAGTGCCTACCTGGCTACCTAACTTGCTTACATTAATCCAAAACCCCCACACTCTGCCAGAACTTCCATTCATGATCACACTTGCCTCAGTCCCAGCAAGGCAGGCCCTCTTCCTCAGAAGACCAGCCCAAACACCTGTTCATACCATGTGTCCTGACCCAGACATTTGGTGAATCCTCAGTTCCAGTGCCAGTGCCAACAGGTGTCATTTCAAAAACAGACAATAGCACAACTAATTAAAACCCACCACATTCAGGCCAGGAACCAAACACTGCCCACAGTAGGCAAAGAAAGCCTCTGCAGTTTACCTGCCTGTGGGATAAAATGACCAGGATAAAACAGTAGAGAACACATATCACACATTGGAGACATTTCTAGAAGTGCCAGGCCCTGGAGAACAAGGACTACACAGCAGGGCACTATAGGAAATCTTCTTAAGGCCACCTACCCTCGAAAATAGGAGATGTATCTAACTCTCCTAACACAGAGAAACAGGCACAGAGACTTAGATAAAGTGAAAAGACAGAAACATTGGTCTCAAATGAAAGAAAAGGACATGACCATGGTTGAAGATCTAAGCAACACAAATATAAGTACCATGCCTGATGGAGTATTTAAGGCAATGAGCATAAGGATACTAACTGGACTTGAGAAAAGAGTGAAGACATGAGTGAGATTCTTGACACAGCGATAAGGAATAACATATCAGGGATAATGGGCTTAATAAATAAAATGAAAAACTTACTTGATGGAATAAGCAGCAAGTGTGAGGAAGCAGAGAATGAATTACTGACCAAGAAGACACAATAATGGAAAGTCATCAAACTGGACAAAAGAGAAAAAAAAGAATTACACAAAATGATAATAGACCTAAGGAACTCAGTGATATTATCAAATGTAATAACATTTCTATTATAGGATAACCAGAAGAGAAAAGGAGGCAGAACATTTATTTGAAGAAATAATAGCTGAAATCTCCCTTAATCTAGGGAAGGAAAATATATCCAGATCCAGGAGGCATAGAGAATCCCCATCAAAATCAATAAAAGCAGATGTACATCACAACATATTGTAATTAAATTTGCAAATATAGTGATAAAGAAAACATTTTAGGGACTCCTGGGTGGCTCAGTAGTTGAGCATATGCCTTGGCTCAGGGCATGATCCCGGGTCTGGGATCAAGTCTCATACTGGGCTCCCTGAAAGGAGCCTGCTTCTCCCTCTGCCTATGTCTCTGCCTCTCTCTATGTGTCTCTCATGAATAAATAAATAAAATTATTTAAAAAAGAAAACAATTTAATTGCAACAAAACAAAAGAGGACAGTAACTTACAAGAGAAAACTCATAAAGCTACCAGGCAATTTTTCAGCAGAAACTTTCCAAGCCAAAAGGGAGTGTCATAATCTTTTCAAATCCCTGAATGGGAAACATCTGCAGCCAAGATTACTCTATCCAGTAAGACTGTGATTCAAAATAGTAGAGATAAAACATTTCCCAAACAAACAAAAACTAAAGGAATCCTGGACCAGTGAGCCATCCTTGACAGAAATATTAAAAGGCTCTCTTTGAGTGCAAAGCAGAGACCAAAATTAATAGCATAATGGTAGGAAACACAAAAGAAATAAAAATGAATATTTCTATTAAAAATGGTCAAAGATCTCATAAAATAAGAGGATGTAAAATATGACAACAAATACTTAAAACATGGGAAGGACAGGAGTAAAGAACAGTTTCAAACTTAAGCATCAATTTAATATTGACTGCTATATGCAGAAAAGATTATATACAAACCTAATGGTAACTATATACCCAAAACAATTAATAAATATGCAAAGAATGAAAAGAAATAAATAGTTAAAGAAAATCAGCAAACCATGAAAGAAAGACAAGAAAGAAACAGAGAAAATCTTCAGAAACAATCACAAAACAAATAATAAAATGACAAAAAATATACATCTCTCAATAATTACTTTGAATGCAAGTGGACTAAATACCACAACCAAAAGACATAGGTGACGGAATGGATAAAAAAAAAAAATAAGATCAGAAGACTAATTTTAGACTTAAAAGGAGGAGATTAAAAAACACTTTTGATGTAAATGGATAAAAAAAGCCATAGTAGCAATACCTATATCAGACTAAGTAGACTTTAAAGCAAAGAATATGACAAGAGTAAGGGAGGAATACCATGCAATAATAATTGTGGTAATCTATCAAAAATATATGCTAACAATGGTAAGTATTTATATATCCAACACAGGAGCACCCAAACACAAAATGGTGTTAACAACAACAACAAAAAAAAACCCTAATAGATGATAATACAATAACATAGGACAATTAACACCTTACTTATGTTAATGGACAGATCATCCAAACAGAAAATAAATAAGGAAACAATGGTAATGAATGACACACTGGAACAGATGTATTTAACAGATATTTTGAGAACATTTAATCCTAGAACAGCAAAATATACACTCCTTCCAAGTGCACACAGAACATTCTGTAGAAGAGATAGCATATTAGGCCACAAAACCAGACTCAAGAAATTCAAGATCAAAGTCATACTATGCACAGTTCTTTTTTTAAGTTTTTATTTAAATTCCAGTTACTTAACATACAGTGTAACATTAGTTTCAAATGTACGATATATTGTTACAACTTCTATGTAACACCTGGTGCTCATCACAGCAAGTACTCTCCTTAATTCCCATTAACTATTTACCCATTCCCCCACCCACCTTCCTTATGGTAACCATCAATTTCCTCTCTATAGTTAAGGCTGGCATATTTTCTGACAATGCTATCAAACTAGAAGTTGAGCACAAGAAATGATCAAGAAAGACCACAATTACATAGAGGTTAAGTAACATGCAACTAAACAATGAATGGGTCAACTTAGAAATAAAAAAGATGTAAAAGTACATGGAAACACAAAAATGAAAACACAGCGGTCCAAATGCTTTAGGATGCAGCAAAAGTGGTTCTAAGATGGAAGTTTACAGCAATTCAGGTTTATCTAAAAAAGCAAGAAAAATCTCAAATTAATAACCTAACCTTACACATAAAGGATCTAGAAAAAGAACAATAAGCAAAACATAAAACCAAAAGAAGAAGGGAAATAATAAAGAATAGATTAGAATTAAATGATATAGAAACTAACACAAAAACAAAAACAATAGAACATATCAATGAAACCAGGAGCTGTTTTTTTGAAAAAAAAAATCAATAGAAGTGATAAACCTCTAGCCAGACTTATTAAGAAAAAGAGTAAGGACTCAAATAAATAAAATAAAAAATAAGAGGACAAATAACAATGAAAACCACAGAAATACACTTATAAGAGAATATTATGAAAACTATGTACCAACAAATTATAAATGTAGGAGAAACAGATAAATTCTGATAAACATATAAACTAGCAAACCAGAAAAAGGAATAATTACAAAACTTGAACAGATCAATAACAAGCAAATACATTGAATTAGAAAACTCTTAACAAAATTCTAGGACCAGATGACTTCATAGGTGAAGTCGACCAAACATTTGAAGAAGACTGAATGCCTATTCTTTTCAAACTATTCCAAAAAATAGAAATGGAACTAAAACTTCCAAATTAATTCTATGAGGCCAGAATTACCCTGATACCAAAACTGTATAAAGACACCACCAAATAAGAGGACTACAGGTCAATATCCCTGACGAACATAGATACAGAAATCCTCAATACAATACTAGCAAACTGAATTCAACAATACATTAAAAAATCATTCACCATGGTCCAGTGGGATTTTATCTTGGGTTGCAGGTGTAGTTTAATATTTGCAATTCAATCAATGTGACACATCCCAACAATGGAAAGATTAAGAAACATGACCATTCCAATAGATACAGAAAAAGTATTTGACAAAATATAACATCTTTCCAACAAAGTAAGTTTAGAAGGAATATATCTCAACATAATAAAGATAATATATGAGAAACACACAGCTAACATCATCCTCAAAGGAGAAAGACTGAGATCTTCCCCCCTAAGGTCAGAAACAAGACATGGATGTCCACTCTCACCACATCTATTCAACACAGTAGTGGAAGTCCTATCCACAGCAATTAGGCAACAAAGAAGTAAAAGACCTCCAAATTAGTAAGGAAGAAATAAAGCATTCACCATTTTTAGATGACATGATGCTATATAGAAAACCCTAAGGATTCCATAAAAAACTGCTGGAACTAATATATGAATTCAGTAAAGTCACAGGATACAAAATAAATGTAAAGAAATGCCCTGCATTTCTATACACCAATAATGAAGCAGCAGAAAGAAATTAAGGAATTAATCCCATTTATAATTGCACCAAAACAACAATAAAATACCTAGGAATAAACTTAACCCCAGATGTGAATGACCTGTATTCTGAAAATTATAAAATAGTGATGAAAGAAATTGACACACAAAAAAGGAGACTTCTTATGTCAAGGATTAGAAAAACAAGTTAGAAAAACAAAATTGTTTAAACAATGTTAACAAATTGTTAAAATGTTTTACTACCCAAATCAAACTACTCATTTAATATAATCTCTATCAAAATACCAACAACATTTTTCACAGAACTAGGATAAAAGATTCTAAATTGTGTATGGAATGGCAAAAGAACCCAAATAGCTAAAGCAAAACAAGCAAAGCTGGGGAAATCACAATTCTGGACTTCAAGTTATCTTACAAAGGTATAGTAATCAAAACAGTATGGTACTGGCACAAAAATAGACACATAGATCAATGGAACTCATTGAAACCCAGAAATAAACACACAACTGTATGGTCAATTAATCTTCAATAAACCAGGAAATTATATTCAATGGGAAAAGGACTCACATCTGTTTGAATGGCTCAAACCAATAACATAAGAAACAATGGGTGTTGGGAAGATTATTTAAAAAAAAAAAAAGGAATCCTCTTGTACTATAGTTGTGAACGCAAACTGATATAGCCACTGTGGAAGACAATGTGGAAGTTCCTCAAAAATTTAAAAATAGAACTACCCTATGATGAGCATTCACACAATGGGGTATTTACCTAAAAAATACAAAAACATTATTTCAAAGGATACATATACATCTATTTTTATTGCAGAATTATTTACAATAGCAAAATTATGGAAGTAGCCCTGGTGGTGTCCACCTATTAAGGGATTGATAAAAAGAGATGGTAGATGATAGATAGATGTTAGAGAGATATTATTCAGCCATAAAAATATAATGACATCTTGCCATTTGCAACAACATGAATGGAGATAGAGTGTAAAGTACTTAGTAAAATAAGTCAAAGAAAGACAAATACCATTTTATGTCATTCATTGCAGAATTTTGGAAACAAAACAACAAGCAAAGGAAAATAAAAGACAGAGATAGATCAATAAACAAACTGAATTATAAAGAACAAACTGATGGTTACAGAGGGAAGAGAAGTGAGGGAATGGGTGGAAGATGGTGGAAAAGTAGGAGTCCATGATTCACCTGGTCCTCCAAATTTACTTAGAAAACTTTCAAAACATCCTGAACACCTATGAATCCAACCTGAGACGTAAAGAGACAACAGCAAGAATGCTACAGTGAGACGCGATCACTTCTAACAAGAAAAAAGGAACGGTGGAGAAGGGGAGCTGAGGAAAGCCGCAGCAGGAAAGAGGCCAAGCAGATAATCAGGAACTTTAGAAATCTGTGCCTGAAAGAGTCTTCTCTGACTGAAAAGTGCTCAGTGGGGAAATATAGCAGAATTGCAGGAGGGGCAGTCCCAAAATTCTTGGAGACACAATAAGAATAGGGATGTCTGGGAGAAAACTAACTGCAAACCACAGTCAGATTGCAGTAAGGGCTGGAATGCCACAACCCTCCTTGGGCATCTGGGAGACGTTGGCTGGGTGCACAGGCTGACACCTAAGTGCTCTTTACCATAGAGCTCAGCCATGGACGGAGCCGGACTGTCCTCCATTCTCTTTGAGAGAGGCAAGCCCTGGGAGCACAGGTCCAGCAGCACAGGACCCTTGAAACCAAAGGCACCAAAGCAGACAAAGCTGGCTATCCTCCATTCCCTCCAGGACAGGTGAAATGGGGGGGGGGGATAGGGCAGCAAGAACTCTCCTGCTGCTGGGTGCCCTTCAATTTGTGCATATCAGTGCCCCCATGCCTGCCCCCAGGAGGCTCTAGGCCAGTGTGCATTGGCAGACTGTGGTTTGGTAGTCGCAGGGAGCTCTTGGCTCCAGGGCTGAAGATCTGGCCACTGCCTTTTTTTTTTTTTTTTCATTTTGCCTTTCACATGGAGAGGCAAGGACTCTAGGGAACAAAGGCCACAAAGGACAAACAGGTTCACACTGAGCCTGGCCACCTGGCAAGGGGTGGGGCATTTCTGCCCAGGCACAGACATCTGAGAATCAGGGCCTTCCCCAAGCAGACCAGCTGGAAGAATAAGGGAAGAGCAAGTTTGCTGACCAAGCAGCACTGGAAAGCTCCAGGACTGAGGGAAAATAGCATATAGAACTAGAAGTTTTTTCCTTATGATTTGTTTATATTTCAGGTTAAAAATTTCCAGTATTTTTTTCCTTTTCCTACCTTAACAGCAATATTTTAACAAATATTTGTTTTTAAGCTTTTTGCTTTATGACTTCCATATTTCTATGATTACATGTCTTAGATATATGCTTCATTTTTGGAAACCTTTAAACATATTCAATTTAATTTTGGTAGATATATAACTTATGAGTTTTTGTTCTTTTGTTTCTTGTTTTTTTCTGCCTTGTCTTATTTTGTAATGAAGGAAGTTAGTACCTTCTAACCTATGGACCAAAATAAACCCCAAATCAAGTGGAACGCCATGTTGGTTCATTCTGTGGGACTATATTCTCTCTTCCTTCCCATTATGTCCCCTCTTTTATCTTCTTAATACTTTTGTGATAGATGTTGGGTCTCTATATAAGTTTTGCTGGTTAAATAAATTTGGAATTTAGCATCTTCTAACATACAAAACAAAATACACCAAGAAATAAGAGGATAACCCTCTAGGTCCACCCTGTGAGACTATATTCTTCCTGCATCACCATTTCTTACCCACCTTTTTTTAATTGCTATTTTTCCTAAATTTATTTTTCGCGTTCATGGTCCTTTTGTTTTATTCTGTTCTGTTTTTTTTTTCTTTTGTTTTCTGTTTTCTCACTTCCTTGGAATTGCCTAGGGTGTATTTTACTTAGGATATGATTGATATTTTTGACTCTGTTCACTCATACAGCCATTATGCACAGGACAAAATGATTGGAAGGAAGAACTCACTACAAAAGAAGGAAATGGAAGTAATATTCTGCCACAGACATACTTGATATGGATTTAACTAGCATATCAGAGATATAATTAAAAACTACAATTATAAAATCACTGGTGGATCTGGAAAACAGCATACAATTCCCTAGAGATTCTTGGACTGCAGAATTTAGATTTGATCAGGCTGAAATAAAAAATACTTTAACTGAGACAAGTCTAAACTCGATTTTCTGACTGCTAGGGTTATGAGGTGGAAGAAAGTGAGTTACATAGAAGACAAGTTGATAGAAAGAAAGGAGGCTGAATAAAAAGAGAGAAAAACAAGTAAAAACCAATGAGGAAAGGCTTTGGGAAATAAAAGATAGTTTGAGAAGGAATATTCTTTTTTTTTTTTTTTTGGCATTCCAGAAGAGGTAAAGAGAGAGAGAGAGGATCAGAAAGAATATTTCAACAAATCATAGCAGAGAACTTCCTTAATCTGGGGAAGGAAACATGCATTCAGATTCAATAGAGAAAGACCCAGAAAATCAACAAAAACTGATCAATACCCCAACATATAATAGTGAAGCTTACAAACTTCAAATATAAAGAGAAAACTCTAAAAGCAGCTTGAGGTGAGAGATTCTTACTTACTTGGGGAGAAATATCAGACTAACAGCAGACCTCTCCACAGAGACCTGGCAGGCAAGAAAGGGCCAAAATTATATATTCAGGATATTAAACAGAAAAAGATGCAAACAAGAATATTTTATCCAACAAGGTTGTTATTCAGAATAGAAGGATAGATAAAGACTTCCAGGATAGGCAGAAAATTGAAATAATATGTGACTACCAAACCAACTTTTCAAGAAATATAAACAGGGACCCTGAAAAGGAAGGAGGGACCACAAAGAAGCAATCCAAAGGAATATGAACAGTATAGATAATACTATTACACTAAATTGATATCTTTCAATAGTAACTGTGAGTGTGAATGGGCTTAATAACCTGATCAAAAGACGCAGGGTTTCAGACTGGATAAAAAAGCAAGACCCATTTATTTGCTGTCTACAAGAGACTCATTTTAGATGTAAAGACACCTCCAGCCTGAAAATGAAAGGTTGGAGAACCATTTACCATTCCAATGGTCCTTAAAAGAAAGCAGGGGTAGCAATCCTCATATCAGATAAAAAGTGTATCACAAAGACTGTAATAAAAGATGAAGAAGGACACAATATCAAACTTAAAAGATCAATTCAACAAGAGGATATAACAAGCATGAATATCTATGCCTCTAATGTGGGAGCTGTCAAGTATATCAATCAATTAATAACCAAAGTAAAGACATTCTTAGATAATAATACACTAATACTGGGAGACATCAGCACGGCATTCACACAAATGACAGATATTCTAAGCACAACATCTCCAAATGAACAAGAGCTTTAAATGATACACTGGACAAGATGGATTTCAAAGATATTTACAGAACTTTACATCCAAATGCAACTGAATACACATTCTTCTCAAGTACACATGGAAAATTCTCCAGAATAGACCATGTTTTGGGTCAAAAATCAGGTCTCAACCAATACCAAAAGAATGGGATTGACCCCTGAATATTTTCAGACCATAAATCTTTGAAGCTTGAACTCAATCACAAAAATATATTTGGAAGAAACTCAAACAGGTGGAGGTTAAAGAGAATCCTGCTAAAAGATGAAAGGGTCAACCAGGAAATTAGAGAAGAATTAACAAGATTCATGGAAACTAATGAGAATGAAGATACAACAGTTCAATAAATTTAGGATACAGCAAAAGCAGTCCAAAGAGGGAAATATATCACAATACAAGCATCCCTCAAAAAACTGGAAAAAAACTCAAAAACACAAGCTAACCTCACATCTAAAGGAACTGGAGAAGAGCAGCAAAAAAACCTACATTAAGCAGAAGAAGAAAGTTAATAAAGATTTGGGCAGAACTTAATGAAATAGAGACCAGAAGACTGTGAAACAGATCAATAAAACCAGAAGTTTGTTCTTTGAAAGAATTAATAAGACACATAAACCATTAGCCAGCCTTATTATTTTTTTTTTATTTTTTTATTTTTTTATTATTTATTTATGATAGTCACAGAGAGAGAGAGAGAGAGAGGCAGAGACACAGGCAGAGGGAGAAGCAGGCTCCATGCACCGGGAGCCCGACGTGGGATTCGATCCCGGGTCTCCAGGATCGCGCCCTGGGCCAAAGGCAGGCGCCAAACCGCTGCGCCACCCAGGGATCCCAGCCAGCCTTATTAAAAACAAAAGAAAAAAGATTCTAATTAATAAAATCACGAATTAAAAAGGAGAGATCACAACCAATACCAAGGAAATACAAATTAATTTAAAAACATATTATGAACAGGTATATGCCAATAAATAAAGCAATCTAGAAGAAATGGATGTATTTCTGGAAACCCAAAACTACCAAAACTGGAACAGAAAGAAATAGAAAACCTGAACAGGCCAATAACCAGGGAGGAAATTGAAGCAGTCATCCAAAACCACCCAAGACACAACAGTCCAGGACCAGATGGCATCCCAGGAGAATTCTATCAAACGTTTAAAGAAGAAACCATACATATTCTATTAAAGCTGTTCAGAAGGATACAAAGAGATGGAAGATATAGACATGGCCAACAAGCACATGAGTAAATGCTCCACAACACTTGCCTCAGAAAAATACAAATCAAAACCACAATGAGATACCACTTCACACCAGTGAAAATGGTGAAAATTAACAAGACAGGAAACAACATATGTTGGAGAGGATATGGTGAAAGGGAATGCTCTTGCACTGTTGGTGGGAATGTGAACTGTTACCGCCACTCTGGAAAACTGTGTGGAGGTTCCTTAAAGAGTTAAAAATAGCACTGTTCTATGACAGGAATTGCACTGCTGGGGATTTACCCCAAAGATACAGATGCAGTGAGATGGCAGGACACCTGCACCACAATATTTATGGCAGCAATGTCCACAATAGCTAAACTGTGGAAGAAGCTTCGGTGTCCATCGAATGATGAATGGATAAAGAAGATGTGGCCTATAATATACAATGGAATATTACTCAGCCATTATAAGTAAGAAATACACACCATTTACTTCAACATGGATAGAACTGGAGGGTATTATGCTGAGTGAAGTAAGTCAACTGGAGGACAACAAACATTATATGGTCTCATTCATTTGGGGAATATAAAAAATAGTGAAAGGGAATAAAGGGGAAAGGAGACAAAATGAGTTGGAAATATCAGTGAGGATGAAAGAACATGAGAGACATCTAACTCTGGGAAAGGAACATGGGGTGGTTTAAAGGGAGGTGGGTGGGGGGTTGGGGGGACTAGGTGAAGGGCACTGAATGGGGGCACTTGATGGGATGAGCACCAGGTGTTATGTGATATGGTGCCTATCGAACTCCAATAAAAAATACAGAATAAAATAAAATTAAGTTAAAATTAAACATAAAATACAAAAATAAGACAGAAATTGAATCAGTAATTTAAAACCCCCAGCAAAGAAAAGCCCAAGTCCAGATTGGTTCACTGGTAAATTCTAGAAACCTTTAAATAGTATTGTTTTCTCTCCTTAAGTATAACTTCTGGCATTAATTATAACATGTCTTCCTCTGGGAAATTTCTGTTAATATCTTTTGCCCATTTCATGATTGAACTGTTTGTTTCTTTGCTGTTAAGTTTAATAAGTTCTTTATAGATCTTGGATACTAGCCCTTTATCTAATAGGTTATTTGCAGTTATCTTCTCCCATTCTGTAGTTTGTCTTTTAGTTTTGTTGACTGTTTCTTTTGATGTGTAGAAGCTTTTTATCTTGATTAATTCCCAATAATTGATTTTTGCTTTTGTTTCCCTTGCCTTCATAGATGTATCTTGCAAGAAGTTGCTGTGGCCAAGCTCAAAAATGGTGCTGCATGTGTTCTTCTCCAGGATTTTGATAGAATCTTGTCTCACATTATGATCCATATTGAGTTTATCTTTGTGTATGGTATAAGAGAATGGTCTAGTTTCATTCTTCTGCACGTGGCTGTCCAATTTTCCCAGCATCATTAATTGAAGAGACTGTCCTTTTTCCAGTGGATAGGCTTTCTTGATTTGTCAAATATTAGTTGACCATAGAGTTGAGGGCCCATTTCTGGGTTGTCTAATCCGTTCCATTGATCTATGTTTCTGTTGTTGTGCCAGTTACATACAGTCTAGATGAGCACAGCTTAGTTGTACAACTTGAAATCCAGCATTGTGATGCCCCAGCTCTGGTTTTCTTTTTCAATATCCCCCTGGCTATTCAGGGTCTTTCTGATTCCACACAAATCTTAAGATGATTTGTTCCAACTCTCTGAAGAAGGTCCATGTTATTTTGATTGGGATTGCATTAAATGTGTAAATTAGCCTGGGTAGCATGGACATTTTCACAATATTGATTCTTCCAATCCATGAGCATGGAGTATTTTTCCATCTCTTTGTGACATCAATTTCTTTCAGAATGGTTCTATAGTTTTTAGGGTATAGATCCTTTACCTCTTTGACTAGGTTTATTCCTAGGTATCTTATGCTATGGGGTTCAATCATAAATGGGATTTACTCCTTAATTTCTTTTTTTTTCAGGTCATTGTTAATGTATAGAAATGCCACTGATTTTTTAGCATTGATTTTGTATCCTGCCACACTACCAAACTGCTGTATGAGTTCAAGCAATCTTGGGGTGGAGTCTTTTGGGTTTTCTATGTACAGTATCATGGCACCTGCAAAGAAGGAGAGTTTGACTTCTTCTTTGCCAATTTGAATGCTTTTTATTTTTATTTTTTTGTTGTTGTTGTTGCCTGATTCCGGAGGCTAGGACTTCTAGTATTATGTTGAATAGCATTGGTGAGAGTGGGCATCCCTGTCGTGTTCCTGATCTTAGGGGAATGGCTCCCAGTGTTTCCCCATTGATAATGATATTTGCTGTGGGCTTTTCATAGATGGTTTTTAAGATGCTGAGGAATGTTTCCTGTATCCCTACACTCTGAAGAGTTTTGATCAGGAATAGATGCTGTATTTTGTCAAATGCTTTCTCTGCAACTATTGAGAAGATCATATGGTTCTTGTTTTTTCTCTTGTTGATATGATCTACTACATTGATTGCTTTACCAGTGTCGAACTAGCCTGGCATCCTGGGAAAAAAATCTCACTTGGACATGGTGAATAATCTTCTTAATGTAATGTTGGATCCTATTGGCTAGTATCTTGTTGAGAATTTTTGCATCTATATTCATCAGGGTTATTGGTCTATAATTTTCCTTTTTGGTTGGGTCTTTGTCTGGTTTTGGAATTAAGGTGATGCTGGCCTCATAGAACGAGTTTGGAAGTATTCCATCTCTTTCTCTTTCCAAACAGCTTTAGTAGAATAGATATGGTTTCTTCTTTAAACTTTTGATAGAATTCCCATGGGAAGCCACCTGACCCCGGACTGTTGTGTCTTGGGAGGTTTTGGATGACTGCTTCAATTTCCTCCCTGGTTTTTGGCCTGTTCAGGTTTCCTATTTCTTCCTGTTCCAGTTTTGTAGTTTGTGGGTTTCCCGAAGTTTCCATATCTTCTAGATTGCCTAATTTTTTGGCATATAGCTGCTCATAATAACTTTTTAAAATCGTTTGTATTTCCTTGGTATTTTTGGTGATCTTTCCTTTTTCATTCATGATTTTATCAATTGGAGTTTTTTTGTTTTTAAGAAGGCTGGCTAATGGTTTATCTATCTTATTAATTCTTTCAGAGAACCAACTCCTGGTTTTGTTGATCTGTTCTACAGTTCTTCTGGTCTCTGTTTCTCTGAGTTCTGCTCCAATCTTCATTAACTCTATTCTTCTGTTTGGTGTAGGTTTTATTTTGTTCTTTTTCCAGTTTCTTTACCTGTGAGGTTAGCTTGTGTATTTGAATTTTTTTTCCAATTTTTTGAGGGATGCTTGTATTGTGATGTATTTCCCTCTTAGGACTGCTTTTGCTGTATACCAAAGATATTGAACAGTTTTATCTTCATTCTTTGTTTTAAGATTTTATTTTATTTATTCATGAGAGACAGAGAGAGGCAGAGACACAAGCAGAGGGAGAAGCAGGCTCGATATAGGGAGCCTGACATGGGACTCGATCCGGGACTCTAAGTTCATGCTCTGGACCAAGGGCAGGCGCCAAACAGCTGAGCCACTCAGAGATCCCCTGTATCTTCATTTTTATTAGTGTCCATGAATCTTTTTAATTCTCTCTAATTTCCTGGTTGAGCCTTTCATCTTTATAGGATGCTCTTTAAACTCCGTGTATTTGAGTTTATTCCAAAATTTTTCTTGTGATTTAGTTCAAGTTTCAAGGCATCATGTTCTGAAAGTATGCAGGGGACAATCCCAATCTTTTGGTATTGGTTAAGACCTGATTTGTGACCCAGTACGTGGTCTATTCTGGAGAAATTTCCATGTGCACTTGAGAAGAATGTGTATTCAGTTGCGTTTGGATGTATAGTTTTGTGCATATCTGTGAAATCCACCAGGTCCAGTGTATTATTTAAAGCTCTTGTTCATTTGGAGATGTTGTGCTTAGAAGATCTGTCATTTGCAGAAAGTGCCATGTTGTAGTGTCCCAGTATTAATGTACCATTATCTAATATGTCTTTACTTTGGTTATTAATTGGTTGATATAGTTGGCATCTCCCACATTAGGGGCATAAATATTCATGATTGTTAGGTACTCTTTTTGGGTAGATTCTTTAATTAATATAGTGTTCCTATAATTTCCTATAAATCCTTTAATTTAATATAGTGTTCCTTTTCATCTCTTACTACAGTCTTTGGGATACATTCTAATTTATCTTACATGAGGATTGTTACTCCTGCTTTCTTTTGAGGACCATTGGAATGGTAAATGGTTCTCCAACCTTTCATTTTCAGGCTGGAGGTGTTCTTATATCTAAAATGAGTCCCTTGTAGACTGGAAATAGATGGGTATTGCTTTTTTATCCAGTCTGTATAACCCTGTGTCTTTTGATGGGATCATTAAGCTTATTCACGTTCAGAGTTACTATTGAAAGACATGAATTTAGTGTCATCATCATACCTATTCAGTCCCTGTGTTTGTGGATTATTTCTTTGTGCTTCCTCTTTCTTTTACAAAGTCTCCCTTAATATGACTTGCAGAGCTGGTTTGGTGGTCACATATTCTTTCAGTTTCTGCCTATCTTGGAAGCTCTTTATCTCTCCTTCTCTTTTGAATGAGAGCCTTGCTGGATCAAGTATTCTTGGCTGCATGTTCTTCCCATTTAGTACACTGAATATATCTTGCCAGCCCTTTCTGGCTTGCCAGGTCTCTATGGAGAAGTCTGCTGTTAATCTAATATTTCTCCCAATAAATTAAGGATCTCTTGTCTCTTGGTGCTTTAAGCATTTTCTGTCTTTGGAATTTGCAAGTTTCTCTATTAAATGTTGAGGTGTTGAACGGTTTTTATTGATTTTAGGGGGGCAACTCTATATCTCCTGGGTCCGAATGTCCGTTTCCTTCCCCCAATTCAGCTATGAATTGTTCAAATATGCTTTCTGGTCCTCTTTCCCTCTTGTTGCCCCCTTCAAACCCAGTTAAATGTAGATTTTTCCATTTGAGGCTGCCATTTACTTCCCTTAACTTTTCCTCATGATCTTCTAATTGTTTTTCTCTTTTATCCTCAGCTTCCTTCCTTGCCATCATCTTGTCTTCTATGTTGCTCACTCTTTCTTCCACCTCATTAACCCTCATTGTTAGGACCTCAAGTTTGGATTGCATCTCATTTAATTGATTTTTAATTGTGGCCTGATTCAATCTAAATTCTGCAGTCATAAAGTCTCTTGAATCCTTTATGGTTTTTTCCAGAGCCACCAGTAGCTTTATAATTGTGCTTCTGAATTGGCTTTCTGACTTCGAATTGTAATCCAAATTCTGTAACTCTGTGGGAAAGAGTACTGTTTCTGATTCTTTCTTTTGTGGTGAGTTATTCTTTTTAGTCATTTTGCTCAGTGCAGAGTGGCTAAAAACACATTGTACTGGAAAAAGGAAAAAAATTAAATGGGGAGTGGTATCCTCTGGTTCTATATACTGTTAATCCCTCGACTTACCCTGGAGATTTCCAGTGCTGTTTGGTCAAGAACTTGCTCTTCACCTGTCCTTCCATCTGGTCTTCTGGGGGAGGGGCCTGCTGTGCTGATTCTCAGTTGTGTGTACCTGGGGGAGATGCCCCACTCCCTGCCAGGTACCCAGCTCAGTGGGAGCTGTTTATCCTGTGAGGCCCCTGTTCCCTAGTGGCTCGGCTTCATCTCATGCACAGGATGACACAAGGAGGAACAAGAACAGTGGTGGCAGCCAGATCCCCAGCCCCAGAGTCAGTGTCCACTGTAACTACCACAGTCTCCCAGTCTGTGGACTTGATGCTCCGCGGTCACAGCATGCTGACCTGCACAGCTGGGGGTGCCCAGTAGCAGGAGAGTTCTTTTATTCCTGTGCCCTCCCCGCCTCCACCTGCCCTGGGGAGAGTGCAGGATCCTGGGTTGTGCCTGCCCAGAGCCCTGGGATCCAGGCCCTGTGCTGCTAGAATCGTGCTCCTGGGGCTGTTGCTTCTGAAGGCAGCAGGGCACAGCCCCCTCCATTGGGAGCCGCCACCTGAGCTTCTCCCGAGGCCCCACTGGGCGTGTGCTCCAGCCCTTTACTGAGATTGGCCCACAGTCTGTGGCACGCTTTCCTCCAGGCACACTTCCTCTGTTAGTGACTCTGGGAGACTGGAGGCTCCACTGCCCCTCCTGCGGTTCTGCCCAAGTTCCCTGCTAAGCCCCTTTCTCTATGGGAAGATTCCGGTGCATAGTTTTAAAGTTCCTGCTTCTCCAGGACCGGGCTTTCCTGTTCTTGAGGCTCTCACCACCCCACCTTAGCCCGGCTCCTCGTGGGGTTCCCTCCCCCATTGGATTAATTTTTATCTTTCGGCTTCCTATCTTGTTAGAAGCACAAACTCTTCTCTCTGTAGCATTCCATCTATTATTATCTCTTTAAATCTCTGGTCGAATTCATAGGTTTCCAGGATGATTTGAAAGTTATCTATGTAATTTGGTGGGGACAGGTGACTTGGGGACCCTACTCCTCTGCTATCTTGCCCCGCCTCAATTCAATTTCCTTACCCATTGTTCTGTTCATAATTTTTATTTCTTTATGATTCAGTTTTGGTAGGTTGTGTTTCTAGAAATTTCTCCTTTTTCAGGTTTTTCAATTTGTTGGCATTTGATTATTCAAAGTAGTTTCATATGATCTCTTTATTTCTGTGACATTTGTAATTGTCCTCTTTGATCTTGGATTTTATTTGAGTCATCCTTTTTTTCTTAGTGTGTAGTAAATATTTGTTAATTTAGTTGATCTTCTTAAAGAAACCAACTCTTAATTTTATTTTTCTATTATTTTTTATTCATTTTTCTGTCTTCTCTAATTTTTACTCTTCCCTTCTGCTAAGTTTGGACTTATGGTTTTTGGGGGTTTTTTTGCTAGTTTTTGAGTAATAAAGTTAGGTTGTTTATTTTTTCTTCTTTTTTACTGTAGATATTTATTGCTAGAAGTTCCATTCAGTACTGCTTTTGCAGCATTCCATAGTTTTTGGTATTTTGTTCAAATTTTCATTTTTCTCCAGATATTTTATGATTTCTTTTTATTTATTTTGTTTTTTTTAAAAAATTTTTTAATTTACATTTGAAAGAGAGAAATAAAGAGAGAGTGCATGAACACAGGGGAAGGAGCAGAGAAACTGGTAGAACAATCCTCTAGCAGATTCCTGCTGAGCATGGAGCTGAACACAGGGCTCTGTCCCAGGATCGTAAGATCCTTACCTCAGCTGAAACCAAGAGTCAGATGTTTAACTGAATGAGCCACCTAGGTGCCCCTATGATTTCCGTTTGATTTATTCTTTGATTCATTGATTTTCCAGGTCTGCTTTGTTTAATTTCCATATATTTTTGAATTTTTCAAGTATCATTCTAATGTTAATTTCTAGTTTCGTATCAATGTGGTCAGAAAAGGTACTTGATATTATTTACATCTTCTTGTTTTGTGACTAAACATGTAATCTATTTTGGAGAATCTTTATGTACCCTTGAGAAGAATGTATATTCTCTTTCTGTTGCGTGGGGTATTTCATATATATTTATTAGGTCCATTTTGTCAACACTGTCGTTCAAGTCCATTCTTAGCTTATTGTTTTTCTGTTTGAATAATCTATTTGTTGTTAAAAGTGGTATTCTGAACTCATCTACTGTCATTGTATTGCTGTCTATCTCTCCCTTCAGTTCGCATAATTATTTTCTTTATTTATTTAGACCCTCTGATATTGGAGTCATATTTATTTAAATTTACTGTATCTTTTAAATTGATTTATTCATTGATTACTATACAATGTCTTTGTCTCTTGTGACTATTTTTGCTTAAATTATACTTCATCTGATATAAGTATAGTACCCAAGTCTATATGACTTCAAATCTGAATCCTTTTTTGGTGTGTTTCTCTGCTCCTGTTTTTAAAATATTTGCTTTCTATGTAAGAATACTTCTAAACTTCCATCACTATCATCAAATATATATAGTGAAAATTATATATATATTACATAGTTAAAATTACATATATAATATATATAGTGAAAATTGTATTTAAGTGGGAACCATATTTTATTTGGTTGCTAAAAGAAAAGGTTAGATTATATGACTGAAATAGGATTGGCCAAAAAATCAGTAGTCCAGTGTGCTAATTTCAAATATTTCAATTAATGATCTGATAATGCTGAATGGTCTCATTTTCATTCTGAATTTTAATTTGCCATTTTATCCTAAAATAGATTTCTGAGAATAACATCCCACATTATACACACACAATACCCTGTGGTTATATAAATTGGAAAAATACTCCAAGCTAAAGCTTCTATTGGAGTTTTGTGATGTGCAATAATGTGGTTGTAGATATACTCAGCAAATGAACATGTTAAGATATTTTAACCTACTCCTTTTCCTAAATTGTGTCTGATATGAAACTTCTTCTCCCTTTTGTCTATCCCTAACTCCCATGTAAAACATGTTCAATGGAGTATACCTTTGGAAATATTAGTGTATATTTATTTTCTCTGATGATCTTTCTAGGTACATTCTATGATTTCTACTGCATTCTTTAGTGATGTCTCAAAACAATATGCACAAAACTAAACAATTACTTATCTTATTATTTAGCAAAATCCCCTTGGGTAGAGTTTTTATTTGTCAGTATGTTTTGAATTAAAATAACAGAAAACCCTTACTCAAACTGGCTTTAATAATGAAATGTGTTGTCCTATAAGATTTAAAAGTAATGCAGACTACAGGAATTTTATGTGAGGGTCTTATTTTACTTCTCTCTTATTTTTGAGTTTGAGCTCCTTCAGATGTTGTTTTTATTCTCAGTTGTGTAGTAAGATAGCTATATAAGTTCCCAAATCTGTCATGATATGATAATATACACATAAAAATATGTTCTGAACATCCTCATGAAATCTTTTCATGTGTTCTTTTCTTAGGAATGATGAAAATGTTCCCACAAAAACCTCAGAGGACTTCATTCATGTATCATTGGTCACATGGATATTTTTAACCCAGTCACTGGAAAGAAAGATGCAATTACCATGAGTGAATTGATCGAAATTTTATCCACCATCTGTAGGTAGAAATCAGGCTACTTCCCCTGAAACACGTGATTATGTGCTGGCAAGTGAATTACAACAAAAATCAGTTCTGTTAGGAGGGAAAAGGATGGTATGACATATTGAGTAAATGACATGAAAGGCCTGTTGCATAATCTCAAATGTTAAGAATATCAAAGAAGAATGCTTTGAAATAAGTCTTTGAAATAGGACTTAGTTGGAAGAAAAACACATTGATGAGAAACATCACATGGAAGATAATGATCTGGGATCTATTATCAATACTCGCATTTAAAAACTATGTCCTTAGGCAAACCATTAAAAATATTTGAGCCCAGTTTCCCTACTAGCAAATTGATGGTATTACTTATCTATCATAATTCAATAGATATTATGATCATAAAATGGAACAAGAGATATGAAAGTTCTTTGACTTAGTAATATCTTATCTTAAAAGAACTATTTAGTTACCTTTAAGAAAAGAGATAAAACCTTTTATTTAGTATTCAGTACACTTACAATCTGTTAAAAAGACAAAAGTTCAATTTATGTCATGCATTTTTTAATCTTATGACTTTACTAGTTCTCTTCTGTATTGTATTAAAGGATAAAAGGAGTCAAATAATCTTAAACCCATATTTTTTATCAGCATGACTTCTTGAAGATGGTAACCTGTATTTTTGATGAGTTTGCAAGCAAGAGAAGGTCTGAAATCTAGCAACTCAGTCGATATAATGCTTACAGTAACATAAATGACAAAGTGTCAGTGATGACTGAGATGACAAATGACAACATGCATATTAATAAGCTCTAGACAACATTCAATCACTGTCCAATATTTTTAGTCGTGTTGAAGGACAATGCAATCTTCAAATGCAGCACTTCACAGAGGAGGTGTGACTGTCACCAAACAACTTCTATAACTTAGAAACTCAGCAGAAAAGTGGCAAGGTTATGCTACCTTGATGGAGGGGTGAATGACAGCTATATATTATATCCATACTAAAGGACAAAAACAACAGCCTCTCAAGTTACTGTATAGAAGGCATGTCTACACACGCCATCAATTCACACTTTTCAACTGAATTTAGTAATGAATGAAATTAAAGTATCTGTGTCTCTGTTTCCCGTTTCCTTGCCTATATCATAATTTGACTAAATTGAACTTTGTTTGATCAACTTTGTCAATATAGTCAATCTAGGTAGAATTTATGTGGTCCCGTGTTATTAATCTATTCAATGCATGCACTATGTGAAAATATGTTCATGTATATAATATACACATAAGTAATTTTTAGAGCTCAAATGCCCAGACATAAGAGTCATCTGCTTTATATTTTTGTTTGCAGGATTTTTTTCCTTTTTAATATGAACAGGGTTCCTTAAATAAATTTATTATCAACACACAATGAATTTAAATAATGCAGATACTTGACAAAAACATTCAACAACCCAACAAAGCCCTGAGGTGGACAGTCTAGTCCAAAAGCTTATTATTCAACAAAGGGACAGGTAGATTCTCTCTGGTAGTGCATAAATGGCTCATATTGTTGCTGTTGTCCCAGCCTAATGTTATTCAACATATATTTTGGACTAAATATAAAAGATCTATCAAAAAACTATTTGTGTGTCTGAGCTTGAATATAAGTGTATATGGAAGTCACATACTTTTAGCTCTTATGTTCATTTCCTTTCTACTGAAATCAATAGATATTTTGCTTTTTTTCTATATGGCAGTAAGTTATGTGTGAGAGATAGGTGGGCATTCCAAATGTGCTCTTGAATAACATTAAGAATGATTCTATTAAACAAAACTTTAACTTCATTCAAAAGATTTAAAAATTACTTATCTAAAAATACGAGACATACTTGACTTTTTGTATAATTACTCATCTTTCGCATTGTGTCTTAGTCATCTGGGCTGCATAAGAAAATATCCCAGACTGGAAGGCTTAAACAACAGAAATGCATGTTTCTTACAGTTCTGAGGCTAGACATGAGATCAAGATGTCAGCAGATTTGATTTTTTCCAGGGGCCTCTCTCCTTAACTTGCAGTTGCCCATCTTCATTCTGTGTCCTCTATGTGGCTTTTTCTCTGTGTGCATGCACTCTTGGTATCTCTTGTCTTATAAAGACACTTGTCCTATTGGATTAGTCTCCACTCTTTGATCTCATTTAATCTTAATTACCTCATTAAATGTTCTATTTCCAAATACAGTAAAGTTAAAGCTTCAACCAATGATTTTTAGTGTATACAACTTAGTCCATAATATATAGTTAGAAGAAAATTCCATCTGTTTTCAGAAAACATTTGATACATAATTTTCAAATAGATTCAATTTAACTTGGTGACTATTCAACATATATTCAGTGATGAATTGTATAAATTACTTAGCACATTTATGGCATATAGCATGCAGAGAAAATACTTTTTTATTAGATTCCTAAGACACAAAATTAAAAGGGAGAAAGGAATGAGAGAGAAAGAGATTTAGAGAGAAATTCCATCCTTCGAAAAACTTAAAAATTGTTGAAAGAAAAAGACCATCATATGTAATGAAACAAAGCATACTATATGATCTAGTATTAAATGGGGGGTTATGAATTATTAGTGATACTGAAAAAGTAAAAATGAAAAGACACCTGTGGCAAGAGTTGTGTGAAGGATGCATGAAAGATTTGAATTTGCAGTAAGCCTTAAATAAGGCTTAATAATAAGGATGGAAATTCCAGGCAAAGAAATTAGCATGAGCAATGAGAAATGAGCATGAGGGATGGGATTGAGCATAAAGTATTTTGGTAAGTTCACTCTATATTCTCCACTGCCCAGGAGCCAAGAACAGACAACTGGCTCACTCAACAAAGCCTGCAGCCTATGGGATGTATAATGTTTGTTGCTAAGCTAGGATACTCTGGATAAATTATTATTTTGGATTTCAAAAATATGTCTTCCATAGTGTTAAAATATTATATTTCAGATCCATGTTATTCCACACCCCTTTGTAAATTTGCTAGCAGTACATCTATAGAAAGTTTAGACACATAGACAAATGTAAGAGAGAAAAGCAATATCTAATAAAATTACAAATCCTTTAAGGCACTGCTAATAATCTAACATCAGAAATATGGAGTTGATCCAGATGCACATTTTTGAGGGAAGTTTTCCAAATAAAGAAGTTTAAATTTATACTATTATCAAATACCAGGATCAGTTTTTGTCAGGCTTTGCTCATAGGTCCTAAGAAATAAAACAAATGCAGAACATTTATATGTATACACTTACATAAAGACATATACATGCATGTTTAATTTTGGTAATTTTTGTTTCAAAATTGCCCCTTGAGTAAAAATGAAAGTTTAGCATTGAAAGAATATTCTAATTCAGATTGGAGAACAAAGGGAGGACGCAGCTGGGTAGGTGTTGATAATTTCCATATTCTTGTTTTATAGTTATATTGAAGATGTCCATTATTTCCTTTCTGCATGCACTTCTATTCTTAGACTATTTGACAGTATAACAGACCAGAAGAGTTAGACTTTCATTCCTTTTATTCTGTGCTTTCCAGGGCCATCCACCTGATCCAAAGCGGGATGATCTGTTTTTTTTTTTTCTTCAGGAAATTTGAATTTTGGTTACAGAAGCAGATTAATAAAGAGTGTTGGGCACTTGAACTTGGACTGTAAGATCAAACAGATACAAGCCAACAACCCTTACAATACTAGACCACAAGCAACATCAAAATTAACAGCCTTATAGAGAAATCTTGTCTCCAGAGAGATAGATGTGCTGCATATACAAAGAAAGGGCACAGAACACATGACAGAGTCTGACTTATAGAATATATTTGAAATCTGGCTATAATATCTAAAAACTACTTTGTTTCTTTGCAATAACATCCACTCAAATAAACAAGCTTGAGGTTTTTGTTCCTTGTGATTAAAGAGTCCCTGACTAGAATAATTTTCAACCTTATTTATGTGTGCTTATGGACGTCCTTAACTACCCACGAAATGGTGTTTGGTTGGATACTGCTCGCTTAGAAGACAATTAGGCATTTGTCTATTGTAAAGAGCATAATCTATAATGGATGCTGTAGAATTTCAAAAGATATTGAATATATTTAACAACTATTTAAAGTTTGCACTCATGTAGTAGGAACATAAATAATATTATAGAATTATGGACTTAAATTATGGCATTATGACATTTAATTTAAAGATAAACTTACACCTATAAAAACTGATTTAAAGTGGCTATAGTATATGGAAATATTGTATAATGTATCAATTTATATCACAGCTATTTTAAGGGTAATTCCTAATTCATATATAACTGCTAAACAAGCTTCCTTTTTCCTTTAAATAACTCTTTCCACTATTTGTTAGGAAACAGGTAAAGTAACATAAGTAACCAAGGTAGTCAATGCCTGGCCTAGTTATATTTCCATTTACTGTTTATTGAATAAATGCATTTCTTGCTCAGAAACCAAGGCTAAAGATTTGTGTACATGTGTGAATTGCCCTGTCATTTGCATCTGTAAATCTGCTCTCTTTTTCTGTTTCCAGTAATTACTCCATTAGGGAAGAAGTGTTTATTTAGCCTCTATTGTTTCAAATATTTTTACTTCGGATTTAATTTTTCTAAGATTGTGCATAGTTGGGTTGTGGACATAAAATTTATGACTAATTCAACTCTACTGAATGCAGTGCTGCAGAGACAACACCCTTTCAAATCCCATTTGTGAAATGTTTCAATAAGAACTGGTTTTAGACTCTATCCTTGAGGGTGGAGACTATAAGAATCATTTTGTATCACTCGTTTCTGATATATGTAAAATAATTTGTCAATAATTCATGTAGAATGGCTTTATAGTTAATATGATAATACTATAGGTAATATGATCTTAACATGTACAGAGTCACTACCTTCAGTGTATGATGTTAAAATGAGGATGAAGTATGAATGAAGGGAACATAAGCCATTCTCCTTTATCAGATGTTAGCTTTATTATCTTTAGCAAAGATATGCAAAAATGGAATTTAATTTAGGCAAAACTAAGCCTCACTACCAGAGGATTTAGGTCTCCTACTGAAGGATTACGGAAATAATAACAACAATAATAATCTTAAATACATTTAATGAAGCTTTCATGGGTATATCATTCCCCCCACTCCATGTACTAACTTCTTTTTATTGAGATATAATTCATATATCATAAAATTCATCTGTTTAGTGTACAATTCAATGATTTTTAGTATATTCATGGTATATGCCCAAACACAGTCAATTTTAGAACAGTTTTATCAGCTCAAAAATAAAACCCAAACTCCTTAGCTATTACCTCCATATCCCTTTATTCCTCTAACCATCCCTAAGCAATCACTTCTACTCTCTGTATAGATAACCTTGATCAGGCAGTTATATAAATGAAATCATATAACGTGTGGTCTTTTGTGACTGGCTTCTTTGGCTTAACATGGTGTTTTCAGAGTTTGTACATGTTGTAGAATCTAACAACACTTCATTTCTTCTTAGGACTGAATAATATTCCAGCTTCTGGATATAATATATTTTTATTCATCCAACTGATAATAGACATTTGGGTTGTTTTGACCTTTTGTCTATTATGAATATTCACTTGTACGTGAATACAAGTCTCTGTGTAGACATACATTTTGATTTCCCCTAGGTTTATATCAAGGCGTGGAATTTTTAGGTAACATAGTAACTATGTATAATCATTTTAAAGACTGTTAGTCCGCCTTTCAAAGTAAATCCAACATTTTACATTTCTATGAACAGTGCATGAGGGTTGCAGGTTCTTTTTTTCTTAATTTCATCCTAGTCAGCACTTGCTGCTATCACTGTTTTTTTTTTTTTTTAAGTAAGTCTTTATTTCTTAGAGCATTTATGTTCATAGCAAAATTGCGGGGAAGGTACGGATTTCCTGTATACTTCCCACCACATATAACCATCCCCCATTATCAATATACCCTTCCAGAGTGACACATTTGTTAAACTGAAGAACCTACATTGACATATCATAATCACCCAAAGTCCATAGTTTTCGTTATGGATCACTCTTGCACTCTTCCTGTGATACATTGTATGGGTTTGGACAAATGTGTAAAGCCATAATGTAATTATTATAATAACGAATATTTTCACTGCCCTAAGAAAGCACTTTGTTTTGCCTATTCATCTTTACTTCACCTGCCTTCCCCAGAAACCACTGATCTTTTTACTGTCTCCATAGGCTTTCCTTTTTTTTAGAATGTCATATAGTTGGAATCATACAGTATGTAGATTTTCAAATTAGCTTTTGAAAATGTATTAATGCCATTTGAGATTTCTCAGTGCCTTTTAATGGCTTGATAGTTCATATTTTAAGCACTGAACAATATTCCATTGTCTGGATGCACCAGTTTATCCATTTACCTACTAAAGGACATTTTGGGTTGCCTCCAAGTTTCACATGGTTAGCTCAGTCAGGTAAGTGTCTAACTCTTTCTTTTGGCTCAGGTCATGATATTAGGTTCACGAGATTGAACCCCAAGTCAGGCTCTGAACTCAGTTCCAAGTGTGCTTGAGATTCTCTGCCTCTCCTTCTCTCTCTGCCCCCCACTTTCTCTCAAATAAATAAATAAAAACTTAAAAAGAGGGAAAGATATACACACCCTTATGTTTATTGAACACTATTTATAAGAGACAAGATATGGAAGCAACCTAAGTGTCCATGAACAGAAAGAAAGAATAAATGATAAGGAGGATGTAGTATAAATACACAATAGAATATTATTCAGCCAGGGGATCCCTGGGTGGCCCAGCGGTTTGGCGCCTGCCTTTGGCCCAGGGCGCGATCCTGGAGACCCGGGATCGAATCCCACGTCGGGCTCCCGGTGCATGGAGCCTGCTTCTCCCTCTGCCTGTGTTTCTGCCTCTCTCTATCTCTCTGTGACTATCATAAATAAATAAAAATTAAAAAAAATTTAAAAAAAGAATATTATTCAGCCATAAAAAGAATGAAATCTTGCTATTTATGACAACATGAATGTACCTAGATGGTATTATGTTTAATGAAATGTCAGACAGAGAAATACGAATATCATATGATTTCCCTTATATGTAAAACCTAAAAAACAAAACACAAATGAACAGCAGAAAGAGAGAAACAGATTTCATAAATGTGGAATAAAAACTGGTGCTTGCCAGAAGGTACAGGTGAATGAATGGGTGAAAGAGGTGAAGGCAATTAAAAGGCACAAACTTCCAGTTATAAAATAAGTGATGTGTTGGATTATTAATTAATTTTAAGAGTTCTTTGTATATTTTGAGTAACAATTCTATATCAGATGTGTCATTTTCAAATACTTTCTCCCAGTCTGTGATTTGGTTTCTCATTCTTTGAAATTATCTTCTGCAGAGCAGAAATTTTTAACTTTGACAAACTTTAGCTCATTATTTGTTTGATGATTGTGCCTTTGGTGTTGTATCTAAAAATCATCATATAATGTTTTCAGTTTACAGTTTAGAGTTTTCACTTTAGATCTATAATCCATTTTGAATTAATTTTGTGAAGGGTATAAGATGTTTGTCAAGATCTTTTTTTTTTTTTGTATGTGGAAGGTTCATTGTTACAGTGCAATTTAAAAAAAATTGTCTTTTTCTTTTTTTTTTCTCCATTTCACTGGTTTTGTATTTTGTCAAAGATTAGTTGACTATATTTATGTGGATCTACCTCTGGGGTCTCTATTCTGTTCCATTGATCTATTCCTCTATTCTTTCACTAATGGCACACTGTTTGATTATTGTAGTTTTGTTTTTGAAAAAGATTTATTTGTTTATTTGAGAGAGAGAGAGAGAGATGGAGGGAGGGAGTGAAGGGCAGAAGGAAGGAATCTTCAAGAAGACTCCCCAATGAGCGTGGAGCCCAACACAGGCCTGATCCCACAAGCCATGAGATCAAGAACTGAGTGAAACCAAGAGTCAGATAGATGTTTAACCAACTGAGTCACCCAAGTGCCTCTGATTATTGTAGCTTTCAAAGTAAGATAATGTCGGACCCCCAACTTTGCTTTTCTCCTTCAATATTGTCTTTATTATTCTGTATCTTTTTTCCTCTATATATAAATTTTAGAGTAAGTTCATAGATAGCCAAAACATAGCTTGATGGGATTTTGATTGTCATTGTATTGAATCTCTGTGTCAAGTGGGAGAAACTAACATCTTGACAATATTGTTTCTTCCTCTCCATGAAAATGGAATATTTCTCCATTTATTTTGTTATTCTTTAATTTTTTTCACCAGAAATTTATAGTTTTCCTTATAAAGGTCATGTACACATCTCATTAGATTTATACCTAAGTGTTTTATCTTAAGGGATGCTAATGTAAATGGTTTTCTGTTTTTAATTTCAATGTTCACTCGTTCATTGCATTCCATAGAAAAATGATTGACCTTGATATATTATTCTTGTATCATGAAACCATGCTGTAATTTCTTATTAGTCCCAAGATGGTTTCTTGGGTTGATTTTTTCAGATTGTCTACATAGAAAATCACATAACCTGTGAACAAAGATAATTTCTTCCTTCTCAATCTGTATATCTTTTATTTTTTTCCTTGTCTTATTACATTAGCTAGGTCTTCAAAGACAATATTGAAAAAAAATGACAAGAGAGAAATAATTGCCTTGTACTTGATCTTAGAAACAAAACGTTGACTTTCTCACCATTAAGTATGATGTGAGCTGTAGGTTTTTTTGTCGACATTCTTTATCAGTTGAGGAAGTTCTCCTTTATTCCTCTTATTATGTAATGGGTATTGGATTTTGTCAAATGCTTCTTCAGCATCAATTGATATAATTAGGTACTTTTTCTTTTTACCTTATTGATATGATAAACAACATGAATTGAATTTTGAGTATTGATCCAGACTGGCATATCAGAGACATAAATCTCACTTGATTGTGGTATGTTATATATATAGTTATATATTATTTATATATTATATTAAATATGCTATGTGTAGTACAATATATATATAGTTGAATTATTGAGTTTTTAAATTCTAGCCATCTTAGGGGGGTTCAAAGTGGTATCTCTTTGTACTGGTGTCAAAGAAATATTCCATGCTCATGGATTGGAAGAATTAATATTGTGAAAATGTCAATGTTACCCAGAGCAATTTACATGTTTAATGCAATCCCTATCAAAATGCATGGGCCTTCTTCAGAGAGTTGGAACAAATTATCTTAAGATTTGTGTGGAATAAGAAAAGACCCTGAATAGCCAGGGGAATATTAAAAAAGAAAACCATAGCTGGGGGCATCACAATGCCAGATTTCAGGTTGTACTACAAAGCTGTGGTCATCAAGACAGTGTGGTACTGGAACAAAAACAGACACATACATCAATTGAACGAATAGAGAGTTCAGAAATGGACCCTCAACTTTATGGTCAACTAATATTTGACAAAAGAGGAAAAACTATCCACTGGAAGAAAGGCAGTCTCTTCAATAAATGATGCTGGGAAAATTGAACATCCACATGAAGAAGAATGAAACCAGACCACTCTCTTGCACCATACACAAAGATAAAATCAAAATGGATGAAAGATCTAAATGGGAGACATGATTCCATCAAAATCCTAGAGGAGAACAAAGGCAACACTCTTTTTTATCTTGGCCACAGTAACTTCTTGCAAGATACATCCATAAAGGCAAGAGAAACAAAAGCAAAAATCAACTATTGAGACTTCATCAAGATGATTAGCTTTTGCACAACAAAAGAAACTGAACAAAACTACAAAAGACAACCTTCAGAATGGGAGAAGATATTCGCAAATGACCTATCAGATAAAGGGCTAGTATCCAAGATCTATAAAGAACTTATTAAACTCAACACCAAAGAAACAAACAATCCAATCATGAAATGGGCAAAAGACATGAACAGAAATCTCACAAAGGAAGACATAGACATGGCCAACAAGCACATGAGAAAATGCTCCGCATCACTGGCCATCAGGGAAATACAAATCAAAACCACAATGAGATACCACTTCACACCAGTGGGAATGGGTAAAATTAACAAGGCAGGAAACCACAAATGTTGGAGAGGATGTGGAGAAAGGCGAACCCTCTTTCACTGTTGGTAGGAATGTGAACTGGTACAGCCACTCTGGAAAACTGTGTGGAGGTTCCACAAAGAGTCAAAAATAGATCTGCCCCATGACCCAGCAATTGCACTGCTTGGGATTTACCCCAAAGATACAGATGCAGTGAAACGCCGGGACACCTGCACCCCGATATTTATAGCAGCAATGTCCACAATAGCCAAACTGTGGAAGGATCCTCGGTGTCCATTGAAGGATGAATGGATAAAGAAGATGTGGTCTATGTATACAATGGAATATTACTCAGACATTAGAAACGACAAATACCCACCATCCGCTTCGAGGTGGATGGAACTGGAGGGTATTATGCTGAGTGAAATAAGTCCATCGGAGAAGGACAAACATTATATGGTCTCATTCTTTTGGGGAATATAAAAAATAGTGAAAGGGAATAAAGGGGAAAGGAGAAAAAAGGAATGGGAAATATAAGAAAGGGAGTCAGAACATGAGAGACTTCTAACTCTGGGAAATGAACTAGGGGTGGTAGAAAGGGAGGTGGGCGGGGGCTGCGGTGAATGGGTGACAGGCACTGAGGGGGGCACTTGATGGGAAGAACACTGGGTGTTATTCTATATGTTGGCAAATTGAACACCAATAAAAAGTAAATTAAAAAAAAGAAAAACAGTTACATTAATATAGGGAAAGCATATTTTAAGGACAAATTGTTTTCTAGAGAGACATAGGAACACTTCCTAATTATGAAAAAAAAATCAGTACAAGGTTATTATCTAAATATCCTAAATGGTATGCCCTAACCACAAACACTTGGAACAAAAAAAGAAAAAGGATTAAAAAATAACAAAATTATGTGATAAACTCAAATGTAAAAAAAGAATTTGATAAAATTAAATGTTAAATTATCATAAAATCACTTTTTAAGAAACTGATAATAGGAGATTTCTTAATCATTAACCTTTAAATAGTAGGAACAAAGAGAAGATTGGATGATGGCTGCAGAGTAGTAGATTAGCCCCTAAATACAACTAGATAACTATTGAATCATCTTAAAAACTACAGAAATTGACCTGAAGACTGGCAGAACAAGCTACCAATAAAGGTAGAGAAGGGACCACCACAAGAATTAGGAAATGTGGAGACACAATGTGGGAGAGAAACAGGCCATGGCTACTTGAAGTTGGGAGGGAGAAATGGTCATATTGTTCACAAGCTCAAGAGGGAGAATTACACACAAGGAGGTACACAGGGAAAACAAATTCCCTCACCAACTGGCTTGGAAAAAAAGAGAGGCCAAATTGCATGAGTTATTGCAAACACTAGGGCTTAATCCCTGGAGTTTTAAAGATCAGTGGGCTTTGTTAGGATAGAGTGGGGAAGGGGGGCATTCAGATGCTTTTGGAGAAAAGGCAGACAAACATCCCATAGACATACAATGTGGAAACAGCAACCAGAAGAGCACACAAGGCACACACTGGGGAGATAATTTGCTCATTTCAGGGCTTTCCTTAGAAAGGCAGCATTCATGGAGACACTCATCTGGGAAAAAAAGGAACTTTGCGGTGCCATTTCCCCCACCAACACATGAACAGGGCTACATGTAGGAACCAGCTCAGCACCAACACTTGCTACATAACTTGGTTATACCAAGTCCTGCTACTCACACTCCAGTAGAGCCATCCCTCCTGTCACTTGCTTCAGTCCCACCACAGTGGGCCCACTCCCCAAGAAGACCTGCCCAAATCCTTGCTCACACCAGGTATCCTAATGTGAGAGTTTTGCAGAGCCTCATTTATTCTGGCAGTGGCAATAGGTCTCATTTCACAAATAGACCAGTGCACATTTTTGGAAATGTGCAACATTCAAGCCAGGGACCAAACACTGCCTACGACATGCAAACAGAGCCAGACAACTGGTTTGAAAGTTGAAGGGGTAAGAAGAAAACAACAGAGCACACACAGCACAGTCTGGAGACACCAGACTGGAGACTCCCAGAAGTGGCAGGCCCTCAGGAACAGAAGACACTACATCTCATGGACCTATAGGACCTATTCTTCATAGGGAATTATGCTCAAGAACAGAAGACATAGCAAGCTTTCCTTACACAGAGAAACAGGCAAAGACACAAATAAAATGAGAAGACAGAGATATTTATCCCAAATGAAAGAACAGAACAAGGCCATAAGAGAGATATAAGCAAAACAGATATAATTGTCATACCTGATAGAGAATTTAAAGCAGTGACCATAAGGATACTCACTGGACTTGAGATAAAGTGGAAGACTTGAATGAGACCCTTAACACAGAGATAAGGAATGATATAGAATAGATAAAGTGTTCAATAAATGAAATAAGAAACACATTTGATGGGATTATGAGCAGACAAGAAGAATCAGAAGAATAAGATAATGACCTAAAAGGGTAATCAAAAATAATCAAGCTGAATAGAAGAGAGAAGGAATTATGAAAATGAGAATAGACTTGGAGAACTCAGTGACTCCATCAAATGTGATAATATTCATATCACATGAATGCCAAAAGAAGAAGAGAGGGCGGAAAATTTATTTGACAAAATAATAGCTAAAACTTCCCTAAATTTGGGAAGGAAACAGATATCTAGATCTAGGGTGCATAGGAAACTACCATCAAACTCAACAAAAATAGATCCAAGTCAAGACATGTTGTAATTAAATTTACAAAATTTAGTGAAAAAAGAAAAAAAATAGAATCAACAAGAGAAGACAATAACTTATAAAGGAAAACCCATAAGGCTAGCAGGAGTATTTCAGCAGAAACTTTCCAGGTCAGAGGGAAGTGGCATGATACATTCAAAGTCCTAAATGAGAAAAATCTGCAGCCAAGAATATTCTATCCAGCAATGCTATCAATTCAGAATAGAAGCAGAAATAGTTTCCAAAACAGACAAAAACTAGAAAAGTTCATGACCACTAAACCAGCCCTGTAAGAAATATTAAAGAGTATTCTTTAAGTAGAAAGGAGAGACCAAAAGTGACAGTAGAAAGATATGAAATACATAAGTAATAAAATTAATATTTCTTTTAAAAATCAGTCAAGGAACTGACTAAATAGAAGGATGTAAAATATGAAAACATGTACCTAAATGGTGGAAAGGAATAATGTAAAGAATGGGTTCATACTTAAATGACCACCAACATAATATGGACTGCTATATACAGTAAAGTTTATATACAAAACTAATGGTAAACACATATCTAAAAATGCAACATTAAGAGAAAAAAATCTAAATATATCAATACATAAAAACAGCAAACCATAAGTGAGTGAAAAATGAGAAGAAATGAGAGAAAATCTTCAGAAAAAATCACAAAAAGATATAGTAAAATGACAATAAATACATATCTATCAATAATTACTTTGAATGTTAATGCACTAAATGTTTCAATCAAAGGACAAAGTAGAGAATAGATAAAATTGTCAATGCTGCCAGAAAGACTCATTATATACCTAAAGACATCTGCAGACTGAAAGAGAGATGATGAAGAAATATCATACAAATGAATCTCAAAAAAGCTGAAATAGCAATACTTATACTGGACAAAGTAGACTTCTTTTATATTTTTAAAGTAGAGTCTATATTCAAAGTAGGTCTTGAAATCATAACCCTGATATCAAGACTTTAAAACAAAGATTGCAAGAAGACACAAAGAAAGGCCTATATAATCCGAAAGGGGACAATCCAGCAAGAAGATTTAACAATTGCAAGAGAAAAAAACAAGAACCATATGATCCTCTCAATAGATGCGAGAAAGCATTTGACAAAATACAGCATCCATTCCTGATCAAACCTCTTCAGAGTGTAAGGATAGAGGGAACATTCCTCAACATCTTAAAAGCCATCTATTAAAAGCCCAGAGCAAATATCATTCTCAATGGGGAAACACTGGGAGCCTTTCCCCTAAGATCAGGAACAAGACAGGGATGTCCACTCTCACCACTGCTATTCAACATAGTACTACAAGTCCTAGCCTCAGCAATCAGGCAACAAAAAGAAATAAAAGACATTCAAATTAGCAAAGAAGAAGTCAAACTCTCCCTCTTCGCAGATGACATGATACTTTACATAGAAAACCCAAAAGACTCCACCCCAAGATTGCTAGAACTCATACAGCAATTTGGCAGTGTGGCAGGATACAAAATCAATGCCCAGAAGTCAGTGGCATTTCTACATACTAACAATGAGACTAAATAAAGAGAAATTAAGGAGTCAATCCCATTTACATTTGCACCCAAAAGCATAAGATACCTAGGAATAAACCTAACCAAAGAGGTAAAGGATCTATAATTCTGAAAGAAATGGAGCAAGACACGAAGAGATGGAAAAATATTCCATGCTCATGGATTGGAAGAATTAATATTGTGAAAATGTCAATGTTACCCAGGGCAATTTACGTGTTTAATGCAATCCCTATCAAAATAATATGGACTTTCTTCAGAAAGTTGGAACAAATTATTTTAAGATTTGTGTGGAATCAGAAAAGACCCCGAATAGCCATGGGAGTATTAAAAAAGAAAACCATATCTGGAGGCATCACAATGCCAGATTTCAGGTTGTACTACAAAGTTGTGGTCATCAAGACAGTGTCGTACTGGCACAAAAACGGACACGTAGATCAATGGAACAGAATAGAGAATCCAGAAGTGGACCCTCAACTTTATGGTCAACTAATCAACTAATATTCGATAAAGGGGGAAAGACTATTCACTGGAAAATAGACAGTCTCTTCAATAAATGGTTCTGGGAAAATTGGAAATTCACAAGCAGAAGAATGAAACTAAAACAATTGTAAATATTTATGGCCCCAACATTGGAGGAGCCAAATACATAAACAATTAAAAATGAACCTAAAGGAACTGATCAATAACAATACAATAATAGTGATACTTCACTTATATCAATGGATGGGTCATCTAAACAGAAAGTCAACAAGAAAACAATGGCTTTGAATGACACATGGGACCAGATGGATCTAACAGATATATTCAAAACATTTGATATTAGAAGAATACACACTCTCCTCATGCACGTGGAACTTTCACCAGAATAGTTCACATATTAGGTCACAAAACAAGCCTAAATAAATTCAAGAAGATGGATGTGATACCGTGCATGTTTTCTGACCGTAATGCTATGAAACTAGAAATCAACCACAAGAAAAAATCTGGAAAACCACAAATACATAGAGGTTAAAGTCAAGCACCAGATGGTTTCACAGGAAAGTTCTACCAAACATTTAAAGAAGAAATAATACCTAGTCTTCTCAATGTATTACAAAATAAATAAATAAATAAATAAATAAATAAATAAATAAATAAATAAATAAATAAATGATAAAAGAAAAGTTCCAAATTCATTCTCTAAGGCCAGCGTTACTCTGACACCAAAACTGGATAGATACCGCTAGAAAAGAGGACTACAGGCCAATAACCCTGATGAATATAGATACATAGATGCAAAAATCCTCAACAAAATATTTCAAATTGAATCCAACAATACATTAAAAAAAAACCTTCATCACAATGAAGTGGGACTTATTCCTGTATTGCAAAGTTGCTTCCAAATTCACAAATCAATCAATGTGATACATCACATCAATGAAGGAAAGGATAAGAACCATATAATCATTTCAATAGATGTAGAAAAAGCAGTTAACAAAGTACAACATCCATTCATGATAAAAACTCTCAAAATGGGTGCCTGGGTGGCTCAGTACATTGACTGTGACTCTTGATTCTGGCTCAGAGTTGTGAGATCAAATCCTGTGTTGAGATCCATACTCAGAATGGAGTCTGCTTGGGATTCTCTCTCTCCTCTCCCTTTGTCCCTCACCCACTCAAGCTTGACATCTTTTTCTCTAACATAAATAGATAAGTAAAATCTTTTTAAAAAAAACCTCAATAAAGCATGTTTCAAGGGAACATACCTAAATATAATAAAGGCCACATAAGAAAAACCCACAGCTTAAATTATCTTTAGTGGGGAAAATTTGAGAACACTGCCATTAAAGTCAGGGACAAGATAAGGATATCCACTCTCACCACTTTTTTTTCAACATAGTAATGGAAGTCCTACCACAGCAGTCAGACAATGCAGAGAAATAAAAGGCATCTAAATTGGTGAGGAAGAAGTAAAAATTTCACTATTTGCAAATAACATGATACTATATATAGAAAACCCTAGGGAATCCACCATAAAATTTCTAGAACTGATAAATTGAGTAATGTCACAGAATACAAAATCAATGTGCAGAAATCTATTGTACTTATATACAGCAATAATGAGGTAGCAGAAATAGAAATTAAGAAAGCAATCCCATTTAAAGCTTCATCAAAAATAAGATATCTAGGAATAAGCCTAATCAAAGAGTTAAAGGATCTGTACCATAAAAACTAAAATACTGATTATAGAAACTGAACATTACACAAATAAATGGAAAGACATCCCGTGCTCATGAATTAGAAGAAATATTGTTTAAATGTCTATACTATTCAAAGCAATCTACACATTTAATGTAATCCCTATCAAAATCCCAACAACATTTTTCTTTTTTTTTTCCAACAACATTTTTCAAAGAAGTAGAACAAACTATCCTAAAATTTGTGTGGAACCACAGAAGACTTTAAATAGCCCCTAAGAAATCCTGAAAAAAAAGTAAAGCACAGCTGGAGGCATAGCAATTCTGTAGTTTAGGTTATATCACAAAGCTGTGGTAATCAAAACAGTATGGTATTTGCTGAAGGGGAGGTGGATGGGTGATGGGGTAACTGGGAAATGGAAATTAAGGAAGGCATGTGATGTGATGAGCTCTGAGTGGTATACATGACTGATAAATTTTTGAAAACTACATCTGAAACTAATGTACTACATGCTGGCAAATTGAATTTAAATTAAAAAATACAGAGTAGATACACATGGATCAATGGAATTGGATAGCAAACCAAGAAATAAAGTTCGAATTACATGGTCAATTAATATTTATCAAATTAGGAAAGAATATCCAATGGGAAAACTTATCTTTATACACATGGTGTTGGTATAACTTGACAATACATGAGAAAGAATTGTACTGGACCACTTTCTTATGCCATGCACAAACATAAACTCAGAATGGATTAAAGACCCAAATCTGTGACCCAAAACCATAAACATCCCAGAAGAGAACCCAGTTAATAACCCCTTTGACATCAGCCATAGTAACTTCTTTCTAGATGTGCCTTTGAAGCAAGGGAAACAAAAGCAAAAACAAACCATCGGGAATACATTAAAAAAATAAAGTTCTGCACAGTAGAGGAAACAATGAGCAAACCTAAAAGGCAACCTTTGGAATGGGAGAAGGTATTTAGAATAACATATCTGATAAAGAATTAGTATGTAAAATATATAAAGAACTTATACAACTCGGCACCACAAAACCAAATCATCCATGGGCAGAATACATGAGCAGGCATTTCTCCAAAGAAAACATCCAGATGGCCAACACACATATGAAAAGTTATTCATCATTACTTACCATCAGGGAAATGCAAATCAAAACTAGAATGAGATATCATCTCATATCTGTCAGAATGGCCAAAACTCAACAAGACAAGAAATGACAGGTATTGGCAAGGATGTGGAGAAACAGGAACCCTCATTTATTGTTGGTGGGAATGTAAACTGGTGTAGCCACTGTGGAAGACAGTATGGAGGTTCCTCAAAAAGTTAAAAATAGAACTACCCTACCATCCAGCAATTGCACTACTAGGTATTTACCCAAAGAATACAAAAACACTAATTCAAGTGGATACATGCACCCCTATGTTTATTGCAACATTATTTACAATAACTAAAATATTGAAGCAACCCAAGTGTCCATTGATTGATGAATGGATAAGGAAATTGTGATACACACACACAAGCACTCATGTACAGGGAATGGAATATCATTCAGCCATAGAAAGGATTGAAATATTGATGTTTTCAAGAATGTGGATGGAGCTGGAGATTATTAAGCTAAGCAAAATAAGTCAGTCAGAGATAGGCAAATACCATATTATTTCATTCATATGTGGAATTTAAGGAACAAAACAAATGAATCTTGGACCATGTTGTAAAGCATTATGCTTCAGAGGAGATTCAGCA